>NC_135477.1:223654115-223961365 GCF_052094955.1 Ictidomys tridecemlineatus
TTAATGAAAATGGGGTGTTGTGTGGGTAATTCTCATTTCCTTTGTATATTGATTTGGTTGCTGCTGCCCTCACCCTCTGTAAATTTACACTGGTTCTGAAGTGGATGCTGTGGTTTGTTATCCAGGTTTTCCTAGGCAGGAGAGAATTCATTATCCCAGCAGCTAGTAATTTTGGTGGCTATGGACCCTAGCTGAGTTGCTTCCCAGAAACTACCTTCAACTGAAAGTCACTCCCCCAACTCATGGACAACGAACGGTAGGTTGGTGAAGAAACCCTTGCCTCCAGGCTTTCCATGTCCTGGATTGGATGAGGCCTATGTTGAACTGCATTGAGCTCATCTTTTCCCAACCCCAACTGACCTAGATGTTAATCCATGGGAGTTTACCAATAAACTTCCTGCTGCAAATCTTCATCTTAGACTGTTACTGAGGAACCTTGCCTAAAATACCCCCAAACCATTCCCAAATTTTATGAGAAAACAGGGAAGAGAATCAAATTTAATGACAACATTGCCATTGCTCCAATATTAAATTCTTGTTTTAGAATCACATTCAGGAATCTTGGCATGGTCTTAGAAATGTTCTTATGGTGGTAGTACTTTCAAATGTTATTACTAGCTTATTGAAAGAAGTAAAACATAAAGTATTAAATTAAAAGTATAAAGTATTGAGATAACTGCCTTAATAACAGTTGGACATTGGTACAGGGATAACTTATTAAAATATTAAGTTTTTTGTCTTCATAATGGCTGCCACTCTTACTGGAGTGAGGTGATATCTTAGAGTAGTTTTAATTTGCATTTCTCTGATTGCTAGAGATGATGAGCATTTTTTTGTATATTTGTTGATCAATTGTGTATCCTCTTCTGAGAAGTGTCTGTTCAGGTCCTTGGCCCATTTATTGATTGGATTATTTGGGTTTTTTTTTTTGTGCTTATTTTGTTGAGCTCTTTATATATTCTAGAGATTAGAGCTCTATCTGATGTGTGAGGAGTAAAAATTTGTTCCCAGGATATAGGCTCCCTATTCACCTCACATATTATTTCTTTTGCTGAGAAAAAAACTTTTTAGTTTGAATCCATCCCATTTGTTGATTCTTGGTTTTAATTCTTGTGCTATAGGCATCTTTTTAAGGAAGTTGGGATGTGATAGAGATTAGAGCCTACTTTTTCTTCTATTAGACGCAGAGTCTCTGGTTTAATCCCTAGATCCTTAATCCATTTTGAGTTAACTTTTGTGCATGGTGAGAGATAGGGATTCAATTTCATTTTGTTGCTTATGGATTTCCAGTTTTCCCAGCACCATTTGTTGAAGATGCTATCCTTTCTCTAGTGAATGCTAAATGGGGTTGGGAGGGAGAGCAAGGGAGGAAGATTACCTCTAGATAGGGAATTGGGATGGGAGGGAAAAGGAGGGAGAAGGGGAGTAGCATGGATGGTGAAAGGAGACTTTCATCATTATGCAAAATAGATGTATGAATGTGAATTTGGTGTCAACATACCTTATATATAATCAGAGATATGATAGATTATGGTATAATGGTGTATTAAGAATTGTAATGCAAAAATAAATAAATAAATAAAGATATTACATTTTGCTTAGTTCCCCTGTCTGATTTCTAGAGTCCCCAGACTCTTTTTGTTCTTTAATCCTTGGGGTACATTGTACTTTCTTCACTGAATACCTTTTGTTTCCTCACCAATTTCTTGTGCAAAACTCTAGATTTGATATGATTGTATTTTTGAAAGCCTGCTTTATTTTATGATATTAAGGGTTATTTGTAATAGAGACATAGGAGGAGGAACGTGAAGAACATGAAGAAAGAGGTACTGGGTATAAGAAAAATGTTGATTTTTCCGAGAGTTGGGATCCATGATCTACTCTTAAAAGCACCCACAGCATTGGTCAAGCCTTTCTTGATAGAGAGGTGGCTTCACAGTGTATATGTGAGCATGTAGAGTCTTGAGATTCCTGTGGCTACTGGCAACAGAGATGTTAGATATTACAAAACCTTAAGAAATTGGAGAAAGACAATATTCATAGTTGCTAGTTTGTCTCCAAAATCTGAGAAACTCACAAGTATTGACTCCATGTAGGATTTCTGTGTATGATTATGGTGGCTTTTAGGAACTGATATAAGAGAACCATCCAGCAATAACTAATATTGATTTTTATACCACCCATTCAGGAAATTATTCTGAGTCAAAGTAAATTAAATTAAAAATGAAGTAGTAACATTTTGGGCATTCCTAGTGCTTTACAGAATGAGATTTTCACTCATGGAACCCTAGTTGTGATATAAATTCTAAAGCAGGAGCTCCACAAGTATGTAGAACAGTTGTGAAATAAAACATCTTTTTGTGGGGGTATGACAAAAGATATTTGAAGTGCAACATTCATTTGAACATACTTTTATATCTGTACATCATACATTTGTAATAATGGTGTTTATGTGGGACTAGGATTGCGTACATCTTAGAGTGTGGTGCAATTTCAGAGATGTTAAATTACAAGGATCATGATTTCTTTAGGTCTGGTTTCCCTCACTTTGAGTAGTTTCTGTTACTTAAATCTGTACAAGGTTTTCTGGGGTGCAAAGCACACAAATTATGACTCTTAGTTGTTTTTATTGTTCAAGGTAAAGCTAACTTCAGGTACAGTTTTATATTGAGCTCTTCATATTTCACATTACAATGAATATCAAAAATATTATTATGGCCTTTGGACCTGGCCTTATAATTCTATGTAATTTGCCCTTATTTCATGCCACAGAATGCACATAAAGGACAATATTAAGTGAGAGGTTGACTCTAAGGTGTTTTCCTGGAGACTCTCTGATGTCTACTCAGCTTGTGTTTCTTCTCATAGAATTCCTTAGTTTTTCAGTTTCATCACATGTATCAGCTGTAAGCCCTTCTCTCTTGATTTTGTGATCTCCAGTTGGATTCTGTACTGTTGGATGCTCTTCTTTTCCCAATTCACTTGATTCAAAATTCCACATTTCCTTCTCTTAGCTTTTAAAAAGTTTTCTTCCAGAATACAGATGCTTGCTCTACTAACCTTGTTTTCCAAAGATACACATAATCTTCTTGGCCACCAGTCTAACAGTCAGAATCAGGCACGTCCCATGTATGCAACCAATAAGCTATTTGAGTAATATATCCATGGCTAAGGAATATGTGAAAAACTTTATACTGAAATGCATCAAAATTATAGGATCAAAGTACTATAGAGAAAGATGAAGGATTACTACTTTAGAAAACCTAGAAGAAAGAAAACTTCTAAATTACGTGTTGAATTGTGTCTCCCCAAAATTTATACATAGAAATCTTCATCCCAGTACCTCAGAATGTGACTTTATTTGGAAATGTGGTTATTGTAGTTGTAATTCATTAAGATGAGGTCATGGTAGAGTAGAGAAGGCCCCTAATCTAATATGACTGGCATCCTTGTAAAAAAAAAATTGGACATAGACACACACACACACAGAGAGTGCCATGTTAATATCAAAGCAAAGATGGAGTCATGCATCTACAGGCCAAGGAATACCAAAGACTGCCAGCAAACCGCTAGAAACTAGGGGTGAGACCCAGAACAGAGTTTTACACACATCACAGAAGGAACTAACCCTGACAACACTTTGATCTTGAATGTCTAGCCTTCAGGATAATGAATTTCTGTCCTTTAAGTTTATAATACTTAGTTATTGCAGCCAGGGTAAACAAATACATGCTCTTGAACACAGATTTGCATTCCTACCCAGATAGCATGGTCTCTTATATACTTTCTTAAATGTCCATGTAAGTTGCATGATGAAAACTTCATTTTTATATGCCAAAATTCAATCATAATAATATATGGATTCCTTCTTAGTTCATAGCTCTACTCCTTTTATACACAAAGTATTTACCAAATTAAATTCAGATATACCACCTTGAACTTATTTTATTCTCATTTTCCTTTATTAGTGATCTGACCCTGACTTTACCCTGGTTTTGATTCCTTAAAAGGGAGAACATTTGGCATAGCTCCCAGGTATATTTGGCTTTTTGCAAGTTGAGTGTTCCTTAGAACTTCCTTCCTCCCCGACCATGCCAATTAATTCACGAATAGTTTATTAACTAACAGTTTTGAATCTCTCTACAAATTCTTGAAGAAGTACTTCAATGGCACCCATGTTAACCCAGGCACAATGCTAGGCATTAGAAATAACAGCTGCGAACAAGAAAAAAGTATTTTTTCTGAAGAACACTCTAGCACTTGGTTGAAGTTTACAAAAGAGTCAAACTACAATCTTTCGTGGTCTGGATTTTATGCAATAAAGATTTCTTCAAGGTTAATGTGACACAATTGCAGCAGTTCAAGCTACTGACTTCTCTTCTTTTTAAATTTCTTTTTTTCTTTTCTTTTCTTTCTTTCTTTTTTTTTTTTTAACCCAAGAAACACAACAGTTAGAAGTATCTAGTAAAAACCTGTAGGCCCTTATCCTTTCTTTTGGAACTATGTTCCAGCCTCATGCCCCAGAGACAACAACTGTAAAATTTTGCATTTTCCTGTTATTTCCTCTGTATTTAATAAATAATATTTCTAATATTTCTTTTTATTGTTATTTATTTACTTATTTATTCCATTATTTACATAGTATCACATATTAATTGTACATACTCATGGGGTTCAGTGTGATATTACCATACATGCATGTAGCATGCAGCTTATCAAATCCCCCACCACACCCTTCCTATGTCTAGTAGTCACTATTTCACTATCAAGTTGATCATTTTTTAGCTTCCACATATTAGATAAAACATGTGGTATTTATTTTTCTGTCGTTCATTTCACTTAACATCATGCCCTCCAGTTCCATCCATTTTGCTGCAAATATTCATGTCTGAATAATACTCCATTGTGTATACTTATCACATTTTCTTTATCCATTAATCTGTTGATGACTATGTAGGCTGATTCCCTATCTTGGCTATGTGAACAGTGTGCCTCAATAAACATGGATTTTCCGGTATCTCTTTGATATGCTGGTTTCATTTCCTTTGGATATATACCCAGATATGAGAAGTGGGATCATATGGCAGATTTATTTTTAGTGTTTTGAGGAACCTTCATACTATTCTCCAAAATGGCTCTACTAATTTGTAGTAGTGTATGAGTTCCTTTTTTTCTATATCCTTTGTTCTTTGTAATAATAGCATTTCTAAATGGAGTTGAGATGGTATCTCACTGTAATTTTGATTTGTATTTTTCTTATGGATAATGCTATTGAGCATTTATTGTATATTTGTTGGTATTTCTATTTTGAGAAGTATCTATGTATATTATTTACCTATTTTTAAAAGTTGTATTACTAGTCTTTTTGTTGTTAAGGTTTTTGATTTTTTTATATATGCTGGATATCAACCTTTGATCAGATGAAGAGTTGTCAAATATGTCCTCCCATTTTGTAGGTTGTCTCTTTATGGTTCATTGTTTGCTGTGAAGAAGCTTTTCAGTTTGATATAATCTCATTTGTCAATTTTTGCTTCTGTTCCCTGTGCTTTTGGGGTCCTATTCAGAAGATCATTGCCTGCACTAATAGTTTTTTAGTTTTTCTTTCTAGTAGTTTTCATGTCTTATATCTTTAGTCCATTTTGATATTTCTTGATATGTCAATTTTGATTGATTTATTGATTTCCTGAGGTAGTAATTAAAAAATTTACCCTCCTCAGCATCTCCCTGCCATCATCACACCCCAATGTGTCTTGTCTATAGGCTCTCAGCATAGTTCCACCCCACATTTTGGGTGAACATTGCTATGAGTATATAAATAATATAAACTGTTGCTTTCAGATCCTTTCTTAGACTTTAGCTTTTACTATAATCACCAGGTAGAAATGACCTCCATTCAGTTTGAAGACTGTATAATTCCCTATTTTCAACCAGGGGCCCTCCTGGTGTTTTGTCCTGATGCCTGGTAGCCCTGGCCCTGAGTTTAAGAATTCCACATAGAGAGATGACTTAGTGTCATGTGCTTCTACCCTGTTGAGAGGTGGGTGCTATTTATTTTGCTCTATTCAGTCAGTAACCAGTCCTACTTCTACTCTTTAATATCAATACCATTTTCTACATGATAATTTTGAAGGAATTCAGGAAAAGAAGAAATTAACATGCATGTTCAGACGTTCAAATTTCCTCTTACTGTATCACACACTTCTGTATTGTGGACTCAAGACTAATAGACTTCTCTCCCAATCCAGCATTGAGGTGGTCTCATTTATTTTCCTCTCAAACATCTTTTTAAATGTTCTACTATTTTTTTCCAGTCACCTTATCTCTGCTTGTCTCTTTCTCTCTCTGTATATATACCTCTTCCAGTTTCCCTGTGGCCCTTACATTGAGGGAAAGATGTAAAATGGTATATAACCTGCTCAATGGGTGAAGATTCAAACATGTACGTGTTGCACTCATTGTACCAAAATATTACCAAGGCACTCATCTGGATGGCAATAACATCTTATAACCTCAGTCCATCAATGATAAACAAAAATTATTCTGAATTTATTAAGTAGTACAAACTAAACCAGGAAGAGAAGGGATTTTCCATGTTCAGACTGTTGAGGGATTAATTTATCATCTAATTTCATTCTCATTGATGATTTGAATTTACATGCCAATGTATCTGGATAATTAAATGTGGTACCTATTTTAATTCGGATGCTATTTGATCAGAGATATAGAGCCTAAAATTCGGATACTCAGCAAAATTTAAACTTTGGGGAAGACATGGCAGTGTCATGCTGTTGATATTCATAGACTGCTTCACTTCTAATCCCACTGATTGCTTGGCATGCAAGCAATTCTGTTGGCATGCAAGCAATTCTTAACAGAAATTCTGTTAAGAAAATTAGCTATCATACAGAAAGGTAATTTTATGATAGGATAGTGCTAGAAAAATCTGTTATTATTAATGGACAAAGAAGTTCCATTTAGACTATCAGGATTAATGCTCAGAGTATGCTGAGATTATTGGCTTCAGGAGGTCAAGAACAATCTCTTTCATTTTGTTATCATAGGGCTTGGTATGTAGTATTCCAAAGAGCCACTAAAGTGCTACTTACTCTAGCCTGGGCAGAAATCAGTCTCTGGTGATTGCCTTCCAGTCTGATTCCACTTTCCAGAAGCAGGATTCCATTATCTAATAGTTGCTCTGCCTCATGTCTATGCGGGGAAGGAAATGGTCATTAATATCCCTATGTAAGTCTTCTATCACAAAATACACCTCATCTGAGAGGAAAGGTATGAGCATCTTGTTAAGATGCATTGTTGGGTAAAGCAGACAAAAGATCTTTTATATTTAATTTGTCACAGTGTTCCAAATGTCTAGCATTGAGCAGACATTCAACAAGTATTTGTTTATTGCCAACATGTCTTTGCTCTTATAGAACTTACAGTCTAACTAGCAAAAGAAAATTATAATAAGCAATTATAACAAATTGTGAGAAGTATAGAGGATGGTGAGGTCTTCATGGGGAGGCACTTAACCCAGACTTAGGAAGGGAAGGCAGAGCTCCTAGAGAAAATGATGCCCACATGTGAGCTGGGGACTGAGTGGAACTTAGCCAGACAGAGATAGCTGTGTGGGCCAAGGAGGGAATCTGAAAGGTAGGGGAAAAGTACATCTGGGAATGTTCCAGCAAGAAGGACTAGTATGAGACAGGGCTTGGAGAAGACAGAGAATTTGGAGGAAAAAGAAATTGACTAGAGAGTAGAATGAGTGACGTGACTAAAAATAAAGCAGACCATAAGGAAGTGCTGCAAGCTCCACATTTAAGAGTTGGATTTTATTCTAAGAGCTGTAAGTATCTGTGTAAGCCAAGGAGTGACAGGACCTAGCATGTCAGCTGGCATGGGGTACTCCGAGGGACTTGGATTCTTAACTTCAGTGGAAAGGTCAAAGGGAAAACACCATTCCTTTTCTTGGCCATATTCAAAGGGATAGTTTGATTATTGGCAAGCTGAAATTCGTAACTCCTACCCAAACCAAAATAACTCCCTGGATGTGATCCTGCCTAGTCTTTATTACTTTCCAGCTTCTGCATAAAATTGATGCCTGGTATTTATAAGGAGGAGTCCATTTCTTAAGGTTTCTGGAAGTCAGGGCATGTCAAATAAGTTGCTCGAGCTCAAAATATCATAATTTCATAGCTGTCCCAAACAATTTATGCATAAATTTCCTAAAGTTCTGGGGTTTCAGAATTTATATAACAATCCATGCTAGACTAGATGTAATACCCACATTAGGATATGTCATTTCAGTAAGGAAGTATCCCAGATTGATACAGAGTCTTTTTTAGGATCACCAGAACTTTGTGGCAGGATATTTTATTTTACCCACTAAGCTGATCAAGCCCACTGAAGTGTGCTCTGGTAAAACTGATCCTGGTGGTTATGTCATGAGGGTCTTTGTTGGAGTTTTTCTGCAGTCTTTCCCATCAAGCATGAGCTGGAAGAGCACTGTCTCTCATTCTCCTGAGAGCAGCCATGGAGCAGTGCCAGGTTGTCCCCTCTCATCTTTACTTGAAGCTTAAGGTATAGGTGGCTCTGCAACTGTTATTTGGCTGTCCTTGTCTACCTTACTTCTTTATCCTGGCACTTTGGTAATAGAATCACATGATGGAAAGAAGCACAGAAGAAAACCTTAGTAATCTGATGGACTTGAGCTTCAATCTTGATTTTTATCACCTACCCATTATATAAGACATATCTATATTTTCAGTTTCATTGTGCTCCTTTGTAGAACAGGAGCAGAAAGACCTGATACGCAAGACTGTTGTAAAGACGAAATGATGTGCTATGAATCCAGTGTCTACTACAAGGTCTGTCACCTTGAAGGCTGTTAAATGGCAGATGCTGCTGTACTCTTGAGGAAAATTTAAACTCTTGGAATTTGCCATTACAGAAACCAAGTCTGGACTATAAAGTTAACCAACCCTCCAGACTAGAAGTACAAAGGCAAATCACATTTGAACATGGTCTTCACCTGAGGGGAAAATTCACAAAGATATCTCTTCTGCCATCAAAAAGAAAATGTCAGGTTGGGGTTGTAGCTCAATTGGTAGAGTGCTTGCCTCGAACGTGTAAGGCACTGGGTTTGAACCTCAGTACCACATAAAAGTAAAATAAAGGTATTGTGTCCATCTACTATAAAAAATATTTTTTTAAAAAGAAAATGTCACAGGGATTGAGGAAGTAACATCTGTATGAGAATTTGTGATATTGCTTTTTTTGCTTTATTTTTAGCTTTCTTATCTATAAAATTAATATTTAGATTACATGATATCCAAGTACTTTCAATCCCGTATCTCTGAAGTGCCAAGGACAATTTTTAATCATATTAAATTTTACCAAGGGTTAAGGCCATTAAACATCTATGTTCTGCTAAGAACAAAATTGCTTAGTTTTGTGGGAGGAGCATGAATGGAACATACAAAAAGATCCATAAAATTCAACAGTACTAATTTTTTGTTCTTACATTTTCCAAATAATTTCATCATGATCACCACAGGGATTTTAACAAAAACTTACACTTAACTCTACCCACATTTATGATGGTTTGGTTTGCTTCTCTCCTCAATGGTCTTATATAAACCTGCTGTACCTTTATATGTATGTAAGTAATTCAAGCAGTTTATGTAGTTTGTGGGTGTATGTGTATGGGTATGTCTGTTCTAGAAACAGACCTTTGATTTCAAGAGATAGCCCTGATTGGAAGAAAGTGATGTGATTTTAAGCAGATCATAAAAGGCCCCAATTATTCAAAATTTATTTCCTATTAATCCCACATTGATCTTTTCATTTAATGCCGTGTACTATCTGTTTTATATATCATCTAACCCATTACTTCAACTACCACCTACATTTTAGTAATTCATCAAATAATATCTCTGGCCCTTCAGAGAAAATCCTATTCCATAAACTTATATTTATTAAAATCCAACCGCTGTGCTCTGTAGACCACCTATAGGCAAGTCAATTGATTTCTTTTCTCATGAATTTTGACTGAAATTTGCTTTTATTCTTATGACTGATGTAACTCATTGGCAACATCATCTTATTTCTACACTTACATTGTGTTTGGGCAAGCAGCTAGTGGAAAACCCTGGTGGTATGTAAAGTAATGAGATTCACCATTAGTGCTTTTGCAAGGACTACAACTCAGAGTAGATACTGCTGGAGAAGGTAAAGGAAATAAAATAAGATAAATAAGCAGTATGTACACATAGGAATGCATTTACAATTAGAAAAATCACAAAGTACCTGGTTTATTATTGCCAGATAATAATTTTGTCCAACATTTGGTGGTTTAAAAAATATCCATAGAAGACTCTTTTTTCATTTTTCATATATGAATATATATACACACTTTATATGTAAAAATAAATGATAAATGTGCTATTCTGATCAAACTGCTTACAAATAAAAGTCCTTCTAATGAGCTCAATAATTAACTTTATCAGTCTATTAAGTTAAAATTTCTTTTTACTTATAAATAGATTAAAATTAACTCTTTTGTATATGAATAAAGCTAAATGTATTCATATATTGCAACCTGATTTTTGAAGTTGAACCCTGGAAGTTCAATGTTAATATTCCTTCAAGGTTTACATATATTTCTTCTGGAAGATTTATTTCTGAGTAGATTTCTGCTTCCGCTATAATGGTGAGAAATTCACTGGGGAAATCCTGGGGAAATGACTGGGAAGACCAAAGCAAAATTTAGAAGAGGAGCTATGAAGAAAAAATTGGGGAAGAAGAAAGGGGGCTGGAAAGCAAGAGCCTGGGAAAGTCCGAGGGGAAGTTAGCAGAAAAGGGGTGTTTGAAAGCAGGTATGGGGTTGTCACAGAGGGTGCTACTGGTATTTAAGACTGAAACCTTAGACCAACAAAGCCAGAGTAATAGTGCTGGGAAAAAACTGATGTTCAAAACCAGGAGATTCTAGCTGAGTAAGAGAAACCAGACATGAGGTAAAAACCAGAGGTCAACTTCAGGTTACAGTTTACAAGCTTATCGGGAGAGCAGCTGCAGACACACGTCCAAGAGATAAGGGAGCCTTGAACCAGAGGCACACTCTACTCAGTGGGAAATCTCTTTTTGAGTTGAAGCAGGAACAGTTGATGCAATTTATAGCAAGAGCTTCTCAAGGCCTCGAGGTTTAAGGTCAATATCATCCTCTACGTCACCACCGTTAGATCCCAGGATTGAGAAAGAAGGGTATCCAGGGCTGAAGATTACTCCTGAGATACTCAAATTAAGTCAGTCATTTAAAAAGTATATAATTATATTTTCCAAAG
This sequence comes from Ictidomys tridecemlineatus, assembly GCF_052094955.1. Lineage (NCBI taxonomy): Eukaryota > Metazoa > Chordata > Mammalia > Rodentia > Sciuridae > Ictidomys > Ictidomys tridecemlineatus. Next base: position 223,665,455 of record NC_135477.1, read on the forward strand.
AAAAATATGTCATTGGTGATTATAACAGTAGAATATAGAGTTTGATAATAGTAGAAAAGTATTTAATATTAGAACTTGCCCAGAAAATCCAGGTTAAACACTTGCTTCACTTACTATGGATTTGACATAAGAATATGAAATGGATAATTAACATATTAATATAAATTTCAGACTCTCCAAGAAGTGATTAATGTGATCAATGGCTCCAACAATAACACACACAAAAATGTGTTAACACATATTAAATCAGGACTGAAATTCTTGGGAAGGTCATCACTGCCATAAGAAAACAAAAACCTGCTGAGTATGTTGGTGCATGCTTGTAATCCCAGTGGCTCAAGAGGCAGAGGCAGGAGGATTATGAGTTCAAATCCAGCCTCAGGAATTTAGCAAGACCCTAAGCAACTCAGGAAAACTCTGCCTCTAAATAAAATATTTTTAAAAAAGGCTGGGGATGTCACTCAGTGGTTAAGTGCCCCTGGGTTCAATCCTTGGTATATAAAAAAAAGACCTTATTAGTCTAGTAATACTTGATATTTTATTTTGTAGAAAATAAAATATATGGCTTCCGATTCTGCTCATTGTTCACTTCACCTGTCATTAAGTGCTCAGTTAAAGATGGATTGCAAAAACAAAAACTTAAGATTTTACAATTGAAAAGACATCAAAGTGTGAAAATAAAGTCATTTTTATTGCCTAAAAAAGTAAATTAACTTGAATGTAAATAATACAGCTTACTATTGCTGAGAGGCACAGATTAGTCCATAGGATGCCTTTTGGAAAGGGAATTTCAATGATATGTTCCATTGAGTCAATAAAGCAAAACTGTCATCTGGAGAGGGCTTTGATCTGCCATCAATATTATCTTGCTATTCTCACAGATAAGAGCACATGTGCACAGCTCTCTGTATTTCAGTGGAGTTTGCCAGACAACTGTCAGACAGAGCCATGAGGAAATGGAGAAAGATGAGTGCCATCAGAAATCAGCAATCAACAGACATAGTATTGCCCAATTCTATTCTATTCTTTGTCTTCTTAATTATTGGAGATCATATTTTAAAATCCTACTTTTAAAAAAATTTTATTCAAATCAAACCAAAAACTGTACTTAAAATCCACCTGGTGATTTGTACAAGGATCAAGTATTTCTTTCTTAAAGCAAAGAGTTTAAATATACTTACATAGATTGTTCTCATTGTACCTTAAGATACAATCAGAAAATGGCTTTCAATGTGCAGCTTTCCTTTGGATCTAGGAAAATGGTAGTGTGGTAAATTTAGCAAATTTACGCATTCAGCAGGAAGAAGGCCTGCACAGTTTCGCAAATATTTTAAATTGTCACGCTTACCCAAATACAGGAACAACTAAGCTTGCACTCCTGTTTTGGAGGGAACAGACCAAGATGTTTCATGTGCACCAATGTTACCTGCCCAGGGTAGCAGTGAATGGGCCAAGATTACTAGGGTAACTTCTAATACAGGGCTTCTTGAGGTGAGTTTCCAAGGCCACCTGTTCTGGAATCATCACAGATGCCAGTTAAAAATGTGGATCCTTGGGTCTATTTTCAGAAAGTAGCATTCCTGATGAGGAAATCAGAAAGACCTGCAAGTTTCCCAGCTGATTCTAAGGTATTCTAAGTCAAGAGGGCTGTGGCTTAGTGGCTCTTCTGGCCCATTGCTTTGATAAAAACTGGATGGAAGTGAATTACCTTGACATATGATCTGGGGAAGTGAAGCAAACTTCTATGAATCCTTATGGTACCCTGAGCTGGAAAAATTGCCGGCAAATAGTGAAGACATCCTTCGGGTATGACTTGAGATGCTTTCTGGGATGCAGTTTTGTAGTTTCAACCTGAAGATCATTTTGCTGCTTCATCTGTTTTAAGATTATCTTATTGTGTATAGTTGTTACCATTTGTGAGGAAAGAACTTAATGAGGCTTTTAAATTGTTTTCTATTATTATCTTTACCCTTTTATCTGGTAACTTTTAAAAATTGTACCACTCATTATTTTAGTTAAGAAATAAATACAGTTAATTTTTTATTTTTGCCTATGATGTTTCTTCCCCTGTTTCTTTCCCTTGGCTTCCTTTGATACTTTGGGGATTTTCTTTTTCTTTCCTCCTTTCTGCTTTTCTTTTTAAAAAGAGTGATCAGTAGTAAACTTTCTATCTCTTTTTCAAAATCTCCCTCCAGGGTAGTCATCCCTATTTCCTTTCATAGCTGGTTATCTGATTACCAATTAAGGAGGGACCCTGGCCTCTGTGTCTGCTTCCTTTCATGCTGAGAGATAAGGTAATGGAGAGGGACATCATTGTCTCAGATGGGTTCTGGCTTCCGATTCTGCTCATTGTTCATTCTGCCCATGTTCATTTCTCTCTCCCTTTTCACATGTGAATTCTAAAAAGCAGAACTTCACAATTCTTTTTCTTATTTCCTGTCCTTTTCTTTCTCCTTTTCCTTCTCTTTTTAAATTTTTATGGTTTTTAATATTGAAGTGTTTAAAAAGAAAATAATTTTATTATATCCCTCCAGCAGTTTCAATAATTTGAAGAGAATAGGGAGAAACAGGAGTAGAAGTTAGATAAGAATTCTGGGCTACTGGTTTTCTAAGCTCTTGGTAGTATGTACCCCATAAAGGTGATTACAATCTGAGCTCTACTTATTGCCATGAAAGGTATTTTCTTGGACTAATAGATGGTTAAATTATGAATTAAAACAAGATATCAATGCTTTCATTTATCTTTGTTACCTATAATTAATTTATCCATGAGATAAAAGGGTAAAAATGGAGAAAATAACTAAAATTAAGACAGAATTCTCAAATTTCTTTGTATCTTATAGTTTCAGATCTCTCTATATTTTTTCTTATACATAAATATGGTTTCTGCCTTTTTTTCTTTCTTGATCATCTCCTTTCCTCCAGAATTTTTGAAAAAGCTGCCTTAAACACTATGTGCTATGTTGATAAGACTCATATTCTAGAATGTACACTCAGGCTTTGCCTCTCCACGACTGAATGGTAGGGAAGCATCTATAGAGAATGAAAGTTTGTTAATTCTGGTTAGAAAACCTAATCCCATTATTTTTACTTTTCCTTTTTACTCAATATGTTCCTGATAATTTCACAATTCACCGGTTTAGCTGAGGAATAAATTCATTTAATTTTTAATCCTTGCCTAAAATTTTGTTTCTTTAGTCTTAGTACCCTTTCTCTTACACACACACACACACACACACACACACACACACACACCTCATTCAGGAATTTTGAATAGGATTAGTGTTCTGATATTCATTTCCTTCATCTAAATCAATCATATTTTGGAAACTTCCAACTAGAAATGGACAAGCCAACTATTTAAAAAATACTGCCAGTAAAGCAAGAAAAAAATCCTTTTACTTCTCCATCCAACTTTGGGCTTCATAACAAATATAGCAGATAGCAGGAATGAGGAGTGGTTTAGGGGAATACATGCTAAATGTTATGCTAATATCACATTATTTCTCTTCTCTTTTTATTTTGGCAGGCATATAGACATGCATTTGATTTCTCTTAGTGAGAACTTCTTCTGTGAGGAGATTCTTTGGTTTATTATTTTAATGTCACTTCTACCTCAGCTAGTTTTGCTGGAAATATTATCTTCATGCCTAAGTAAAAGGTAATAATTAAGTGACATATATTCTATTACATGTTTCAGAAATATTGCCTCAATAGTTACATCCTATCAAGTCAACTCACAAAATTGGATTCTATGGAACCTCCATTTGACCCAGTCATCCCACTCCAGGTTTACATCCAAAAGACTTCAAATCAGCATAGTAGAGTGGCACAGCCACATCCGTGTTTATAGCAGCTCAATTCACAATAGCTGAACTATGGAACAAATCTAGGTGCCCTTCAACTGATGAATGGATAAAAAAATATATAGTATACATACATAGTAGAATATTACCCATCCTTAAATAATAATGAAATTATGGCATTTGTTGGTAAATCGATGGAACTGGAGAATATTATGCTAAGCAAAATAAACCAATCCCAAAAAACTTAAGGCCAAATACTTTCTCTGATATGCGGATGCAAATTCACAAAGTACATATGGGGGAGAATAGAAGTAATTTGGACTAGACAGAGGGAAGAAAGCATGGGAGTGGGTAAGGGGTAGAAATGATAGCATAATAAATTGGACATTATTACCTATGTGCATATATGATTACATGACCTATGTATCTCTACATCATGTATAACAGAAAAAATGAGAAGTTATACTCCATTTATGTATGATATGTCAAAATGCGTTCTACTGTCAAGTATAACTAATTAGAATAAAAAATGCACAAAAAACAAATTCTATTTGTTTCAGTAGTTTAAAATTTTTTTTAATACCAAAGGACTTTTACAGTAGATTTCTCTAAAGGATTTTAAAAATTCATCATGCATAATGCTTGAATAATAGATACTGAATGTCACAGAATATCAACAATTCTGAATAAATGCTAAACACGATATATTATGATCAAATACCCCAGTCATACAATTAAACACTACAACTAACCTAAAATTTATACTTGAAATGCCTTTTAGAAAATTTTGTTTCTGGTTGAACTCACACTGTTTTCTTGTTTTAACAATGATTTAAGAAGTCTGACTCATTTATATTAAATTCAATTTTAACCTGTTTTACTTGCTATTTCATTAGGGAAGCATTTGGAATTATGTAAGTCCTGATAAATTTCAAATCATATAATTTAAGGAGAAATACAACCGAATTGTACCGTAAGCAGAAATGGGCTCTGTTTGCATTTACAGGCAAGAAGCAGGAAATACTATGCATGCACTTCTTGCCTGGGTTTCATTATGTGGTAAATGCAAAGTAAATATCACCTTTCAGAGATGAGCAAGATTAATACCGAAAGATTAGCATCATGTCTGACACCACACATATATATACTCATTGTCAGAAAAGTTGTTAAAGTTGCAAATTAACGTATTACATTGCAGCACATAAAATTCCATGATTATTCATCCAAAACAATAGCGTGGTCTTTTCATTTGCTCAGTCTTAGGTCTTTTAAAACCAAAAAGGACTTTAGAAGTAATTTGATCCAAGGATTCTTAAACTGGTGTGAATATGACTTAACTTTAAGGAGACATTAATTTAGTCATTCCACTGAGAGCTTTGGGGAGCCCATGATGTACTAAGTAGTAACTGAAGATTCAGATGTGGAAAAAAACAGTCTCTGGCATTCATGGATATTTATTCCATTTCAGTGGGAAAGTCTGATAATAAATATATAATATGATGCTGCCTCCAATTCGAATGCAGAGTTGTGTGTCTTAGATTCATATACACATTTTTCTGCAGGTAGAATTTGTTGAATCTTTGCGAGTGATATGATCACCAGAAGATTCAGAATCAGTGACCCCATTACACCCTGTTCATTTGATAGATGGTGAAACCAAAGTGCAGACATATAATATATGAGCTGCTCACACCATACAGCTAATTAATGAGTATTTAAAGATCAGAATCCAGACATATTGGTGCTTAGTCATTATTGTGCACTGTAGGAGGGTTGATCTGATATTTCCTTCCTTTTTCATGTGTATGCTGTTTTTCACAATATCGACCTACCATTGAGACACAATAATTCATGCCAAGAGTTGGAAATTAGATCAGACAGACTTCAATACTAACTTTTGTTTTGTGATTCTAGAAAATTGTGTAAAGCTCTGAGCTCCAATTGCCAAGTCTCAAAATGATAATAAGTTGAAACTGATAGGCTTTTGTGAGGAATAAGTAAAATCACTTACATACTTCTTATTTAGTATAATACCTTTTATCTAATAAGCATGATAACTATTATTATTATTTATTATTATTATTATTATTATTATTATTATTATTATTATCACTCTGCTTATTCTAAGATTCTATAAAGACTATTCTTTGATGCCAGGTTCCCAGTCTCTGAAAATCACTCCCTATGTCTTTTTGAAATATGATTCAAACAGTAGTTGTTGTGCTTTTATTAAATTCAGGGGAAATGCAAGGGGAATTCATCATGTACTCTGAAGCTTGTATTCCTGGGTTCAAATCCTGATTCCAGTATGAATGCTTTATATGTTGTCTGACTTTTGTGCAATAAGCATGCCATAGTTTTTGAGTAAAAAAAAAAAAGAAGCAGCAGCTACTTTTAGTATGAAGAAATAAAATATGGATTGATTTGTTGGTGACTTGCCATATCTGTCCTTTTGAAATCATGTGTCTTTGGCAGGCTGGGGTGTGTGGCTGTCCCTGCTCAAAGGGTTCCTGATTGATCTTCCCTGGTGGCAACAGGACTCAGCCCCCTCCTTCCTGTGGGATGAAGGAGAAGCTTAAAAGGATGGTCAGATGGGAAAGCCCTGGAGGCTAACCCTCATTTCCACAATGTCTGACTCAGAGACAAGCTGGCTCCATTCTTTGGTCTTCTCTCACTTCTCCACTTAGTGCATCACGAATGTTCTCCCAAGAACAGACTATGTGAAGTCTGTGACCCATGCTTCATTGAAAGAGAATGGAAAAGGAAGTCAGATCTTCTCTGTCATTCTGTGAACAAAAGGTTTTTCAGAGAAAGCTTGAATGCTATTTTTAAAGTAAGTTCTTGTATGACAGAAAGTAGCCAGTGAGGGAGGAAGTCAGACTCCTAGTGACAATTACCTTCTCGTTCTGCTCCCTACAAAAACTATCTCCTTACATCAGGATCCAGTGTTCATGTTGTTTATTCCAAGGCTTATTAATTTTTTGTGTGTTCAAAACTGTGTGTTGTGTGTATAGGCAATGATATGTCATTTTATTTTTTATTGTTACAACTGGAGTCATTGCGGGTTTAGTTTTAAGAAAATTAAAACTTACATTTTATAAATAGTCTTCATTGATACTGGTGATAGTACATGGAAAGCTTGAACAACATCTTCTCTAAAATAATAATGATTGACTTGGCAAAGACAAAAAATACTGGATAAGAAACATTTAATATCCTGTCCAGAACATACCCTTATGACTGTGAAATGGTGCATTGAGGGAAGCATCGAAGAGTAAGAAATAGCTCACTAAGAAAGCCAGAGAAAGACTGATGACAGGAAGATTACCAAGGACTTCAAAATACAAACCCAGGTATAAACTAATAATATGTGTTATCGGTATTATTGAGCAAAATGAATATGTGTATTTTTTGTGAGGTAAGTCCTTCCACTGTTTAAAGAAGAGACACTCTCAGACTTCCCTAGATCTCTTCTCCTTAAATGTTGCCACTGAGGTAAATGGTAGAAGAGTGAGAAAGGAAACTATTCAATCCTTAAGGGAGCTATGGCCGGGAGCATATCTGTCAGCATTGTACAGGTGTTTTAGTCAGCTTTTTCACTGCCATGACCAAAAGACCTGACAAGAACAATTAGAGGAGGAGAAATTTATTTGGGGCCCACAGGTCTCAGTCCATAGATGACCAACAATTCCATTGCTCAGGACTGGGATTAGGTAGAATATCATGGTAAAAATTTGTGGTGGAGGAAAGTGGCACAGAACATCACAACAGAAAGCAGAGAGAGAGCCCACCTGCTACTGACGAATAAATATATCTGAAGGCACATACCCAGTGACCCTACTCCTCCAGCTACACCCTACCTTCCTACAGTTACCAACCAGTTAATCTCTATCAGAAGATTGACACACTGATTAGATTAAACCTTTTATAACCCAATCATTTCATCTCTAAACTTTCTTGCAATATCTCACCCATGAGCTTTTGGGGAAAACCACATATGTAAACTATATTAAGAGGAAAATTTGAGAATCATTTGGTTTCTTCTGTTTTGCTTTAGAAAATCATATAAAATTTTTCTTTTCCTTTTAAAATCTGAGAAAAGATGATCCAAGGAAATATATCAGGCTTACTAATTGATTATGCAATAGTTTATTTGTCAAAAATATCATATGTTCATTACTATTCAAGAAGCAACTTAGATTATGGATTTTTTTCTCTTTTAAAGGATAATCAGGGACAAAAAGAACCCAAAGGAACTTATCTATGGGCTGTAGAATCATGCTGGATTTCTAAATTGTGGGATTACATGTCTGTTAATATGGAATTTTTTTTTTTTGGGGGGGATGGTGGCGTACTGGGGTTAAACTCAGGGGTATTCAAACATTGTGCCACATCCCCAGTCCTATTTTTTATTTTATTTAAAGACAGGGTCTCACTGATTTGCTTAGCACCTAGCTTTTTCGGAGGCTGGCTTTGAACTTATGATTCTCTTGCCTCAGCCTCTAGAGTTGCTGGGATTCCGGGCGTGTGCCACTACGCCCAGCCAATATGGAATTTTTTTTTTTTTTTTTAAGAAATCTCTTTCAGCCACTCTTTTAGTAGCTATGTGCATTGCACATGTTTTATGGAATAATTATATGCTGAATATCAAACTATTAGTATTTAACATTTATATCATTTTCATAATATCCAGTAAATAACTAAAACTTACAACAATACTTAACCGAATTGATATGTCAAAGAATGAAACAACTGAAGAGTGCTGGGTATTATAATTAGAAGGGTCCAAAATCAAAATAAGAGCCAACTAAGATCAGAAAAAGGAAGTCAGAAAGTTCCTTTCCTCTTTATTACATTAAGGAGGCATACTGGCTTAAGGAAGACTTGGGAAGAAGGACAAGGCCAGCCTAAGAAAAATCCTCCTTCAGTTAAGGAGCCAAGTGATATGTGCCTGTTTAAGACATATTTACAATGCTGTCCATATCAGAAATGTCATGAAATTATCTGAGACTCTAATGGACCAAGCAACACATCATCTTTATATTTTCACTGGACAAATGAAGAGATTTGCCCCAGTTCTTATGAGTGACAAATGTAAAATAGGGTTGTTACTCAGGTTTCCTTCGTCAAAGTTCAAAATTCTTCCGGCCTACTTCCGGCCTACACACTCTGTTGCTTTCTCATGAGTCACACAGTCTTAGTGTGGTCAGTGTCTGCTGGGTGGTAAAGCAAGCATTTTGTTAAAAAAAAATAAAATACAACTTTAAAACTAAGTCAAACAGGCAGTTGAAGTGACAGAGACAGCACTTTTACAACCAACATGGCTATCAACAATTGTTTATCTCAGCCTTCAATTTGGAGAGGTTGGTACTTTGAGTGAATCATCCTGTTCAAATTTAATAAAAATGCTATAGTCCCAGAGAATATTCTTATATGAAATTTCTTTTAGCAGTCTAATTTTAAACAGCTGGAATTCATTTGTTAAGTTGTAGTCTCTTCCACTTTCTGCAAAGAATGATATATGGATTATTTTCTTCCACACAAAAGTGGAGCTTTCCGGAAAGTCTGAACACATCATCTACTTGAACTTACAGGATAGCAGCTGCTTGTGGATCCTACTGGGCAGCTTGGGCCCTTTATCTTCCACCTGGGCTCAGCTATTAAAGTTATACCATGTTAAGCACTGATTCAAGGCTGAGGGCTGGCTGCCTTCCAGGGTGCTATTATTTATGGCCCTTCCTTTTATATCATGTTCTGTTTCTGTAATTATTGATGTTGTTGAATCCATCTAAGAGCCCAGGTGTGCTACATCTTGTGGTCCATGTAAGACTGAAATTTCAAGAATCTGTGGGCTATCAGGAACAAGAGGGGTAGAGGAAGAAGGAAGGAATTTTCATTGACTCCAAAATATGGTCAGAGAACTTTGCAAAATACAGAAGGTTAAATGATTGCAGAACCCCCCTGACAGTTTCATTGTGGTTTTTTTTTTAACATACCACTGCATCCTGTATGAACATAGATCCCCACTTATCACAGATGAGAAACAGGACATGGCCCTCTGTAACTCCCCACCTTGTACTTATCAGACTGTATCCGAAAAATGTAACAACAGGAAGTTTTGCTGGAAGCCGTTGATGGCTGAGGTTAAACAACAAGCACTGGCTGGTGTGCACATGTCACAATATCACACGTTGACCTTGCCCGAACTCTTGCGTGTTAGGTACCAGAATAAAATATAGGACAAATATATGTCAAAAACAAAATCTTAGTTTTAGTTTTTCTCCTGTTCTATTGTTTAAAAAGTATTCCTCACCTGATACTGTGCTCTGTGTTCCTGCTCATATAGTTCATCCAGGTGAGTAACTAAACCTTTCTGTAGACAGAAGCAATAATGGAGCACAATATAGTCATGGTTTAATACGAGTGAGGGGTCACTCTCATACATTTCTAGGCTTAGGTTAAAGTACAACTGAATTCTTTTCAGGTGTTCTTCATTCTCCCTGACCCCCCCCCCCATTTAGGATGTTGACTTTTAGGACCTATGTTTATCTGGATGGAACCACCAGTACTAAGTAATCAATTGAACAAAACTTCATTGAATGGTGTTCAATGTTCCAGGCACTGAGCACTGTAAGAAACTTAATAGTCCAAATTCCTGATGATAGAGCTCTTGTAGAGTAGCTAGCCTAGGCTACTCTGTAAAATAGCCTTTCTCAACTAGTTCCATAAAAGAATTAAACTATAGAGAAAATGACTTGAGAAAGTATTTTCTCAGTTTTTCCAACAATGGCACAGAATTGATATCATGTGTGATGCATAGATGATAAGTTAATTCATCACACACAATAGATGCTTTAGGTCATTAGGGCTTCATTGACCCTGGTTGATAAGGTTGTTTTTTTTTTCCCAAAAGGAATAAGTTCTTTTCTTAGAGTCCTAACTACAATCCTGGTCAAAATTAATAGGAAAAGACAAAAATGACTATAGTCAGGAGATTCACAACACTGGCCCTCCCCATTTAAAAATGACCTTGAGGAGAGGAAGGACAAAAAAAAAAGTGGGAGAATTCTTTTTCAGAAAAATAACTCCCAGTTATTTATTGGAAGTATTTCTTGGGGAAAAGTACTGCTCAGAGGTGGAAGCTAATGAAGTAGCAAGATTCACCAAATTTCTCTGGGGAATAAGAATAAAATGCAGTTTAGAGTTGCTGAGGACTAAAGAAAGATAGGACTAGACATCTAATGAAAACTGAATGCACAGTATACTACAATCCCTTTAAACAATCCCTTTAAATGTTTTTTGACAGGTTCAAAGTAGTATGGAAATTTCCATTCTGTCCATATTTATTTAAATACAACATGTCTGTGGGCCTGGACAGCATACTGTTTGGTTTAGGTAGGGTTATACTCTATGGGCTCAGGTACCTTGGCTTGCTGGGTGTCTATGATCCCACTCTGGGGAACTGACCTCTATTCTATCAAGTTCTCTACCTCTTATATTTCAGACTCTCTACCCTGGATCACCACTTTATCTCCACTTCTTGTTCCTTCATTCAATTCTTTAAATGTCTCTGTGGGCACATTAGTATTTTTTTCTTTGGCCCCTCAAGTCCATCTCCTGATAAACTTCCCATGAGCTTGAAACATGCATGCATGTAAGACAGATAATTTATTCACACTTCCACCTTGATGAAACAAGAAGTTGAAAAACTTTCTATATCTTTTTCAAAATTTTTCTTTTCAGGCATTTGTTATGCAGGATAATAATGAGGGCTACCCACATCCATTAAAATTTAGAGATGTTTCAGGTGGCATGTTTATTTGGCAATGCAGACTGCAACCTCATTCTATCCCATTTCCTCTCACTCCTGCATACAACCAACATATTCCCTGCTGGTTTAACTCTTCAATTCATAATGACTTGATTAGGGGGAAAGACATCTCCATACAGGAGAATAAAAAATATGTTTATGTGGACAAATATTGTGTCAGATGAAATGTTTGGCCTTTTCAGTAGCAATATTTTGTCCCCATGAATGTGTTGCTGTGTTTGGGTCCCTCAGAATCCTGACTTGTTCTGGGAAAGAAAGATGAAATGATTCAGTTCTATGTTTTACTTTTTACCTTAATTGAAAAGTAATTTAGTTTTTATTCATATTCACCTCTGTGATTTCAACCAGTTTACCTGCCAATACTTCATGTAACTGGTCTGCTTGCAAAAGAAAATGTAGGAGAAGAAAAAAGAATGTTCATTTCCAGGTAAGTTTTCAAATATTTATTAGTTATCCAGTGGGTTCAGTACCTGGTCATTGACTACAGGAATTGTTGGAAGAAGTAGAGAGTAGGGATAATGTTGACTATCAAGAAGAATTTTAAGTTATTATTTTTATTTAAAAAAATTTACTTTGTATCATTTACAACTCATTAAGAAAAAGAACGAAGTCAACTACTTATTTGAGGTGGTTACCATATTGTTACTCAAATTCTTGAAGAGCCCTGATTGACAGCCTCAAATGAAACATGCTTCAATATATCATGAAAGTAAATTTTATAAAAAGAAATGTTTAAAGAGATTAACCTCCTCCTGGTGTGATGGAACATTCCTATAATCCCAGCAACTCAGGAAACCAAGGCAGGAGGATTGCAGATTCAATAGCCTGAGCAGTCTGTAAGAACCTGTCTCAAACTGTTTCAAAGAGCTGGGTGGTAGAGTGTTTTTGCTCAATGGTAGAATGTTCTTGGGTTTAATCCCTACCCAATACCATACACACACTAAGATTGCCCTACAAATTTCAGATACTTTGGTTCCTGATTAGAACACATATTTGTTGTCTAGAATAAGTGAAAACACTACTACCAAGGTATTCTTGAGATCTTTTGGTCTCTGTGTGTATGTGTGTGTGTGTGTGTGTGTGTGTGTGTGTGTGTGTATGAGTGTGTGTGTGCATGTATAAATGAACACAGCAATGAACAAATTCACTAGAAAATTAAAATCCTTACTTGAATGTTTTAAAATAAATCTATTCAAAAGTGAATCCTCCAACTTTGGTAAACCCAATCAAGTTTCTATCATTCAAAAGGGGCTTATTTTAGCATGGTGAGTGCCATTTGTTTCATCCAGATGTCCCAGTCTCTACACTGCTTTTTTTCCCACTAGCAGTATCCTCATCCCTGATGCACAGTATTCTCCAAAGTATTTTCATTTCCATCAGGAGTGTTCAGTTTCTGCAGAAAGGATATTTGCTGTGTAATGTAGTTAGAATTAGTACTTACATAAATGAAGTAGTACAAAATAGAGGAAGAAGTTGTAGTGCAAAAAGGTCTCCGCAAAGATCTCATCCAGACCCATGAGGGTGCTCTGGAACTCTGATGACCCTACATGTTAGTTCTGACATGGATAAAAGAGAACGAAGACTTTATATCCCTGTAACAACCACATGGTGAATGTGCACTGCCCTTGAGAAGGGGAAAGTGCATTGTGTAGCATGGGTCTTCCATTAAGGGAAAACTTTAGAGAGGGAATTCTCCTGAAGAGTCAGAAATTGGTGAAAATAGTGCATCAGTACTGAAGAATAATAATCTGTGTGATCATCACAGTCCATCACTTATGCTGCTGAGATATACTGGGTTCATGTAATTTCTAAGAGACATTCTTTTGGGATTCTGGTTAATGCCTCTTATTGCAACTCTTTTCAAAGTCCCAACTGATATCCACTTCTGTCTTCCTCTACAGTCCATTCTGTATCAATTTCATCCTTGTCTTGTATCTCTGCTTTCCTAGGTGGATTAACTCATAGGATAACCCAGATCCTTATACACAAGAGATCTGAACCCTAGGCCACTACTCTCTTTAAGGACAATATTGATTGACACATTTATCCATGTACCATGAAAATTGTACAAGGGAATGCATAGGAAAACATGAACTATAACTGATTACTGGAGGCTCAGAATGGACAGCTCCAGGGGATATAAGCTCCAGAGTTACCCTGTCATAGTATGGCTCCAATACCTTGAGTTTTATCGTAAGGAATTCGACCCGGCTTTCATGGTGAATATTGGAAAAAAATCTCCTCAGACATTAATTAAGGAAAGTAGAAAAAGAACAAATTTGAAACTAAAGCTTAATGTACTAGAGTTTTACTAGAGTCTAAATGGTCTAGGGAAAAAGTAATATACAACTCTATTCACCTCTGTCTTCCAAAGGGAAAAGGAAGTACCTAATTCCAGTCCACTTTAGGCATTCTGTCCTACTAAGAAAAGAAAATGGGAAGCACTAGTGAAGTTCACAGTCTTGAGATATGGCCTTACTAAAAGACTGAGACCTAATCATAGGATTTTAGGATGCTCCCTTTCCAACCATATCTTTACCCGCAATATTTAACACTTATTTACAACAATTCTTATACACAGTACATGATATCTGACTTCCAAGAAAAAAATTATAAAACACACTAAAAGGAAAATAATATATTTTAAGGGACAGAGCAAGCATCAGAAACTGGACTCAAATATGGCAGGAATGTGGGAATTATTATTAGACCAGGATTTAAAATAACTGTGATGAATTTGCTATGTCACTGATGAATGTAGAAGAAAGGATAAAGAAAACTGTATGTCAGAAAGGAAGTTGATCAGAGAAGAAATAAGTGAAAGTAAAGAAATAAAACCTTTATATTATCTTAAATTGATCTAAAAATATCAGTTTTTTCAGAATAATAGCAACAATGCATTTAATTGTGTCTGCATATACATACTTACTTATGTTTATTCAGATGTGGAATTAATGACAGCAGTTACACAAGAAATGGGAGAAACAAATTGGGATTATTTTGATATTATAAGGTGTTTGCATTATCTGTGAAGTAGTATAGTATTAGTTGAAGTGAACTTGAATTGATTATAAGTATACATTGCACTGTGTGGCAATCATCTAAATATTTTAAAAAGGTATATTGACATACTAAGAAAAGAGAAAATGGAATCATATAAAATGCTTAATTAAAACTATAAAACACAGCAAAAAAAGTAGAAGCCTATTTGCTTTATCTTCGAATATATATATATATATTTGAGAGAGAGAGAGAGAGAATTTTTTAATATTTATTTTTTAGTTTTCGGTAGACACAACATCTTTATTTTATTTTTATGTGGTGCTGAGGATCAAACCCAGGGCCCAGCACATGCCAGGTGAGCAAGCGTGTTACCGCTTGAGCCACATCCCCAGCTTAACTTTTTATATTTAAAGTAAGTTTGCTGAAGACAATATGCAGCTATGTCTTGTTTTGCTCTGCTCTTATAATCTATCTTCTGTGACTTTAGACCATTGGTATTCAAATTTCTTATTGACTGATTTGAATTAATAGTTAATCTACCATAAAAACCTTTATAGACTGAAAGCAAATGGATCAAGATATACCATGATAACCCTAATTAAATATAAAAGTAGGAATAACTATATGAATTCAGAGCAGACATCAGAGCAAAGCAAGTCAGCGGAGTTACAGAAGGGCATTAATAACGAAAAAGGGGTCAATTCTCCAAGGAGGTATGACAATCCTTAATGCATATGTATATGAAAACAGAATGTCAAAATATGTCATGAAAATCCTTATAGAACTATGGACACTGAAAAGATAATCAATGAACAACTCTGCTCACAAATTAGATAACCTTTTGGTGAAATAGATCAATTTTTTGAAAGAGAGATTCTGAAAACTCACACAGGAAAAAATGGACATCTTCGATAGACCTCTTTTCATTAAATAAATCAATAACTAAGGACCTTCCAAGACAAAAATGCTAGGCCTGGATTTGTTCACTGGTGAATACTACAAGAAATTTGAGGAAGAAATTACACCAATTCTCTATAATCTCTTAAGGCAGAAGAGGACATAATATTTTCTAATACATTTTATAAAGCCAGTATTACCTCATTATCAAAACTGATCAGAGACTACAAGAAATGAAAAGTATAACCTTTATCTCTGATGAGCATAGATGAAAATTCCTTAAGTATTAGCACAATTGAATCCAACAGCACATAAAATCTTTTTACACCACAACTAAATGAAATTTACCTCAGGTAAGCACAACTGGTTCAACAATCAAAAATTGGTTAAACCCATTACAGCAACAGGCTGAAGAAAAATGATCATATCAACATATGTATTTTAAAAGCATTTAACAAAATTCAACACACATTTATGCCCAAAACAATCAACATGGAGTTGGGGGAGGGGGAACTTCCTCAACTTGCTAAAGTATATCTACAAACAAAACAAAACAAAACAAAACACAAAAGCCCTACATTATGCTCAGTGTGGTAAAGCAGAAACTTTCCCAGTAAGTTCAGGGATAAGGCAAGGAGATACCCATGCATGATTTCTTTTTTAACACTGAACTGGAAATTCTAGCTAATGCAGTAATAAAGAAAAGGCGGTAAACGTTAAATTGACTGGAAAAGAATAAATAGACAGTTTCAGTCACCTTTTGCCACTGGGACCAGAAGACCTGACATGAACAATTCTAAGGAAGAAAAGTTTATTTGGGGACACACAGTTTCAGAGTTCTCAGTCCATAAATGGCTGACTCCATTCTTCAGGCCTAAGGCTAGGCAGAATGTTATAGCAAGAGTGTGGTGGAGAAAAGTGGTTCAGGGCATTTCACCAAGAAAGAGAGAGAGAGAGAGAGAGAGAGAGAGAGAGAGAGAGAGAGAGAGAGAGAGAGAGAGGGCATTTCACTAAGAAGCACACACACACAGAGAGAGAGAGAGAGAGAGAGAGAGAGAGAGAGAGAGAGAGAGAGTTTTGCTCAAGGAGGACAAAATAACATCCCAAAGGCATGCCCCCCAGGGACCTCATTCAATTACCTCAGTCAACCCTTTTCAGGGGATTAATTCACTGATTGGGTTAAAGTTCATAGCCCAATCATTTCAATTCTAAGCTTTTTTACATTGGGCACATATGAGCTCTTTGGGGACATCATATATTTAAACCATAACAAAGTACCTTTCTTCTCAAAAAGAACACCTGGAAAAATTGGCCAAAAATAACCCAAACACACACACAAAACCAACCAACAAACATAAATCTTCTGGAAATATATGATTACATCAAGGTTGCAAGATAACACATTAATAGACAAAAGTCAATCCTGCTCAGTAGCAATGAACAAGAAGCTAAAATCCCAAATATCATGTGCTTAAACATCCTTTAAAATAAAATTCTGAGGTATAAATCTAACAAAATATCTAGAATACCTGTGTGAGTAAATCTACAAAAAACCTAATGAAAGAAATTAAAGGGAAACTAATATGTGGAGATACATTTGGTATTCATAAATAGGAAGACTCAGAATCCCAGCTAATTTTTTTGTGTGTGTCTGTCCACAGTAGTCAACACAAAATTGAAGAACAACAAAGTTGGAGAACCAACACTACCTGTTCTCAAGACTTAATAGAAAACCATAGTCATCAAGCTGTGGCATCGGAAAAATAAATATATCCATGGAACAAAATACAGAGCCTACAAATCTACCTACAGATAAGTAAACAACTGATTTTTGATAAAGGCAAGAAAATGTAGATAAGAGTCCCTTCAACAAAGGTGCTGCGGTAACTGGATGTCCACATACAAAAAATGAATTTAGACATGGAAACTTCACTTTCACAAAATTAACCCATCAATGGATCCCAGGCTTAAAGGTAAAATGAAAAACTATAAAATTTTTAGAAAATAACTTGGGAGAAAAATATACATGACTTTGGGTTTGGTGATGACTTTTAAGATGTGACACCAAAGCACTAACCACAGAAGAGTGAATTGACAAGTCTGTCTTCATTAAAAGTAAAAATTTCTCCTCTGTGAAAGACACTTCAAGAGAATGAAAGACAAAGTCACAGACTGGGAGAAAATATTTGCAAGACACTTACCTGATGAAGAACTGTGACCCAAAATATATGAAGAACACTTAGAACTGAACAATAAGAAAATAAACCAGCCAGTCAAAAAATGAACCAAGACCAAAAAAACATCTCACCAAAGAAGACTCACAGATAGGAAATAGCATATGAAAAAATGCACTACTTCTTATTTCATCAGAGAAATACAAATAAAACAATAGTGAGACACCACTGTGCATCTGTTTGAAGAGCCAAAACACAGAACACTGACAACACTTAACCCTAAAGAGAACGGGGAGCACTATTAGTTCTCATTCATTGTTGGTAGGAATGCAAAATAATAAAGATACTTTGGAAGACAGTTTATCATTATCTTACAAAACAAAACTTACAATTATCATATGATTCAGTAATAAACATTCTTGGTATTTTCCAAGGTGAAAACTTAAGTCCACACAAAAAGCTGTATATAGATGTGTATAGATTCATAATTGTCAAAACTTGGAATAAATAAAGTCACAAAAAGAACTGGAGGACACTTGAATGCATATTAATAAGTGAAAGGAGTCAACTGGAAAAGGCTACTTATACTATGGTTTCCACTATATGATATTTTGGAAAAGTCAAAACTATGCAGACAGTACAAAGATCAGTGGTTGCTGGGGTTAACACCATAGGATTTTTAGGGCATAGAAACTACTCTGTGTGATACTATAATGGTGGACACATATCATTATATATTTGTCCAAACACATAAAATGCACAACCCCAGGAGTGAAACCTAGCTGATCTAGGATCAAATATTCCTTCTAGGATTGTGACTAGGGGACAACTGTAGCATAAAATTTTAGGAAGCTCTTCCTAGAGTCCATTTTGTGAGACAAGAAGCACAAATACTCCAAAAGAAGTGCTGGGATTTATAGTGATTATAATCTGTGATTATCTCAGATTCCTTTCCTCCTGACACCATGCCTCTGACCTGGATACTTTGGATACAACAATCTTCTAACTGGGGCAGATGTGCAGCCTACCAAAGAATACCGCATATGAGTCTAGCATATCTCTTGGCCACCTGAAGAAGAGAGTGTTGCCCTAACTTTACCAAGAAGCTAGAAAACCTGACTCATTAAAACAGAGACTTGGGGATTTTGTGTGACCACAAACTCTGTGCTCCAACAGTGTGATACAAATTTTAGAAATATCTGTGCAAGCCCACATAATTTTTTAAGAACATTGAAATTCCAATTCCTTTATGACCAAATTCCAAGGCTCCGTCCAGATTATGCTATTTTTAAAAATTTGGGTCATGAGCTGTGGATCACAATTCAAAAGTCACTTTTGGGGGTCAAAGTAAGAAGAGATTTGAAGGATGAAGAAATCTAGAAACCTTGCCATATGAGGAATATATGAGGAATGGTCACAGGGACCAGGGGTGTTTCATCAGAGGAAGAACACTTAAGGGTATCTTCAAATACCCACAGGAGCATTATAAGGGCAGTGGAGTCATCTTACTCTGGGTTCAGGCAGTCAGAATTAGCCAATGGCTATTTTTTTTAAGAAAACAAAAATACCCCCCCAACCCCCCCCCCCCCCCGCAAAAAAAAAAACAAAAAACAAAAAACAAAAACCAAAAAACTCAGGGCACTTAACCACTGAACCACGGTCCAGCCCCCAACACACCCAACACACACTTTTTTTTTTTTTTTTTTGAGACAGGATCTCACTAAATTGTTTAGGGTCTTGCTAAATAGTTGCTGAAGGGCTTTGAATTCAAAATCTTCCTGTATCAGCCTCCATAGCCCCTGGGATTACAGGTACATACTACCACACCCAACCCACAGCTAGATTTAAGGTGCTGTGAGTACCAAATTTCTAACAATATATGAAGTGCATATATAAGACAGATTGCTTTGTAAAGTTGCATCAGGCAATGGCAAAAGATGACACACAGGCTGCATGACTATCCTATCAGAGAGATTATGGAAGGGATGCAATTTGGGAGTAAGCTGAGTAGTGATTGGTGAAAAAGACCTAGATGAAATCCAAATATATATTTTCTTTTTACTATGCATTTTATAGATGATGATGATGAAGATGATGATGATTTTTAGAGGAAGGGAGACTGGAGCTTTGGATTGAAAATTACTAGACCAAATGGTCATTTCTGAAGTTTTAAAAGGCACCAGGAAAGAAGAGTCTTGCTTGCTACTGATTCCCAAAGTCATCCTGGCAGTTAAGGTAAAGATGAGGCTGTCACTCCTGTAACAACTAGAGAATGAATGCAAGGTGCTATTGTCAACGTAGCTTGACCTGACACTATCATTCCTTAAGTGGAAATGAGCAGAAATAGTGGCAATACTAGTTGTCACACATACAATGTATATTTCTTTTTATTACCACAACAATCCTACAAAGGCTGCACGAATAAGTCCTCATCCTTGTTTTGTGGTTGAGAAAAAAGAGGTGTTGAAAAGATAAAACAGCAAGTGGAGGTAGAACATCCATTTCTCAGCCTGAGTTCCTGGCCATGCGTTTAACAGTGAGATCATACCACTGCCCCAAACAAATTTGTTCAAGAAAGATGTCTACTAAGTTATATATACTTTCTCAAGTTGATAGACCATACAGACTATAGACATAATGATTTTGGTATAATGTTATTTAAGAATGATTGAGCAAATATTTATTGAGCATTTTTATAAACCAGAAACTAGAGTATGTCCTAGGTATTCAGCAGTGAAAAAAGTGACAAGAATCCATATCTTGCTGACTTTGTAGTGGGAAGACACAGTTAATAAAGCACAAAGAAGGACATTTTATAACCTTTTATAAGGTAATCAATAGTATAAAGTTAAATGAAATATCACAGGGAAGGGATAAGGAAATGCAGGGAAAGCAGGTTTAGATGGAGACATACAAGGGGTCCTTGGAAAGGTAATGTTTGAAAGCTGGAAGGCCCTCCTTTAATCCAATGAAATTGAATTTCCCACCAGATCCACATGGATATATGTGTGAAGTATGGTGAAATCCTTAAGAGTGGTACAGGTTGCTACTTTAACCAACAATACACTATTTTAGCTGTGCCTGAAAGTAATAACTTAAGTAGAAGTTGAAAATAAAATCAAGAAGTCTTAAAGACTTGTTCGTGGGTCCATAAGGCCAAGCTGCAGGCTGCTGCACTATTCCATCTGCATGAAGCATGGAAAGGACCTGTGACCTGCTTCTGCCCAGTGTGCTGGGAGGAAAGGAACACCTCCACCCAGTCAATCAGTGTCTCTCAGGGAAACACCAGAGATGACTCAAACAGTAGGCATTGTTCTGAAGTTTGTTGTAAAGTTTGCCAACAAGAAAGATGTGACAGGATGTCTAATGTTTTGCTAACTACCTCAATTTGTCCTGTTTTTCTTTTGCTGCTAGGTCAAGCAGTGTGGGTTTTGTGGGAAACCTCTAAAGCTTTGAAGAGTCTTATTGAAATGCTTATTTCTTCTTTTCCTTTACATGTATGTGATTTTAGGCCACCCTGTATGTTTCTGACCCTGTAGAATATTTTCACTCCTAAACTGACGAGGAAAAGCAATTAGAACACTAAGATCTGTTTACCAAGACTGGTAAACTCTGAGCTCCTTCAGGGCAGGAATTATGGTGTTCCTATTTGTATCCAGCTTAGAAGTGATACTGCATTTGAAGGTTTGCTGTAAATACCTGTTATAAATTAAATGGATAAATTTTCTACATGGCATTTTTAAGAATAATGAACACACAATAAGGCTTTCAAGCCTTTTAGCCCAAGTCAGTATATGATTCAAAAGCAATTTTACTTTAAAATGAGCAAGCAGATCTATCTAATATGCTATCTTATCTTTTTTTTTGCGGGGGGGGGGGGAATAGAATAAGAATAAATAAGTAAATAGCAAGAATCAAAATTTGTATACAAACATAGTGGTTTTAATCCTAAATATTCATTTTTATTTCAGCAAAGCAATTTGCAAACATATTAGCAGAAAATGATATTTAAGGAAGAAATTAACACCTGCAAACCAAAGCCACAAACCTATCATGGGTGTTATGAATAAGTAATTTTGTGCAGCTGCTCTGGTAAGCTGTTTGCCTCCATATATTGCAGTCTTTCTTCTCTTGATATGCAAAAGACAGAAGATGTTGGTAAGCAAAATTTAAAAAAAAGTCTGTTATGTTTTGCTTTCTAAAGTAGGAATCTGAGAATGGAAAGTCAAATGAAATAGCAGTGAATCGTCAGTTTTTGTCTCCCCCGGTTCCTCTGAAACATCCTGTAATTTTTGTTTTTCTAAGCACTGAATGGTTAAGTCTGAAACTCTGGAGAAGTTACATAGGGGTGACACTGAAACATCCAGCCAACGTTTCTCTGGGTGTATTTAGCATTTTAAGTAGAATTTGGCAGTAATTCACTCAAATCTGCGTCAAAAACATTAATGTTTGGGGAAAAAATTGAGTTTTCCTAAATGTCATATTTTCTTTTGCCTTTGAAAGACTGAATACCTTCATCATTACTGCTAAATAAAATTAGTTTTGACATTTCCTCCTCTTCTTAAATAAATAGTCACTTCTCTATCCAGGCTCAGATGTCTTTTCTGTGTCTGATGTATTTCCAGCCTTAGGGTTAAGGTAGGACTAGTGTAGACAAGAATAATTTTATTTTATTTTATGCAAGATGGAAAAAAATCTAAAAAAGAAGAAGGAGAAACGTGCTGCTAATTACCATGTAATACTGCCTCCCCCATTGTTTTAAACGGGAAATTTATCCATCCGGAAGCCAGAAGTATTTCAGGCATTAGGGGAGTCAAGACAGGGAGTAAGTGCTAATGAGACCATAGAAAGAAGGCGATAAGCTGCTCTAGAGCTCAGGCTGGCTGTTCTCAGGAAGTAAGGAAATTACGGAAGTTTCCAGAACAACAACATTCATAGTTGCAAATGCCTCCAGCATGCCCCCAAAAAAATATTCTTAAAAAAAAATTCATGCTTGCTGAAGTCCACAGGTCTTCTACTCTAGCCTCTAGAAGAACAATAATGTGGCTTCTGCTTCCTATTACTACTTTCTGAATTTTGCATAAATGCCTCCTCTGTCTAAACTGGAAATTGCTGGCACAGATTGTGGAAAATAATTTTCAGGTTTTCTGGTTCTTTGAGAGCAGAAGAGGGGAAATAGTGCTGAGATACTAGCAATAATCTGCCATTAGAGAAAAAGGGATACCAGTAAGGTAGGGAAGAATAAGATAGACCCAAATTTCTAGATAGATAAACTGATGGTTCACACACCCCAAAAGTGAAATATCAATTATCATGTCCCATGGTTTCAGTCCAAAGCAAATCATGTCAAAATAATCCCCACTTTTTAAAATTTGAGATGTTCCTATATCTGGCAAGTGAGGGGATGACATTGACATTGTCTCTTTATTTGAATGAAGGATTCAAAGATATAAGACCCTTATAGACAAGATGGAAAAAACATGCTTGATGTCACTGTTAGGAAATTAAAAAATGGATAACCATCTGCCTTAAAAAAGAGATACTTCTTCATGGGTGATACCAACCTACTTAAGGAAGTACTGAAGCAGTGGGCCACAGGTCTCAAAGTTTAGCTCTATCTTGCCCAACGTTTTTACAAACACTTTGGATAATGACAAAGTAGAACTAATACAGTGAATGGCATAAAAGACCTTATAAGGCAGACATAATGGACTAAAAGAAATTTGTTGTGCAATGACAGGATATGGTTGTCTGGGTAATAGCAATTTCTGTGACCTAGAGAATTTAATTGACTGAGAAGTCAAATGAATCACAACTGTTATTGAAAAAAATTAATGTACTCATAGATGATGTGGCTAGATGCATTTTATCTGGTCCATTGGTGAGATTTATTTCATTCATTACAATATTTACCTGAAATATAACTATTTATTCTGGAAGCTACATAATTAGAAATTCATCAATATAAAACTCATATTCAAAGAGTGGGAACCTAGGACTAGGGTCCCAGATAAAATACACAGTGATTAATTAAATTCAAATTCTAGTTATAATGAATACTTTTGGAGGGAGAAGTACATCCCACATAATGCTTGAGACATACTTATTCTAAAAAAATTGATTTGTTGATTATCTGAAATCCAAATTGAACTAGACCTCCTCTATATTTATTTTCTAAACCTAGCAACCCTGATCTACAACAGTAAAGGGGATCAAACCCAGATGGTAAGAAGGAAGAATTGATATGTGATCTTGCAAAGGAGAAATTTACTGGGAAATGAGTATTATATTCTTACAGCCAGAGGGCTATTGTGATTCAGTATAAGAAAGAGCTTTCTAAAGGTGAGGAGTATCAACATTTCCCTGTGAGTCTCAGACAAAGTCCAAGCAGAGGCTAATGGCATCAGGAAGGTTACAGAAAAAATTCTTGCATTAGATGTTCTGATTACAACTGAGGCATAAATTAAATCATAAGGGAAATGAAGTTTCTTCTATGGAGTTTAAATTACAATGTCCTTATAACTCCATAACTTATGTCATAAAAATCCTCTGATATTTCTTCTCACTACCTTACTCTCCTTTGGGACATTGCTTTCTCTCCTGTCCTTCTATTTCCAACTTTTGACTTATATTTCAGTTGCCATATTTTGGGAGTAAAATGTCCAGAATATAATTCTTGGAACTTCCTAAAATTTTATGGACTGAAATAGCAATTCGTAATGCATCATTGGAAAGCCATATGACATGCTATGTATAATTAAATATGCCAAAATATAAACTGTGTGACTGTTCAACTGTACATTTTTTTCTTCCTACATAATATAAATATACGTTTTTTAAGTCCAGGCATGACTTCTTGTCAATTCTGTTTCTATGTAGCTCAATCTCACTTCTGGACTAGGTAGGAAGAGGTGATAAGAGAAAAACTGACATTGATGCATTTTTACTAGTTAGGTTAGTTCATTGTCTTTTTCACCTGACCACCTATGTCAAATAATTGAAGTTAGTTGTTACAGGAAATAAATGAATTTAGTCCTTGAGTTAGGGGGAAGAAGAGACACATATGTTTTAGCAACATCAGGAATTCTCTCGAGTTCTAAATGAGACTTGTGATCTTGGGTCACCATTTTCTCTGTTGTTCAGAGAAAATTGTCTCATCCTTGAATCCTGGCCTCCTTTCCTACATCCAAATCAATTAAAAATTCCTGTCCATTTTCCTCCTAAATCTTCTATTTAGTCCCATTCTCTTCTTTCTCCCTCTCATGGCACATAACAAAATTTGTTAAACTGCTTCAATGCAACGTCCTGCTGTTTGAGTCTATAAAGCTTCTCTTCATTTACCAGTTACATGTTTTTTGTTATTTTGTCTTTTTCTCTTTCAGAATGACTTACCTAAATGTGTGTAAGACTACAGTAGTTTTCTTTAATGCCTGTTGGGAGTTCCCATAGTCAATGAGACAAAGTATAAATGTCTCCTATTTAACATAAACACAATGATCTGGTGCTGTTGACCCCTTAGACTTGTTCCTTTATGCTGCAATCACACTGAAATGCTCACTTTATCTGAACCCTTCCTTCTTGTCTGGCCAATTTGTATGCATTTGTTTGCATAGTGTTTAATAATTGAATCAATTGACCATAGTTACTTTAGTTTCTTAAGATAAAGAATGGGAAAGAATAGCTATTTAAAATTTAATCCAAGTCACTTTGATTTCATTTTAAGAAGACTACCAAGGTGTTACAAACTGTTTTTTTTTTCCTATTAACTCTTTTACATCTGACTTTTTATAATGACTTCGAGTCTGACTGAGTTGTCACATTTCCTGAGCAGCAACCCAAGGCTCCAAAGCTGAGGTTACTTTCTTTTGCCACCAAAGCATCCTGCAAATGTATCATATCTTCAGTTAGTAATAATGGGGGTGGGGAAGGTGTCTTCTGTAGGTTATCTAGCCACAATTGGCTCAGTACTCAGGATGTGGTGAGGCGAAACACCCTCAAGTAAAGAGCAAATACTAGAAATGTAAATGTAACAACATAATTGAATTTATAGGTATATCCCTAATATAAGCTGCATGGGTACAGGATTTGTATTGGTTTTTCTCACTGTTTTATCCTTCATGTCTATTGCAGTGCCTTATACTTGGAAATAATTTAAAAAATAGTGTTTAATAATTGAATTAATTGACCATAGTTACACTAGTTTCTTAAGATAAAGAATGGGAAAGAATATCTATTTAAAATTTAATCCAGGGGGCTGGGGATGTGGCTCAAGTGGTAGCGCGCTCGCCTGGCATGCGTGCGGCCCGGGTTCGATCCTCAGCACCACATACCAACAAAGATGTTGTGTCTGCTGAGAACTAAAAAATAAATATTAAAAATTCTCTCTCTCTCTCTCTCTCTCTCTCTCTCTCTCTCTCTCTCTCTCTCTCTCACTCTCTCTTTTAAAAAAAATTAAAAAAAAATAAAATTTAATCCAAGTCACTTTGAATTCATTTTAAGAAGACTGCCATGGTGTTACAAACTGTTTTTTTCTTCTCCTCTTCCTCCTCCTTCTTCTTCTTTTCTATTAACTCTCTTTTACATCTGATTTTTTATAATGACTTCAGATATATTAGATTTCCTCAACATTGGTAATATTTGGACTTGATAATTAGTGTGTGTGTGTTAATGTACGTGTGTGTGTGTGTGTGTGTGTGTGTGTGTGTGTGTGTGTGTAGAATATTTAGCAGCATGCCTAACCTCTGCTGGGGGAAGCGATCATCCCTGTTTGAGAAGCACAGAGAGATGTGTTTGTGTAGGTGGTTTCACTAATCAATTCCCATCTGCGTTTATTAGTTTAACAGTTTTG
Organism: Ictidomys tridecemlineatus; assembly: GCF_052094955.1. Classification (NCBI taxonomy): domain Eukaryota; kingdom Metazoa; phylum Chordata; class Mammalia; order Rodentia; family Sciuridae; genus Ictidomys; species Ictidomys tridecemlineatus. The sequence goes on from NC_135477.1 coordinate 223,692,014, forward strand.
TTTTTTAAGATTAAAAAAATCTATACACCCTTCCTAGAATAAGGCAATTGTTTTTAATTGTGTCATCTAATATTAAGTGTATTAGCATGTTGTTCAGGATTCCTTAAAGCAAATCAAAGTCAGAAGAAGGAGTCTACAGACTGAAGTACAGAAAAGAACCCAAGTCCTGCCACACACAGACCTTTGCTCCCATGTGTCCCCCCTGTCCATGCCTTTTCCTTCCTAAGATTATTTTGTTTTAAATTCTTCCCCACCTCTGCTATTTCATTGTCAGAAGCTACCAAACCAAAGATTTCAAGAATTTTTGTGATGGAGTTCAACAACATGCTAAAAGTCAATGTCAATTATTCATCACCTTTGTAATTCTTATTACCCACTAGTTATGCATCTAGTGAGGACTCCTCCATAGGTCTTGCTCATTTAATGGTCACAAATGCTGGATAAAATTAATAACTTTAATTTTCCAAGAGAGAAGTTAGGTATGCCAAGCAACTTATTCAAGACCACACAGACAATAAATGACAAATCTCCATCTGAAACATTTTCACTTTTTTTTTTGGTAAAGAACTAGTTAGTAAATATATTTTGGTTTCATGGGCCACATTACCTTTATTGCAACTACATAACTCAGCTGTTGTACTGCAAGGTGGACATAGAGACTATGCCAATGAATGAGTGTAATTTGTGCTCCAAGAAAAGTTTACTAATAAAAGTAGGCAATGGACTGAATTTGGCCTGCAGGCTAACATTTACTGATCCTAGATCCTGAATAAAATTTATTCTCTCATGCTACATTGGTGCCAAAAATGAAATTTACTATTAAGTTACTTCTAAATTTTTCTGTGTCATTGTTGACAACTATTTCTAGAACCTATTGTGCAAGGGAAAGGGACATTATTGAAACTATATCAGCACATTGTTACCTAAGGGTATGAGGCAGTATTTCATCTCCAAACATAAATGTGAGTGGTCCAACCTACAGGCAAACTAAAAATATTTTATGAGATTTGCTTTAAAACTATTCCATTTGTAATCTGGTAAAAAAAATAATAATGTAGTCTGTAATATCACATACAATTTAGTCTGTCATCCTGTTATTTGAGAGATGTGATATGGTTGCTGACATGCCTTTCAATATTCAATGGCTAGAACTACCAGTTGGCAAACTGAGTTAGAACAGAGAACAGAAGAAAATGTATGCTAACTCTTGATAGGCTATATGAAGTTCTTTACATAATTTTGTGTGATTTGCCATTGAAAATGTATGTGACAAAAAATTTCCATCTCTTTTTTCTTGTTTTGAAAAGTCATTCAGCCTAAGTGTTTGACAAACACCAGGTCTTCTAGTGAGAGATCATTTCTATAAACATTTTTGAGCCGTGTAAATCATTCATGAAATTCAGTATGCCCGGAAGGGTAATATTTGGTTCAAAAATTCATTCCATTTCAACTAATTCTACATGAAGTGTTATTCTTTTCTTTTCCCACTTTCTTCTTTCTATTATTCCTTCCTACCTCACAATAATGAGAAAATGTTGATTCTACTGATGAAGACACAAATTGGTGTGAATATACTTTGTATACAACCAGAGATAAGAAAAATTTGGCTCTATATGTGTAATAAGAATTATGATGCCTTCTGCTGTATATAAATAAATATATGAATTTATAAATAAATATATAAATAAATTAATATATAAATAAAAAAATATTTAATTAAAAAAGAAAATGCTTTGAGTTCCTTATTTTCCAAGGAACATCAAATGGAAAGAAAATAAAAGTAGTATTTAAATCTAACAACTGCTGAATTTCTTGGGGCTATGGACATGTGAAATACTAACTACAATCTGAAGGAGATAAAAAAAAGTAGAGCTTGTCCTGTGGTTGTGAACTTGGGCATGAAACTAGCATCAGGGGGCTTCATGGGAGGACAGTTCCATAGCCTGAGCTTCATTGCCGTGTCCTGTGCCTGAGGATGAGGATGCCTAGTGAAGCAAAAATAACCCAAAGGGGAGCAGACTGCAAGGAGTCTTTATTAAGGAGAGGCAGAATGGCACATTTTCAGGGGAAAAATGATAACTGGTGAAAAGAGGGGTCTTTTTTTTTTTTAAATAGGTTTTAATGAGAGTTAATCATAGCAGAATGTTTAGTGTGACTTAATCATTAGAGATTTGGGCAGTCAGGAGACTAGTCTTCCAGGTTCAAAGTCTAAATCAGATAAACAGCTGTAAAAGCTCGGAACCCATTGATACTAGGATGAAAGTCCAGAGCTCAGATCTTATCCTTTGCCTTCTTCACCCAGGGCTCATTGTTAATGGGAAAGAATGAAAGCCCAGAGAGCCCAGGGCCCATTGTTTTCCCTCTCCTCCTCCCCTCGGAGATCACATTGTCTTCCTTTTCTCTCTGGGGGCTGTCGTTCCCCTTTTCCTAGGGAATATTATTTTCCATGTCTTTCACCTAGGATGCCCAAAGGAAGGGCATCCTTTGTCCATGTGTTATTCCTGGCCGAGGTGCCTTTTCTAGTTTGTCACTCCAGAGTTGGAAACACACACTAGTGCTTGTCTTAGTTAGAACCAGTGTACCTTCTTATCACTTTGCTACCTGTGTGTTTTGCTGCATTTTAATGATTGCTGATAATGAAGCCTAGATCCATTCCTTCACAGAGCGGAGACTTTATAATTTAACATTTTCCATGGAATTAAAGAAATGTGTGATTGTCCAAATAAGAATAGGGACAAATGTGGTTAGTTATGTGCTCTGTGGTAATTTGGACCTCTAGGTTCATTCATATATATTTAAATTATGATTAATTTAACTAAGACTTAGATTAGTTTGTTTTGTTTTTTTTTTTTTTTTTTTTTTTTTTTTAGCTCTGGGGAAAACTTACATTTTGTTGAGTTTAGTTTACATGTCAGAAAATCTTGGTTTGCTTTCTGGGATATGATCCACTTAGCTTCTTTCAGAACTTACAAAATGCAATTATAAACACTCCTCAACTTCCTTTTTAAAAAGATTCAGTTTCTTTTGCTTTTGAGAAAGGCTTGTGAAGTGTTCAGACCTCTACAAACACAAACATGGAGCTGAAAATAACATGAGGGAGGGAATCCTCTTGAGGTTTCTGATACTTCCTGCCCTGGCCAGTCCATAAATAACATGAAGAAGTAATGCCTTTGGTATTTGAGTACTTCCAAGTTTAGTGATTGAGACAATTGGAAGTGCAGAGGTGTGAGAAAAATGCAGGGTATCCATAATGAGCATGAGCTGGAGTTACAATTTGGGATTTATATAAACTCCGGACTTTACTATTAATACCAAATGTTGATTCTCCTGAGAACTTTCCCTTTAGTAGTTTAATTGGAAATAGCAAAGTTTCTCCAAGGCCTTTATATTTGAAAAATTTATATGTATGGCAAGTACTGACAAACCTATTTATGTATGTATGTATGTATGTACTGAGGATTGAGCCCAGGGATGCTTTTCCATTGAGTACATCCCCAACCTTACTCTTACTTTTTTAAAAAATTTGAGACATGGTCTCACTAAATTGTTTAGGGTCTTACTAAACTGCTGAGGTTTCCTTTGAAATTCAATTGGCCTTTCTCAGCCTCCGGGGTCCCTGGGATTACAGGTATGCGCCACATGCCAGTCTGACAATTTTTATAAGAATATTTAAGTGGTGTTGCAACAAAAGGATGCTGTCTTGGAAATATTCAGCTAGATGTGCCCATTGAACAAAGCAATACCAAATCCCAATGCCATTGCAGGTCCAAGAAAACAATAAGAAAAGAATTGTTCAGATTTATTCATTGATTTTTCTAACATAGGAGTCTAAGGTGACTGATTTATGGCTGTGATAACAATTAGTTTCAGTTTCACTTTATGAACCTGGGCAAGAGAAGCAGGTCTTTGTGCCTTACTGTTGTATCTAGAACTGCATTCTAATGCACATGTATAATTAGAAGTTGGAGTAATCCCACTGATATGGTGCTAGTGATAAGAAAGTAACGTATGAATTCGTGGAATAATGTGTGCATATGTCTGTGACATTAATGTATATTTCTGATGTTGTACAAAAGAGTTGGTACCTTTGAAAGATAAATGATACAGTCAGTTCCTTTCTCCTTGGGCCCCATCCATTCCCTTTCAGGGTACTCTTCTCCTGAGCTTTTATCCAGGGTCAAAAGTCCTATTCAAGTGTACCTGTTAAAATTCTTCCCATAACATCTGCAGATAAAATTTTATGTCACTAATGTTGGGACACTTGACTCTAGAAAGCCTTTTTACAGGAGGCTAAGTAGGGAGTTTGGCATTTTGAGCCAGAAAATGAAATTGTTAGGAGAACTGCCTGACTTCCTATTCACCACACTGTGTAGGCTATCTCACAAGGTGGGTCCTTTCTCTGCAAACTCATTTGGTGTCAAAATTTAAATATTTGCATGCCTTCCCAAATTGCTTCTGTGGATTTTAAGATACATTTGTCAATATTTTGCAAAAAGAAAATCTGCCAAATATTCTTAAAAATAGTCATTGGACTGTGTGCCTATGTAAACTATAATTAGTGGTGTTTGTGTGGGAAAAAGAGACTCTTTCCTCCTTTTATTCCCAACAGAAAGGAGTTAATCTGTAAGCTTTGGACTAAAGCAAGTATCTGTTCAGGAGAGAAAAATTATATCAGGTGGCATATATTTCCTTCAGTTCTGACACAATTTTTTTCCCTTCTCTCATTTTAGTGAAGAAAACAGATTATTTTGGGGATAGCTTGTTTCAGAAAACGTCTCAGAAGTTTTTGTTGTTGTTTTGCTTCCCCCTCCCCCACTGCCTAATTTTATTCTGCACCTTGTTATCACTTAAACTATCTTCTGGTCTATCATTTATCATTATTAACCTTGCTTTCCCAGAGCTAAGATGTCCTGCAAGATGCATCACGAACATCTGTGAATGCCTCCAACTATATTTGCCAAGGCCTTTCTAAATAGAGTATTAACCTAAAATTACATGAGATCAAATGATTTAGATGGAAACAGGCCTCCTAAGATGTTTGAAATTATCATGATGCAGTCTTTGGATGATCAGTAGTTAAAAAAAAAAATAACCCAAACCCCAGCCCATTCCAAATGTCAAGTAATAATTGTAGAATACAAGCACCTGAATTCCAGGCACAAAGGGAGAATAGCATCACCAATAGCATTAGAAATGGCCCTTCAGTACTTTAGCTGTCGACCCTGTAGCATATAATCACAGTGTATGCTCAAGTTATGAAGCAATTGCAACATACCTGAAAAAATGTAGCTTTCTAACATCCATCAAGATGATGGGATAACAAATAAAGGGGATTATGAGACTCTAAATTACATCTACTTCTAAGAATACATTTTTATTTGTAACTAAATTCACATACTTGGAAATATCGTTCTTTTAAACTCCTCTCTCCCAATATGTGTTCCTGAATTTACTTTGAAAATAGAACATAAGTAATGATTTTAGAAGTTGGGTCACTTTAGCCTTTTACCCCATGGTTGATCTCAGGGAGGCATGGAACTCCTTTCATGCTTCCATGAGAACATTCTTCTTAGAACATTTTGGCTTCTACTGACAGAGGCAGGGTTAGAGGCTCACACTTTGGATTATATGTTCTGTTGATGAACTTGAGTTCCATGATCCTCTATCCTTAGATAGTAAGGCACAAGATATAATGATAATTTAAGAATAAAAATAATTATTCCCATTTAAGTCCCTTCTTTGGGTTAAGATTATAAGCAGATATTGTTAAAATACACATATCTTAAGCTATTGACATATTTTTTTCCATTGTAAAGATGGTGCAGATGGTTGTGTGGTTGTCATTACAAAGAACAGAAAGGAAGGACAAGAAAAACTTGAATAAAATTCAATGCTTTGGCAAGGGATGGGCCAAGGAAGGGAGAATAGAGGAGCAACACCATGCAATAAGCTTCTTTGTGGTTTGTCTGAGGGAGAAATGGAGCCCTGGATATCAAGAGGCTCACTCTAAGAACTGGGCCGGGAGGTGAATGCTGAAGTCCACGTGTCAAATTAGAATTTCATAAGAAGCTGGCAGAGTCCAGAAGGCCGGAAAATGTCTCTGCAGCTAGCCAACTCTAGCAGTGTTAATGGAAGAATCCTGTTTATTACTATAATAATTAACCACAAAATGCTTTATATTATTGAAACTATTAAAATGTGTGTAACAGTCTCAGAGCACTCCAAAGTGAACCCAGCCATGATGCAGGAAGTTCCTCTTAGATCCTTCACTGAGCAATAAAATGAAGACTGGAACAATCTTCACTGATCAAGTTTTTATAGTAGGAAAAAAAAAATAAGAACTGATTTTGAAATGTTTTTATATATTAAACTTTAGATAATGGAAAAATAAGGCAAGTAGGAAAGAAGGAAAAAGACTGGACTGCAATATAAAGAGGAAACCTTTAAATAATGTTAAATTTGTATTCTGTTTATATTTGTGATCAGTATTTTCACCTGTTATAACTTCTTCTGTTCCCCATGTTACTAGAAAGTCCTTGTGTAACTAAGTTTTTGGTTTGTTTGGTTTGGATCCTCTGTTTGACCCACTGGTGAAGGAGAGATTCTCACCCTAAGCGATGATGGCAATGACTGGCACACAGCCTGGACAGATGAATTACAGCAGTTTGCTAGTCACAGAAACTCACAGCTCTGGGCAAGTGGACACAACACACATAGAGGACACACTGTAGAGCCACAGGAAGGGTGCACTTTAGAAGAGAATGTGTGGGAGATGGGCTTTATACCACCAACACAGTGTGTACCCCTGGCTCCTGTAGGAAGATGTGATTAGTTTGCTTCAATAATTCTGCAACTGGCAGGGAATTAAAATTGGACTCTCAGGGCTTAGCAGGAACTGCTACCAGTTACCTTGATAAACAGGGGGTGACCTAAACCCTGGGGAAAGAGTTGGGGTGGGAGGTTGTGGTTAGGACACTGCGGTGAGGCCTTCCTGGCTTCTCCAAATTTCAGGATAGAACATAAAATTGGACTTTATTTTAGTTAGGCCTTATACCATATTTTTATCATGATATGATATTTTTGTCACATAAATTGAATTTTTACAGGTTTAGTAAAATAAATAAAACTTCAATGTTTATCTCTATACAAAATGGTTTAATACTAATTAATATTAGTTAATGTTTCCATAGTTAATCATAAGACCACAAAAGAAAAAAAATAGCCCAAAGGAAATGGACAGTTCATCTTCTTGATATACGTTCCCCAATTTTTTTTTTTTTAAGTAACAAAACTTCCAACCCTGTGTAAAACTTTTCTGCTACACTGCAATGCTTTTGCCAATTGCTGTGATCATGAAGGAATCTTAAAACAATAGTCTTATTATTAAATCACGTCTCATAAAGTTTAAATAACAGAAGAACAGCTGACTACATGATTATAACTACCTTGAAGCTCCAGGTTGGGAGTGAAAGTCAAGGCCCAATTCTAATCAACAATGCAATTATGTGATACATAAATGTTTTACAATAAATCTAATCGGTTTCAAAACCCCATGTCATGCATACATTCCATGTTTATATTAAATGAGAATCATGTATGTGAGGGACTAAACTGTGGCCTTTCAAGCTTCATATGCTGAAGGTCTAACTTACACCCAGTGTGTCGAAGGTTCTGCTATTGTGTTGATGCTAAATGTCCCCGCAAAACCCATATGTCAAAGCCTCGATTTCCAAGCCTTTATTGGGAGGTGGTGGAACTTTTAGGAGATGAGGCCTACTGAGAGGTCCTTGGGTCACTGGGGGTATGCTCTTGAAGGGGACTGTGGGAGTGTCCATCCCCTCTGTCTTGATACATGACTGCTTGCTCCAAAATACTCCCACCATTGCCATCCGGCACACTCAATAGAGTCCCAAAACAAAAATGTCACCCAATCTTAGACTTGAACCTCCAAAACTGAAGTTATAAAAAACCTTTTCTCTTTATTAAGTTGGTTGCCTCAGGTATTTCATTGTAGTAATGTGAGACTGACTAATAAAGAGACTTTATGAGTATAAGGAAAGTTAAAGGAGATCATGGGCACGGGGACCTGATATGATTAGATTAGTGTCTTGTCAAGAAGATACTAGAGAGATAGCTTTCCTTCTCCATCATGTGAAGACACAGTTGGAAGGCAACCATCTCAAGCCAGTAGGAGATCCTTCATCAGAACCTCATAATTAGGGCACCCTGATTTCAGACTTTCAGCCTCCAGAGCTGTGAGAAGATAATTTCCATAATGTAAGTTATTCACTTTATAGTATTACGACAGTTGGAATATTAATTGAAATTTCATAGGTTTAGAATTCACTGGAGTTCAGATTAATTTGGTTTTCTTTCAATCATTATGAATGACACACAAAAGTTCTTACAGTCTTTTGAGGCATACATTGTCCTTCCTGAGGCTTGTTACAAAATATTATACTCAGGAAAGATCCAGTGTATAGAAATTTGTTTACTTGTTCGACTTATAGTTGACTAAATATATGGCAGTGATCATTTTAGATATGTCTAAAAATATCCTACTTAAACTGATTAAAGTTTGTCTAATTTAAACAGCTGAACAGTTTACATAATTTTATCTTTCTTAACATAGTTGCAGACACAGGTTCACATATATACAAAACCAGAGGCTTCTCAGCTATAAGCTGCTGTGCACCCTATTTGCTATCAAGGAGATCAAATATATAAATGCAAGAAGGAGTACAGAAATCCCAGGACTTTACCAATACAGTAATGCGTCTTGGCTATTTGTTCATTTAAAATGTATGCTTCACAATTTTGAGCAGAATTTTGAGTTCTACCAATTTTGAGTCCTCTTTTGTGGTCAAAGTATGATTTCCAAAATGGAGCTCCTTGAGGTGGAGATGGCATGGTATCTGAAGAACTTGTAGGCCTGCAACTGGGAGCCTTCAGTTCTTATTTATGTTACGTACTACTAACAAGACCTGGGTCCTTGGGTGAGGCATTTAATGTGTTTAGGTCTTGATGTTCTCCCTTATAAGTAAACATGTTGAACTAGATCAGTTATTTTTAAACAAGTCTCCAGCCAGATGGAGAGGCTAGGTTGGGCTCAAATAAGCCTGAAACTCCCACCAAATCTTCAATCCTGGAAACACTAAGGTTTCTTTAGGATAAAAGGCTGTATTCATTTTTTTTTTCAGTGACTAAATTTGGTGACCTCAAATTCCTTTTTTAAAATTTGCAACAATTTTGTGATTCTATATGAAAATCACAGCTTAACTGATTCAATTAATCATAAATATTCATTTTGACAGAAGTATCACTGTCTCCAAAAGCAACAAGTCACTATATTTTTTTTTGAGATTCTAGTTTCTGGCCAACTTTTTCCTTGTTAACATATATGGTATTTGGAACTAGCATAAAATAAAGTAGGTGGCATTTTTCCTACATTCAACTATGTTGATATTTTGATTTCCCAACCAAAATGTTTTCCCTGACGTCTTGTGATTTCTTATTGAGAAATCTATCCCTCTGTGGCCCACAACTTTGGAGCTACACAGACCTAGAGAATATATTTGCAGTGTTAAGTGTGTGTTGGGAGCAGTCAATTTTATAAGACTTCTGGGAGAGCAAGGAACCATAGCTAGAATCTGTGGATTTTATAGATTGCATTTCATCATTATAATCAGATTTTTTTTTCCAAGAAAGAATTAAATTGCACACTAGTGAGAATTTATGATCTTGAAAATTTAAAGAACATTGGCATAACTACTACTTATTTGATATGCTCTTGGTTCTGCATGGGCAATGGGCAGGCATTACCTTAAAGAGTCGGCTTTTAGGCTATCTTCACACACCTGCCTCAGTCCTCAAAAAAAAAAAGAAAGAAAAAGAAAAAAAAAGAAGAGAAAAGGTTAAAAAAGGCAGAGCAAAATTCAGAAGATCTTGGAATTATTAAGTGATAGGATGTATAAGATAAAGATTTTTTAAAAATTATCAGGTACAAGATAAAACTCTATTAAGACTGACGATGTTACCTCACAGTCTATGGTGGAAATCTTATTTTGCAGAAACAACAGTGGATAAGAAGCACTGGTAGCAGCAGTAGGACGGAGGCTAAAAATTATACTAAAAGGTTGAGAAAATAGGAAAGATGGACAAGTTAGAAGTGAGAAGACTGATGAGCCAAATAGCACAGGCAGGAGGATGATGTAGCTTTTAAAGCAGTACACATCAGTTCCTTGTTATGGAAGTGTCAGTCATTCATGGCACCTCACCAATCCATACCCAGTTTCTCTTTAGTGACCAGGTGGGTTGGTGAAAAGAGGACAGCATCCAGATGAAGTTCATGTTCCCACAGAAGACACTGCTGTATGTATTGAAAGGAGGTCAGGCCTTGTGAGGATTTTCTAGAATTGTGGGAAACATTAGAAATGAAAAGAATCAGACCCAGGGCACAACATGGATATAATCCTTGAAGCTCTCTAATAGGAACACAGTGCAGCACTGCTATAAGTGTATTCTATAATCTATGGAAGTGGAAGGGAGGTGTTGAGAAGAGGGACTTACAGAGCGTTTGCAGATTTAAAAAAGAAGCTGATGGAGGATAGGTTCAAAGAGAGATGCTAAACAGCAAAGAGAAAAGAGAATAAGGGCCATACAACAACAACAAAAAAAGAAGAGGCAAATCCTCTTCTAGAACATACTGACTCATCTAGCAGCCATAAATTTGGGCCTCCTAATATATTCTCTCTGGTTATCCTTATTGAATTTATTTTATTACAGCTTTTCTGCTGGTTATTATAACCATCTCAGCAAATGAGGGCTGAGAAGTGTTCCACATGAAATCTTCATTGGGTTTAGAGCCTTAATCTTAAAAGTAAAAACTGCAGCAAAAAGCTGGAGTCAAATTTTATGCATTTGAGAACACAATGAGAGAATACAGAGGGGTTCAGCACAGGGAGGAGAAAACCAACAGGAAGGAACTACATGAGAAGATCCTGAAAGCAAATAACCCTTTTAAAGTTGAAGTCTGGAATATGGGAAAAAAATGACAGCAACCAAAGAATCTGAAGAATTGAAAACTGTTTGGAGGAAGCCAAGACGTGACTTCAGCTGTCCAGTGTGGGAAATTGCCGCTAAAGGAAATGGAGAGGTTCAAAGACGTTTGTCTGAATGGGGGAGAACAGCCCCTGTGATGAAGATCACACAGCCTGACCCTTAGGAGAAGAGCTCTGCAAAGAAGGCCTTGGATGGGTCAGGAGTCATTCCAAGTAGCAAGATAATTATAGCATGGGGAGGGTCAGGGGGAGAATGCTGTTCCTTGAGCATCTACTCTGTCCCCACAAGATCCATGTGAATCTACTAGGCACTTTACATAAGTTATTTATTTAGTTTTCACAATAGTCATCATTATCCTTATTTTATAATTACAGGAGCAAGACTAAAGGTGTTAAGTGATTGTCTCAAGGTCATAATATGGAACAGAAGAAATGAGGGGGAGACCCAGATGTTTCTATGTTTGGAGACCAGCACTTTTCACAGTCTCATGCTGCTTCCCTTCTAACTGTGCCTAGCATTTCCCATTTTTAAATAAAAATGTAAAGGAAATAACAGTGACCACCTTCACCTGACACCGCTCCCTCTGATGCCAATTGTGAATTAGAGGCAAATAAGTGCTCCAGGAAAAAAAGGCACTTTAAATAGGTTCAATAAAAATAATAAGGAAACTACAGCCTATTATCTATCTGTTTGAGAAAGAAAAATAAAAAGGAGATAAAAGACAAGAGTGATCCTTTTGCTGAGGATGTTGAGGGTCAGACAGACACAGTGGGTGCTCTAGAGCAGTGATTCTCATCATTCTCAAACTTGGCTTCACATTGGAAACCCTCATGCCTAGATCCCGTCCTAAAGATTCTGAGTTTACTGGTTCAGGGGTCACTGGAATTTTTTCACTGGAAATTCAAAAGCCTTGCTTTATATGTTGAGGCTCAAATGATGCTCTCTTACACCAAACAAATATCATTAATCTTTGTGTCTTCCTATTAGCTAATATAATGTCCTATGCATAACAGATGCTTCATATTGAATATGCATAATAGATACCTAATACGTGTTTAGAGAATTATCTTGATGAGCCACGAAGTAATCGTGTAAGTATAGCTCTGGTTCTTTTGTCACTGAGTACCACTTAATGCCTTCAAAATATTCCTAGGAATGTTTATTGCTTCTTTCTAGTACAAACAAGTCTCAGCGGAACTGTGTAGCAGGAAATTTTCTAATCAGGGGACATTTGTATTTCTTCATCTGTTGCAAATTTTCTCCTTTTTGTGTAGAATTCTTATACTAAAATCAGGATAGTCTTCCCCATGATTCTTCTCTTCTTTCTTTGGGATAGCACCTGACCTCTGGTAAATCTTGCTTCGTCTAGGGAGGCTGACCTCTTGTGGTCAGAAAGGCAGCACACCAACTGTGATCAGAAGTATGGACCTGGAGTCAAGGCCTCCTGAATTCAATACTCTGCTGTTTATGATGTTGGTAACCTAGGGTGCATCACTTGCCCTCTGTGTACCTCACTTTCCCCTTATATACCAAAGCATGAAGGGGAAAACATATGTGCTTCATAGGAAGGAGGTGAGTTTCAAATGAGTTTGTGTATGTGAAGCATGTAGAACAGTGCCTGGTATAAAGTAAAGGCATATAACTGTGTACTACTATTCCAGAGAGATTATTGTACTACAACAAATTTCCATTGTTCACTGAGCATCCATGAATTCTTTTGAAGAGCAATATTTTGAACAGATGTTAATATCTAACTGGTAGAATTTAAAGGAGCATGCTAAAAAGAACTTCTGCTGATGAGAAGATTTTCAGGTGTTACTCAGAACAGGATGGGATGGGCCATGGGGAGAATTTAGTTCTACCATTTACTCTGTACCCAGTATATTGAGGTTAGCCTCACTAGGCACAGTATGTGACCAAGATCCACATGAATAAATTATACAATTGGTTATTATGATGCCAGTAATGATATGAAAATCTGGACATATCTGTCCTTCTTTGCTAATTTGTTTCCTTGGTTGTTTTCTTGCTTTTAAACAGGATTAAGGTAACAAGTACATCAGATACAGCTTGTGGAGGGATGTCAACCTGTCCATTGTGGGGTGATTTTGAAGAATCCTACATCTCATCTTCACTTTCTCAGGAAGGAAGATAAAAGTTGGAGAGAAATCTTGCAAAGAAGAAAGAATGGGAACTCAGAAATATGTGCAAAGTGTATCAAAAATGGAATCTGTCATCTAGGAAAATATCCAGAATAGACTTCACAAAGGCTTATTGAACAAGGTGAAGAAGATGATAAAAATTGCTGAAAGTTAATGGACAAGGACAGGAATCATTTATATTTAGTAGTTATGAGTGATATTAAACTTTAAAAGTTGTCAATAAACTTTAATCTAAACAGCAATTTAGCTTGAGTTGAAGTTCTTTGTTAGCAGTCCCAATGAAGCCCCTTTGTAAACTTAATGTTTTACTTCATTTGGACTCTCAAGGAGATAATAAATCAAATGATAGAATCTGAGGGTTGAGGAAGGTTTATTTTGGGTTTCCAGCTGTGATTTTTCTGGATTTCAAAATGTCTTGATATTTATTTTTTTTCTCTTGGGAAAGAAGGGAAAAAAACTTCTCTTACATTCCCACTGTCTAGGATATTCACTGTTTCAATTCCTACTGGCTGACCTTAGGAAAGAGGACAGAGCATTCCACCAGCTCAGCTTTTCTTCCCTTCTCACTGTGGATGTTACTGTACAACTCACACTGAATATTGGATTATTCTTTGAGAAGCATTGTAACATGACCTGCACAAAGAGACAAGTAACTCTATCCTATTTCCTTCCAGGCTTCAATTGGCACTGTTAAAATTCTCATGCATTATATTACAATTACAGTTTGTGACTTTCTGGAAAATGCCTCAGCTGGGTTTGGCTTCAAAAATATCAAACTGCTATTTTACCAAAAAAGTAGAAATAATTTAACATTTCATTTTTCAAGCAGTTAGTCTACTGGCTAGTTTACAAGAACCAAACAAATCTAAGAAAATTAGCTGTCCTAGCTTGTGTTGATGAGTGATAAACTCATGCTTGGGAGAGCATGTGTACTACTATTTATGGCTTATGGAGAAAAAAAATGAAAGTTTTTATTTGTTAAAGGAACAGTCAACTTCTCCATACTCTGATTTTAAACCACCCTTTATTTCCGTGTTTGTTTTCAAAGACCATGTAGATTTTCAGCTGAATTTTTCTCTGCGTTAAAAAGAAACCCTGACACAAAGAGACATACATATCAATACTGTGGGATATTCCTGCATATGTCTCTGTTTCCTGAATTAGGATCATGGGGGCCCTGTAGGTTGGAGACAGCTTGAAATAAGTTGACTGCAGCACTAATGTGGAATTACTAAGGCTTATAAAGAAGAACTTTTTTAGAAGGCACGGAATCCTGGATCAGTAAGCAACTTATAAATATTTATTCAGTGGTTACTGTTCACAAACACAAGGTATATGTAACTGGAGTGGAAACTTTGCAAATCTCCAGCAAGTATACAGCATTTACGTTAGTGATCCCACCCCTGCAAGGCAACTGGCATACATAATTAATACCAGATCACTGAAAAGAACAGAATAAAAGAATTCTAAGTACAGGGAGAGGTGCAAAGAATGAGGAGGAGGAAGAGGAAGAAGAGGAGGAGGAGAAGAATAAGAAGAGGAGTAAGAAGAGGAGGAGCAGGAGGAGGAGGAGAAGAAGGGGGAGGGGAAGGAAGAGAGGAAGAGGAGGAGGAGAAGAAGGAGAGAAGGAGAGGGGTGGAGGAGGAGGAGGAGGAGGAGGAGGAGGAGGAGGAGGAAGAAGAAGAAGAAGAAGAAGAACAACAACAACAACAACAACAACTAACTACTTATTCACCTTCGTGGAGGCATTAGGCTTAGAAAATCTTTCCCATATCCAAGAGCAGGAAGATATTAAGTCATAGACATTTTGTTAAGCATACTTGATTGAGGAGTACACAAAACCTAAATTCTGAAGTTTTTAGCTTTATGCAAATGTTCAGGTATTAGTTTCAGGAAAAGTCAACATGACTGAAATGTACTTTAGAAAGTGTCTGTGTTAGCAGAAATTTTGAGACTGCAGACAGGAATAGTGGAAGAACCTATCTCTGAATTTCTTTTCTTTCTTTCTTTCTTTTTTTCTTTTTCCCTAGCACTCACAGCACATCTGGCCTGTATCCAATCTTGGGCTACAGCATTAGCTCTCGCTCCTCAGAAACTTAGCAACTCAGCACCTTTCTCTTTGAATACCTGGAGCCTTTTAATGATTTTTCTCTTGTCCTGGTGTTGCCAGCTCCAGTTGATTAGGACAAGAACGTGGAAGCATGGTCTACAAAAGGAAGTTAGTATTTGGCTGCCCAGAGCCAGAGCAGCCTGTTCCCATTTCTTCCAGAAGAAATCTAGAAAAATTTATACACCTGGATATTGCTCTTACAATAGGAAACTCTCTTGTGAAATCCCTGGCAATAAACCAGGAATGTATTTATCAGCCAATACAAAGCATTTGGAGAAGAATCTCATAATACCTTAAAAACAGTACAAGTTAATCTCACGGAAAAGAGTTTCTGTTAGTTTTGTAGTCTTTTCTAATCCACAGAAGTATGCTTAATGTGATGATGAAATTGCACCCAAAAACTATCCCCAGGGATAGTTGCTCCTTCACTAGCAGAGAGTGTTAGAGCTCAGATCCTTGGGAATGGTAATTCCCCTAAAGTCAGGCTGAAAAAATTAAATGTTATAGAAAGTAGATTCACAGGAAGTACTTCATGTATTGGAAGGAAGTTATAGAAAGTAGATTCACAGGAAGTACTTCATGTATTGGAAGGAATTTTTGAAGCTGGCAGTTTTGTTTGCCAGACTGATGGGAGAAGTGGTGTGCTAAAGGCAGACATAAATTCTTTGATACTCTTTTCACTGAAATTTGAGTTCAACATCTCTGTCCTTGAATCTGAATGAGTTTTAGGTGTGCTTGACAAAAGAGATGTTTCAATTTCTGAGCCTTGGCTTATGAGAAAGTGACTTTGTCTTCTTGTCTCTTGGGTACTCCCTTATGGATTCATCACGCAAGAAGCTTGGCTATACTCAGTGAGAAACCATGAAGAAATTTTATATGTACTTTACTTGTGTTCCATAAATGCTTTCTGAAACGTTTCAAAGATATGTGTAATTGTTATCAGGTTTCAGAATGGGCCCAGTGTTGAAGGGTCTAACATCTCTGGGCATGGTTGTGCATGCCTGTGATGCCACTGACTTGGGAAACTGAGGAAGGAGGATCACAAGTTCAAACCCAGCCTCGTCAACTTAAAGAGGCCCTAAACATCTCAGCTAGATTCTGTTTCTAATAAAATATTTTTTAAAAAGGCTGGGGATGTGACTCTGTGGTTAAGTGCTTCTGGGATCAATCACTGGTACAAAAAGAAAAAGTGTAGCCTCCCTGTTCCCTGTCACTCATTCATTGAACGCCAAGGAAGTCAATCTTCTTACATGGTAGTCCAGTGTTCCAAGCAAAGATTTCTAAGAGAGAGAAAGAACATGGAAACACTCTCTTACATCTTGAGGCAGAAACTGGCACTTCCATTGTATTGTATTATTCAGGGGTCAAAGGTGCTGAAAATTTTTAAGGAGAGAAATGGACTCCATCTTCAATGAAAAAAGCAGAAAATAAATTGCAGACCTCTCTAAGATGTGGCTTTTAAATGTGGATTTTTTTTTTGTACTGGGCATTGAACTTAGGGATCCTTCTGTCTCAATTTCACAAGTCACTGATCCATGGAGCCACATCCCCACTCCTATTTTGTATTATATTTAGAGACAGGGTCTCACTGAGTTACTTAGCACCTAATTTTTGCTGAGGCTGCTTTGAACTTGTGATCCTCCTGCCTCAGCCTCCAGAGTTGCTGGGATTATAGGGGTGTGTCACCGTGCTGGTGAATGTGGACTTTTAACCAATAGCATCAGCACTATCTGAGAACTTGTCTTGAGAATTACTGATATAAACTTAGAAATAAAAGTTTATAGTATGCAGCCAATTTCTGAAGAATGCCAATGCAGTATAAGTTGAGGAAAGATTATACAATATGTTCTTAAGGTCCTTAATGACAGATTCTAGTAATATTAGGAAATCATACAGCTTGTAGTATTTGTCTACACAACTATATTGGTCTGCATTTGTGCCTTCTTATTTTGTGACTTGATAGGTTTCAACAACTGAAATTCTATTACATTTACAATTATAATAATGGCTGAACATTTACATATAGCAGAAAAGTTTTATTTTAAATTACTTTTCTTCAGTTTAAATTCAGAGAATTACATTAATTTTTTAAGAATCATAAAGGCTGGTTATGTTATTTTATTTTAGAATAGTATATTATGCAATGATCTTTCAAAGATGTTTACTTTGGGGCTAAACAGGGTTGAGATCCACTGTTTCACAGGGTTCATGACTATTTCCTAAGTTAGTTCAGGAAAAATTACAGATAGCCCATATCACTATATTGAGCTCAGAAAGTGTGTGAACCTTGGATTTTGGATGATACTCCTCACCAGAAGAGCTAGTGGACAAATATTTGCATCTAGAGAGGTAACTTCAAATTGCATAGAAAGAAAAAAAAAGATTGTCATATTTGCTTTAGATTTTTAAAACTATAGATAAGAGAGAGCTCTCCTTTTTTCTTCTTTGAAATCCTCTTTCCAACTTTCTTTTTTCTCCAGAGGAAAGTATTATTGTGAATTAGTTATATAGCCAATTCATGTGACTTTACTTTTTCTTTACATATACATGTGTTCAAAAGCAATAAAAAGTTTTATTTGTTTATAACATTGACTTAAATAATACCATATTATAAGTAACATTCTGCAGTTTGCTCTTTTCAATTTGTTAAATTATATTATCTACTCTTGATATTCCATTTATTTAACTTCTGGTTATTATTCCATCTTATCAATAGAGCACATTTATTGATACTTTGCCCTTAAAGGATAATTATATTTAATTATTGCATATACCTACACACACATGAACACACACATACACACACCTTTTTATATTTGTGCTAAGATGTATGTGTTGTCCATTTATGAATTAATCTTTTGACTGTTTTTCCATTTTGTCTTTTCAAAGACCACTTTTTGTTTCTTAATTTTTGTCATTCTTTCTGTTGGGCTAGTTTTATTTTTATTAATTTCTAATTTTGTCTTTCTCCTGATTTTCTTTTTCTAACTTCTTTATGTCTAATTCATTTATTTTATGTTTTTAAAAAAAGCACTAAAAGAAATAAAATATTTTCTAGTTATCACATGATGGAGGAAGAGAAGTGTCCTGACATGGTGTCAGAAAGCTGAATAACCAGAAAATTTGATGGTATAATTCAGCCTGAATCCTTAAAGCCTAAGATCCAGACAAGCTAATGGTCTAACTCTCAGTCTGAGACCAAAGGTCTGAGAACCTGGGATAGGGGTGGGGTAGAGAAGATGGGGCACTGGTATAAGTCCTGGATCCAAATGTTCTGGAACCTGGAGCTCTGATGTTCTATCTTGTAGGCTGGATATAATACAATAATACTCTCTGTAATTCCTGCCATATTTAGGAATAATAATAATAATTCCTGCCATTATTTGTTGCAACTTGGTTTGTATTTTAGCATATCTTATTAAACTTTATAATTGTGTAATGTCACTACTTTTTCTCCTTTTTTCTTCTTTGTGACTTTTTTTTCTTTTTCATTGACAGAACTTTCTTTATTCTGTCTTTTTTCTTTCTCCATTGGTTCAGAGGTTATTCATTTTGCTTAACATTTTACATAAGAATTTATCTCAAATTTTACCTTGTGTGTTTAACTGAAAGATGTTTGAAGTTCTTCAGAATCTTTATCCACCTCCTATAGAATACCCAAATAATACAAAGATCTTAAAACAATCTAATTTTGGTTCATTCCGTGTTATCATTGCCTCATTTATTAATTTAAATGTTTTCTTCTCATGTCATCATCAATTTATTTTATAACCAATTATACTTACCAAAAAGTTATACTTACCAAAAAGTATAAATTATTATACTTACCAAAAAGTTTTAAAATATCTTTATTTCTTCCATTCTAAATATTCTTTCTGGGTTCATTTTTAACTAAATCACCTCTTTCGTTTCCTTTAATAAGGTTCTACAGAATTATTAACTCTTCATCTAGGTTTATTTGAAGACGTCTGCATTTTATTTTAAAATTAAGCATTATTATTTCCATTTTATAATGATGAATCTGAGTCATGGATTGGGTAAATAAATATCTCAGACTGGAAAACTCTTAAAAGTTACCACCAGAGAATGTTAAAGGCGATGGAATGATGTAATTCAAGGGGAAAATAACTCTTTTAAAAGTCTATTCCTAACTTACATCCACAGATCCAAAATATGTTGTCTATCTTGCTTCCTTCGGGTCGTTTAAAGATTTTTATTTGACATTTTGCAGGAGTATTTAGATGGGCTGGATATGGATTTGTTTTTCTTACCCTGCTGGTGCCTTGGTGTGCTTTGTCAAGCTGAGACTTGTGTTCTGAACATTTCTATGAACAATGAGTCTTTCTCTAATATTTTCTATTTCCTCCTTTATTTACTCTTCCTAGTGGGCCACTGACTTCCAAATCTATACTTAATATTTCTGCATTTATCCTTGCCAATTTGTACTAAATTCTGGAAGGTGTCTTCAGGTTAATGTTTGAATTAATCCATTTATATTTTCTTTGTATCTATTGTCATGTTCAATTCACTCACTGATGTATTTTTCTTTTCATTTTGTAAATATATGCATGAAAGCGACTCTGCAAGTGTGAGTTGCTCAAAAGGAAAACAATTCTGCAGGTGTGAGTTGCTCAAACCCTGTACCTGCCCAGAGAAGGCCTGTCTTCAGAACTTGCCCTTGGACAGCTCCTGGGAGACAAACTCTGAGTCCTTGGAATATTCTGCATGTTTAGAGTGTTTTTATACCTGAGGCTGGGGCCACACTGAACCAATTTGATGAGATCATTTATGCTAACACTGTGACTCTTGCTGAGTACCTATTTTTGCTTTATAGGGCTGGTATAGCTGAGTTTAATCCTGCAGATGCTGCATGCTTACCTGACTGACATCTAATACAAACCCAGTCACAAGACACGTGAGCTTCCCTGACTGACAGAAATTCACGTGTGTTACTGCACATTGCTGTTGGCATAATTAAGTTGTTTGATGCGACTCCACTAGAAAAGGACACCTAAAAGTCTGTTCTTCTTGACCTCATATTTGTGTCTTTCCCCTTGCTCATTATAATTTGTATTCTTTTGCTATAATAACATATAACCATAGGTAAAATAGCTTTTTCTGTCTCCTGTGAGTCTATCAAGTGAATCACTAAACCTGAAGGTAGTCTCAGGGGCCCTTCACAAACAAAACATAGGTTTCTTTTCTCTGCATTTCATTTTAATCAGTTTCTCATTAGTCTTATTTTTATCTTCTATTACTGTATTGTTTTAATTCCTTTATCTGTTAGAATATTTTTAACTTATTTAGAGCTTTTTTCCAATATTTTTTTTATAACTCTTTTTGTCCTTTGGGTGCAAAATTTTCCTATTCTTGAGCCTGCTACTTCTACCTCATAGTCTCCCAGTATGCATTCACTTAGCAATCAGCTGCAACTTTAGCTCCAACTGACTCCTGCAGGTATCCAGGACTATGGATACATTTCTGAAGGTGGATTTAACTTCACCTATATTAGAGATCTCCATGATATTCTGGTTCTGGATTTTTTAATAATAAATTTCTGTTCTATGCTAATTTGATTTTAAAGCCACATAGAGATTATGGGGTTTTTTTTTGAGCATTTTATTAAACTCTTTTCCCTTTTTGGTTGGTCTGGGGTTTTGACAAGCATTTTTACTACTCTTCTATGTTGGTCACTGGTAATTTACTTTTTTTTCTAATTTTTATTTCATGGGTTTATTGAAAGTTGAGTGTTGATCTTTTCATTTATTTGTATGCTTAACCATATTTGTTTTAGTATGTAATGTACTTAATAAAGTGTGCAATAATCCGTTTTATCATGGATTCAGCTGTCTTGAATCACGAACACATGTGATTTTATTAGGCGTACAGTGCACACATTTTTGGGGAGTGGGTACTAGGAATTGAACCCAAAGATGCTTTACCACTGAGTTATGTGTATCCCCAGCTCTTTTTATTTTTTATTTTGATACACTAAGTTGCTTAGGGACAAGCTAAGTTCCTGAGGCTGGCCTGGAACATGCAATCCTTCTTCCTCAGCCTCCCGAGTTGCTGGGATTACAGGCATGAACAACTGCACCCAGGCAGTGTGTACATTTTAAATCAATTCTTGTGATTTTCTCTGTAGGTGGCATCTTGTTGTTCTGTCCCTTTCATTTATGTTTAAAGATTAATGTTATTTATATATAGGTGCAGTGTCTCTCTATGTAGAGTTAGGAAAAGCAAAGTTATCAAGAGGATTCCAATATATAATATTTTTGTGCACTCACTCTTTGAATGTCATTTTGTCTAAGTTTCTTCCAAATCTTGGGCCAAGTCTTATTTTTATAAGAATTCTTTATTCATAGCTCAATGAGGAATATAAAGAGGGCACTGTTTAGTAGCTTCCAAAGAATTTGTATGCCTAATGTCACAAGAATGTGAATAGCTAATTATAGTTAGAGATCAGAAGTATAGAAGGGATAGGACTATTATAAAAAAGCAAAAGGATTTTAGCTGAAAGAAGGAATGTGTAAATTGATACAATATTTAATAAATTCTTTGATAAGTTACCATGGAGCTGACTGGTGGGTGGACAGAAAGCCAATAGCTTGCCCAGGAAAGGGTATCAAAGTTCTTATATGGAAAGTGAGTAAGATTGGTTAGGAAGTCATAATTTCGGAGTACTACAGCACTCTAAGGAATGGCTTCATGTGTTTAAGTCAATGGATCAATGATAGAAGCAAAACTTAAGAGAGAATTCTATAGTTTTATGAAGAAGAAAAATATGGTTCAAATGAATGAATGTTTCCTTTTTGCAATGATTCCAGGAAGCACTACTATTGTTTAAATTCAAATTAAGTATGCAGAACAGGTACATTTCAGAGTATTTTCTTATAAATACACTATTTTTTTCCAGTTCTTGTAGTCTTTTATGGGTAATACCATTAATGTATCATCTCTTAGTCATACAAAAATAAACATTAAAAATGTATGTAAACCATTTTAGAATGTTGCCCTGATGTGTTTATTTTTCTATTTGAAGGAGTAGATGTCAACTTCAAGTTTGTGATTATGAGTGTGTGTATGTGTGTGAAAAAGAATATCTTAAAAAAACATAACTCATATCTTCCATGGTTTTTGAATTGCTGTGTATAACTCTTTCTTGACCAGGTCAGGAAAAATTAATAGTAATAATGATAATTATGATTATTAATATGTGAAATTAGAGCTGTTAGAGAAAAAGAAGATGATATCCTTGGGGGAACAAAAGTAAAAAAAAATATGTGAATATATATGTATATATACACACACATATAAACACATATATAAAAATACACATATACATATAAACACACACATATACTCTTTTTCATTGACTTATATCTCCCTTGGGTATTTTTTTCATATTGACCAACATCTAAATTTTGTTTCTATATGACCTGACTGTTTTATATTATCTGATTTTCCTTTTGAATTCTGCTATTTGACTGATTCAAGAACCCACTTATTTAACCATTTAATTCATGGTAGGTCTTATCTTATTCCTTTGTGTGAATCTTCCTCAATTTATACTGTTGTTTATACTGTTGCTGACAATCTAATCTGATTTTGACTTATATACTCACTCACATATCCAGATCCTATAGCCTAATTTTGGCCATTTCCCTTCTACTTACAGCCCATTTCACTTATACTTTGACAGAAATTTCTTTGAAAGAAAATTAAATTTAAAATAATAAAAGGCATCTAGGTAGATCTCATGATCAAAGCAGGATACGTGTGTTTATGGAAGTGTCACAGTGAAACATAATAATTTGTACAATAATTTGTACAAGGTTAAAAAAATCAAAATCCACAACTATTTTAGAAGAGAAAGAATATAATGAGATCTGTGTGATGGAGCCAGTATTGATGAACCAAGAGAAGTATATTGGAATAAACCTGAGTGAGCAATTCGATTCACCTCATCTAGTGGACTGGAGGTCCCTAGGTCAACCACAACTGACAGGAGGTGGGATTTCATCAAATTATTTCATCACATTCTTCAGAGATGATTGACTCTATTTCTAGCCTTAAATAAACTCATCATTTCATCCCAGGATAGATCCAACTACATTTTAAACTTGAATTGGATTGAGGGAGATGGGGATAACTCTATTTTTATTTCAGAAGTGCTCAGGGGAATAAAAGAGAAAGAAGAATGTCAAAACAATAAGTTTTTCTGTAGTTTAACAAATCTGTTTTCATTTCCATGTTTAAAGGCATATAACACTGAATGAGAAACTCAAACTTCCGAAGCTATGGCACAGCTCCAGTTGTGACAATGACTATCTCTGCTCGT
This sequence comes from Ictidomys tridecemlineatus, assembly GCF_052094955.1. Classification (NCBI taxonomy): domain Eukaryota; kingdom Metazoa; phylum Chordata; class Mammalia; order Rodentia; family Sciuridae; genus Ictidomys; species Ictidomys tridecemlineatus. The sequence goes on from NC_135477.1 coordinate 223,715,688, forward strand.
TAATATTCAGGTTTATTAAATTCAGTACAGGAAATGAGTTGAGATTAGTTTTGCAGGTTTATTTTTTTTCCAACGTCTGTCCTGTAAGTCATTTTCTTGTGATCAGGAAGTCTGATCTATGTAGTAGGACAATAACATTATTACCTTTGCAGTCACTGGCCTGAAAAAATGTGGGATTTTATATATGCTAGAACAGGAGAGAAATGACATTTGATGGAGTCTCCATGTGCCTCCTTCACTAGAACATTTCTCTATGAGGATTAGGTGTCTTTTCAGGGATTAGAGAATTTAAGTTAATACATGCTGCCTTGTATGACCACTGCTTGTTGACTTCATTAAGACTCTTCAACTCTTCTTTCCACTGCCATTTATTCCAATTTATAAACCTTATATTCCCACTTCCTTTTTTTTTTATTCTGAATTACATGTTCAATTCATTTTTTTTTTGTCAGTTCTATGGGTTAACTTTTCCCTTCATCTGTCAACAAAACTCTCTCTATGGACAAACAACACTGCATCAGTCCTTTAAACTGCTGGATTAAAAAACATAAACATTAAAATCAATCATACCAGAAACTCAGTTTTCAGTCATAGTGTTTGTCTAAGGCCAATTCTTTTTTATTTTCTTATCTACTGTTTCAAAACTTTGGAATTCTCAATCTTGGATAACCTCTGCGGGAGCCATCACCATCTTTAGTTGGGGCAGCTTCCATCTCCCATCAGGGGCCTCAAAGTCCAACATCAAGGTGCCTGCAGGTTTGCCACTGCTGCCACTATCAACTAGAGATGTGGCCACTGCCATCTAGGAACAACAGGATCAGAAAGACATCACCAAGATGCCTGCAGCCTTGGTTATACCTGAGGTCTCTCTGGTAGGTGTGCTAATAATCATCATCTAGTTGCAGAGTCAGAGAGAGCCTCACGCAGGGTTGGTATATTGGAAGACAGTGTGAGGGCATCTTGATGCAAGCTTCCCCAGCCAACCACCTCAGCACCCATTGGGTTCCCAGGGCCAAATCAGTGGCACTTGCTGGGACCCAATACCAGGCTCCTAACTCCCTTCCCAACATGACATGCACTGATTACCTGTTTCCGCAGGTTTGGCAATCCACAGGGCCCTCAGGCTCCCTAGTCATCAATCTCTCAGCCCCAACCCAAGCCACCAACTGGTCCAACACTTGCAGCTTACCTGGCTGGCCTGCAGCTCTCAATGCATGGTTCTGATCCGCCTAATACGGAACAGCTCTCCAGGACAGGTGCACAGGTCCTGAAGCTCAGCCCTCAGGACCTCCAGAGAGAGTGGTTCCTGATTGTGAAGATGAAAGGGCAAGGATGGAAGAGATACAGCTTAGAGGCTAAATGAGAGATGAGGAACTGTGGGGCCCACAGACAATGTAAGGAATAAAGAACAGGTTCCTACTTCACATGACCAGACCCAAAAGGAGATTTTTGGGGTGGAGTCTTCCAATAGGGACCAGCAATTGCTATACCCTACCTCCAGGAGTTCCACCTCCAAGACTAATCCTGCCAACCTAGTAATCTTCACCATCCTGAGGGTGGGGATACCAGCAAACTCTAGACAACCCCACCTATCAGATGAGAAAGGAAGGAGAGAAGATATTGAATTCCAACAGAAATAATTGTTCAATTTTCCTTCAAGATTTTTTTTCCTTTCCCCCCTTCTCACATCCACAATATTTGTGAAAACAAGTACTTTTCATGCATCAGGCTACTGAGGACTAGGATGTCTGAGTAGTATATTACATTTTTGGTGTATAATCTTCTATTTATACATTTTCCTGATTTTTTTCAATTTTCTTATTCTTTTTTATTTTTATATTTTTATTTATTTTTGTTCTCTCTCTCTCTCTCTCTCTCTCTCTCTCTCTCTCTCTCTCTCTCTCTCTCTCTCTCTCTTTTCCTCTCACCTATTTGTTTCCCTGGAGTCTCTTTCTCTCTTTTTTCTTGCTAACAGTGAACATCTTTTGATTTATCTTTCACACTTTCTATGTTCTAATACCTCTATATTCTCACCTCCTACCTCATAAACATCACCTAGTTCACTCTTTGCTTACCATTAGAAATTGTAGACAATTTTGCAAACTTACTGTTTATATTGTAGATAATAATTGAACACATTAGTTCTGTTTACTCCGATAAAACTGAAACATCTAAATAGGAACAATTTGGTTTAAGGCTGCATATTGTTTGCATTGGGTGTTGTTAATATTGATCTCCCCCTTAAAAGCAAGATACTGAAATCTGCAGAGACACTATAGATCTATGGGTTAGAAACTGTAATATCTTGGATCTATATTGCTAGAAGGGAAGATACATGAACAACAAGAAAAAAAGAAAGCACCCCAAACAAACCATGTTGCTAAAATAATAGGATTCATTGACCACACAGCAGAAGAAATGTCAGAGAAGGACTTAAGAATGTACATAGTTAAAATAATCTGCAAAGTAAAGGATGATATAAGAGAGCAAATACAGGCAGCAAAAGATCACTTCAATAAAGAGATAGAGACTCCAAAAAACAAAGAAACAAACAGAAAACCTTGAAGTGAAGGAAACAATAAACCAAATTAAAAATTCAATAAAAAGCATCACCAACAGACTAGATCACTTGGAAGGCAGGACATCAAGCAATGAAGACAAAATATATAATCTTTTTTTTTTTTTTTTTGTAAATCATTTCTTCCATTTGTATTATCTTGTCTTACCCCTCCATTACATATTTCTTGATATATCATATTTCACATTTTGATTCAAGTGGGTTATGCACTCCCATATTGCCCCCTATGTAAAGCAATGGAAGTGAAACTGATGTGAAAATATATAATCTTGAAAACACAATTGAGCACACAGTGAAGATGGTAAGAAACCATGAACAGAACTTCCAAGAATTATGGGGTTACATGAAAAGACCAAATTTAAGATTTATCAGGATAGAGGAAACATAGAGATACAAATTAAAGGAATGCACAATATTTTCAATGAAATAATATCAAAAAATTTCCCAGACCTGAAGAATGAAATGGAAAATCAAATACAAGAGGTATACAGGACACTAAATGTACAAATTACAACAGATCCACACCAAAGCAAATTATAATGAAAATGCCTAGCAAACATAAAAATAATAGAATTTTTAAGGTCACAATAGAAAAGTATCAGATTAGATATAAGGGTAAAACAATTCAGACCTCAGCAGATTTTTCAACACAGACCCTCAAAACTAGAAAGTCCTGGAACAACATAACCAAGCTCTGAAAGAAAATGGATACTAACCATATTATATCCAGAAAAATTAAGCTTCAGATTTGATGATGAAATAAAAACCTTCCATAATAAACAAAAATTAAAAGAATTTACAGGAAGAAAGCCTTCACTACACAATATTCTCAGCAAAATATTCCATGAGGATAAAATGAAAAATAATGAAAACCAGCAAAGGGAGGAATCACAATAAAGGAAAAACCAATCAAAGGAGAAACCAAGTCAAGTTAAAAACCAACAATAACTTGTCTCAGTAATAACCTTGAATGTTAAGGACCTAAACTCATCAATCAAAAGACATAGACAGGCAGATTGGATTAGCAAAAGACCTAAGATTATGCTGCCTGAAAGACACTCATCTCATAGGAAAAGATATCCACAGATTGAAAGTGAAAAAATGGGAAAAACATATTACTCACATGGACTGGGTAAAGTAGGAATTTCCATCCTCATATCAGATAATGTAGACTTCAAACCAAAGTAAGTTAAAAAGGATACAGAAGGACATTTTGTACTGCTTAAGGGAATCATACATTAACAAGACATGACAATCATCTACATATATCAAACAAACCCTTCTCAATTTCTAGTATCAAATAGAATATAACACAATAATACTGGGTGATTTTAATAAACCTCTCTCACCACTGGATAGATCTTTCAAAGATCTTCTAAAAACTTAACAGAGAAAGTATAAAACTCAATAATACAATCAATAATTTAGACTTAACAGACATATATAGAATATTTCATCCATCAACATGCAAATACATTTTCTTCTCAGTAGCACATGGATCCTTCTCTAAAATAGACCATATATTATACCACAAAGTAACTCTTAGCAAAATAGTTAGAGATACTACTCTGTATTCTATCAGATCATAATGGAATAAAATTAGAAACCAATAATAAAATAAAAAATAGAAGCTAATCCGACACATGGATACTAAATAATATGCTATTGAATAATGAAAGGATAGCAGAAGACAGGGAGGAGATAAAAAAAATTCTTAGAGGTAAATGAGAACAGCAATATAACATATCAAAATCTCTGGGATTATGGATCAACATCCACATATCAGAGTAAATATCTGCCCTTTGGTTCTTTGAGATTGGCTTATTTCACATAGTGTGATATTCTCCAGCTCCATCCATTTACCTGCAAATGTCATAATGTCATTCTTCTTTAAAGCTGAGTAATATTCCATTATGTATATATATACCACAGTTTCTTTATATTTTCATTGATTGAAAGTCATTTAGGTTGGTCCCAGTTTAGCTAGTGTGAATTGAGCTGCTATACACATCAATGTAGCGTCATCAGGGTAGTATGGTGATTTTAAGTCCTTTGGGTAAAAAATGAGGAGTGAGATAGCTGAGTAAAATAATGGTTTCATTCCAAGTTTTCTAAGGAATCTCCATACTGTTTTCCAAGTGGTTGCACTAATTTGCAGTCCCACCAGCAATGTATGTGTGTACTCTTTCTCCCCACATCCTCACCAACAATTATTGTTGCTAACTGCCATTCTTACTGGAGTGAGATAAAATCTTAGAGTAGTTTTGATTTACATTTCTCTAATTGCTAGACATGTTGAATATTTTTTCATATATTTGTTGATTGATTGTATATTGTCTTCTGTGAAATGTCTGCTCAGTTCTTTAGCCCATTTATTGATTTTTTTTTGTTGGAGTTACTTCTTTTGATTCTCTCTCTCTCTCTCTCTCTCTCTCTCTCTATATATATATATATATATATATATATATATATATATATATATATATATCCATATATCCTGGAGATTAGTGCTCCACCTGATGTTCATGTGGTAAAGATTTTCTCCCATTCTGTAGGTTCTCTCTTCACATTATTTTTTTCTTTCCTGAGAAGATCCATAATACACGGGCAATGAAGAATAGAGGAACTTTGGATTGGATAGAGGGGAGTGAGTGGAGGGGAGAGGGTATAGGGGTGGTAAAGATAGTGGAATGAGATGGGCATTATTACTCTTTGTATATGTATGATTGCACAAATTGTGTGTCTCTGCATCACATAATGAAAAGTTGTGCTCCATTTGTGTACAATGAGTTGAAATGCATTCTGCTATCATATATAACTAACTAGAACTACTACTACTGCTACTAAAACATAATAATAATAATAATAATAATAATAATAATAATAATAAAGTTACCTCCAGGAGATCCAAGTTGGTGGGCCAGAGGGAGGCGGCATTCTGCATGGCTCCATGACCTGGGACTCAAGTAGTGAGAATACTGCTTCTCTGCGAGTGATATTCCTGTTCCTGCACAGGAATTTTGGTCATGATGCCCTTCCAGGGCTCTAGGCCTCAGCATAAGAGTAGATCTCCCAACTACTCACCCATGCAGGACTACTAGGTACCCTAGTGAGACCATTGGCAGCAGCACCCATGAAGAACTTTTGGACAGCTGAGCAGAAATCACACAGGACACCTGGCAGCTTTCCATGCACAGGAACTCTGGCTGCCACTCCTGTGTAGACTCCCATCTACCAACGTGGGGCTCTCCTGGTAGCCACTATCTTGGGATTCTGCAGCAACAGAGGTAGTCCTTTTTACATGGTGTCTGCCTGCCCTCAGAGAACTTCACACAGGCTCTGAAGTCAGCTGTCAGCCACACACTGCACCCCACAGAGCTCGTCTCTGAACTCATTGTCTAATGCCATCGCTCGGCTCCCCCCACATGGCCCAACATCCCAACACTAAAAGCACAAGCTTCCATCTTGGGCCACCTTTATCACCATCTTCAGTGGGGTAAACTCCTAGTTTAGAACTCCAGCTGACCTGGTACTCAGTTTCTAACTCCTTCTTCTCTCCAGAAGCTTCTACCCTGGTACAGTAACACCCTGGTTACCTTCACCATCCTGAGAGCAGAGATACCAGCTAACAGCAGATGACCCCACCTATTGGATGAGAAGGGAAGCAGGAAAGATACTGATCTCCAGCCCAAACAACTCTTGTTTCTTCCTTCAAGATTTTTTTCCCTCTCCCTCTCTCTTCTCCCACCCTCACATCCCCAACATATATGAAGCCATATATTAGCATAAATTAGGATTTTGGGGACTGGGATATTTGAATAGTATATTACAGTTGTGTTGTATATTCTTTTTTTAAATCTTTTTTTCCCACCAATTTCTACTATTTTAATATTTTTTTTTATTTTTCTTAGTATATATTTTGTTTGTTTACACACTCTACTCTCTTCCCATTTACTTGTCTAACTAAAATTACATCCTTTCCCTTCTCCTGCTACTAATCCTCCTCTTTAGATTTCTCTTTCACACTTCCTAATATATAATAACTCTATATCCTTACTTCCTACCTTCTCAGTATATTATCCTATTCCTCATTCCTGGTTCTTTGTCTACTATCAAAAACTGTAAATCCTTTTACAACCCTACTGAGTATATTGTAGATAATAATTCAATTCACCATTTCTGTATATTGTGACCAAATTATAAAAATCTTAATAACAAATATTTGTTTTTAGGGTGTATGTTGTTTATATTGTGATCTGATAACATTGTCCTTCACCTCAAAGAAGAGGTATTGGATCCCTACAGGGGCACTATAAATCTATAGGGTAAAAACAGTAATGCCTCAGATCCACAGAGCTAGAAAGGAAGACACCTAGCAACATGAAAAGACAATGGAAGAAAGTGCTTCAAACAAGTCAAAATACCACATTATTAGAATCCATGGCCAACACACAGAAAAAATTACAGAGAAGGACTTCAGGGAGTACATAAATAAAATGTTCTGCAAATTAAATGGTGGTATAAAATCTTTTGCTTTCTGTATTTCCAAATACAGAAAGCAAAAGATTTTATTTTAACAAACAGCTACATAAACAACCATAAGAATCAAAATATTACTTCAATAGGGAGATAAAGATTCTAAAACAAAACAAAATAAAACAAACTAAAAAATCCAAAAACAAACAAACAAACAAAAAACCCCAAAACAAACAAAAGAACAGAAATCCTTGAAATGAAAAAAACAATAAACCAAATTAAAAGTTCAATTGAAAGCATCACCAACAGATTAGACAACTTGGAAGAAAGGACCTCAGACAATGAAGACAAAATATAACATCTTTAAAAGAATGTAGACCACACAGTGAAAATGGGAAGAAACTAGGCACAGAATATTTAAGAAATATGGGATAGTATAAAAAGATAAAATTTAAGATTTATTGGGATAAAGGAAGGTATAGAGTTTCAAACCAAAGGAATGAACAATCTATTAAATGAAATAATATCAAAAAATTTTCCAAACATGAAGAATGAATTGGAAAACCAAATTGAAGAAGCTTACAGGACACCAAATGCGCAAAAATCATAGCAGATACACAACAAGTCACATTATAATGAAAATGCCTAACATACAGAATAAGGAGAGAAAATTAAAAGCCATGAGAAAAAGGAATCATATTACATATAGGGGGAAAAAAATTAGATTATGTGCATATTTTTCAACCAGACCCTTAAAGCTAGATGATCCTGGAACAATATGTATCAAGCTCTGAAAGAAAATGGATGCCATTCAAGATCTTATATCCAGCAAAATTAAGTTTTAGATTTGATGATAAAATAAAAATCTTCCATGATAAACAAAAGTTAAAAGAGTTTACAACTCAAAAGCCAACACTATAGAACATCCTCGGCAAAATATTTCATGAAGAGGAATTGTAAAATAGCAACGAAAATCAGCAAAGGGATGTATTACACTAAAAGGAGAAACTAATCAAAGGAGAAATCAAGTCAAGTTAAATACCAAAAATAAATAAAAATGACTGGGAATACAAATCATGTCTTAATAATAATCCTGCATGTTAATGGCCTAACCTCACCAATCAACAAAAATACATATAAGAGGATGTGAGGCTAAGGGGAGAAAGAAAAAAAAAACGAGAGAGATAGAAAAATGAGTTATGGTAGATGAGGTAGAGAGAGGGGAGGGAGGGAAGGAAAGGGGAGGGGAGGGGGATAGGAAGGGGATAGGAAGGGCAGCAGAATACGATAGACATTAGTATGGCAGTATGTATAAACATAGCTGTATAACCAATGTGATCCTGCAATCTGTACACGTGGGAATAATAAGAATTCATACCCCATTTGAAACAAATGTATGATGTATGATATGTCAAGATCAATGTAATGTTTTGAGCAACTAATAAATTTCTGATGTTAAAAAAAAAGAAATGGACTAGAGCTAAATCCGATCAATTACTTCTAAGAAATTGCCAATTAACTGATTTTCTGATCCATAGCTTGAAGATATGTAACTTTCAATAAAAATAATGAAGATATATTCATTAAAAAAAAGACACAGACTGGCAGATGAAATTAAAAAAAAAGATCCAACAATATGCTGCCTCCAAGAGACTCATCTCATAGGAAAAGACATCCACAAAAAGAAGGTGAAAGGTTGCGAAAAATCATACCACTAACATGGACTGCAGAAGAAAGCAGGGGTTTCCAACCTCATATTAATAAAGTAGACTTCAAGCCAGGGTTAATCAAAAGGATAAAGAAGGATATTTCATACTGCTTAAGAGAACCATTTATTAACAAGACATCAATAAACATTTATATAACCCAAACAAAGGAGTATCTACATTTATCAAACAAATATTTCTCAAGTTCAAGAGTCAAATAGACCACAACACAATAATTTTGGGTGACTTTAACACACCCGTTTCACCACTAGATAGAACATCCAAACAAAAGCTGAACCAATTAATACAATCAATAACTAAGAGTTAACTGACATATATAGAATATTTCGCCCTTTAATGAACAAATACACTTTCTTCTCAGTAGCACATGGATCCTTCTCTAAAATAGACCATACTATGCTGCAAAGCAACTCTTAGCAAATATAAAAATGTAGAGAAAATTACCTTTCTTTCTGTCAGATCATAATGGAATGAATTAGAAATCAATGAAAAAAATAAGCTACTGCAACACCTCTAGACCAAATAATATGCTACTGAATGAACAATGGGTTACAGAAGACATCAAGGGGATTAAAAAATTCTTAGAGGTGAATGAGAACACAGATACGATGTATCAAAATCTCTGGAACACTATGAAGGTAATACTAAGTGCCAAGGTCTTGGCTTGGCACAGAATCACGAGTCACCACACACTTGTAGATTCAAACAGCAATTCTTTATTCCCGAACTCACACCGCCTCCACACAGGTTCAGGGACAATCTAAAATCACTTCACCCAATTTACCTACTCCAGGAGGCTTTTTCCAAATCCCATTTGAATCTCAGGAGAACTCAACGGGAAAGCAGCAGGAACACCCTAATCCCAGCAGCAATAATCTTCAACCTCCAACCTCCCTAAAACCCCTATTGTCTTAAACTGGGAACGCCTTAAACTCAAGGAGCCGGAAACTTCCTCAAACCTGATCAGCTCTAAACCCGGATCCGCCCTGGTCTTTGAGCAAGGTCACCTTACTAAAGCATACATGCAATGTCCCATTGAATGTCCTCTAAGCAGCATGGGGTACGCTGGCAAGGAGATTTTGATACGTCATTCCTACTTGGCAATGGCCCTCAGCAACTAAGAGGAAAGTTCACTGCAGGGAGTTCATTCCTTAGAAGAAGAAAATGTCAACAAATAAATGACTTAATATTACATCTCAAAGCCCTAGAAAAAGAAGAACAAATAAATTCCAAAAGTAGTAGAAGACAGGAAATAATTAAAATCAGAGGTGGAATCAATAAAATTGACAAAAAAATTGAAAAAATTGTCAAAATAAAAAGTTGGTTCTTTGAAAAAATAAATAATATTGACAGCTACTTAGCTATGCTTATGAAGAGAAAAGCAGAAAACTCAAGTTACTAACATACATGATGAAAAAGGAAATAACAGACACTACAGAAATAGAGAAGATAATTAGAAATTATTTTGAAGATTTGTACTCCAATAAAATAAAAAGGCATTGACAAATTTCTAGAGTCATATAATTTGGACAAATTGAATCAGGATGATATACACAATTTAATCAATTTCAAGTGATGAAATAGAAGATGATATATGAAAAAGAAAAGCACAGGACCAGATGGATACACAGCTGAGTTCTACAAGACCTTTAAAAAAGAACTAATACCAGTATTCTTCAATTTATTTCAGAAATTTTTTTTAGAAAAATTTTCAAACTCATTCTATGAGAAAAATATCATACTGATTTCAAAACCAAATAAAGACACATCAAAAAAAAGAAAACTTCAGACCAAATCTTTAATGAACATAGATGTAAAAATTTTCAATGAAATTCTGACAAATCAAATACAAAAACATATCAAAAAGATAGTACACCACGACCAAATGGGGTTAATCTCAGGGATACAAGGTTGTTTCAACATACAAAAATTAAATGTAATTCATCACATCAATAGATTTAAAGATATGAACCATATGATCATCTCAATAGACACAGAAACAGCATTCTACAAAATACAGCATGTCTTCATGTTCAAAACATGAGAAAAACTGGGGATATTAGGAACATATCTCAACATCATAAAGGCTATCTATGCTAGGCCCCAGGCCAACCTCATTCTAAATGGAGAAAAATTGAAAACATTCTCTCTAAAAACTGGAACAAGACAGGAATATCCTCTTTCACCTCTTCTATTTAATATAGTTCTTGAAACACTGGCCAGAGCAATTAGACAGACAAAAGAAATTAAAGGGATCCAAATGGGAAAAGAAGAGCTAAAATTAGCACTAGGTTGCCAACAACATTATGCTATACCTAGAAGACCCAAAACATTCCACCAGAAGTAGTAAATGAATTCAGCAAAGTAGCAGGACACAAAGTCAACAGCCATAAATCAAAGACATTTCTATATATTAATGACAAATCCTCTGAAAGAGAAATGAGGAAAACTACCCTATTTACAATAATCTCAAAATATAATATAAAATACTTGGGAACCAACCTAACAAAAGAGGTGAAATATCTCTACAACAAAAAAAATACAGAACACTAAAGAAAAAAATTAAAGAAGACCTTAAAAGATGGAAAGATCTCCCTTGTTCTTGGATAGGTAGAATTAATATTGTCAAAATGACCATACTACCAAAAGCATTGTATAGATTTAATGAATTCCAATAAAATCCTAATGACATTCCTCAGAAATAGAAAAAGCAGTAATGAAATTCATCTGGAAATATAAGACCCAGAATAGCTAAAGCAATCCTTAGCAAGAAGAGGGAAGTATCACTATACCAGATCTTAAACTATACTACAGAGCAATAGTGACAAAGACAGCATGGTATTGGCACCAAAATAGACTGGTAGACCATTGGTACAGAACAGAGACACAGATACTAACCCATATAATTACAGTTATCTTACATTAAACAAAGGTATCAAAAATATACATTGGAGAAAAGACAGCCTCTTCAACAAATGGTGCTGGGAAAACTGGAAATCCATATGCAACAAAATAAAATTAAATTCCTATCTCTCCCCAAAACTCAACTCAAAATGGATCAAGGACCTAGGAATTAAACCAGAGGCCCTGCATCTAATAGAAGAAAAAGTAGGCCCAAATCTACATCATATTAGATTAGGCCCCTTCTTCCATAATAAGACTCCTGTAGCAAAAGAATTAAAATGAAGATTTAATAAACGGGATGTATTCAAACTAAAAAGCTTCTTCTCAGCTAAAGGAACAATCAGTGAAGTGAATAGAGAGCCTATAGCTTGGGAGCAAATTTTTACCATTTACACATCAGAAAAAGCCCTAATCTTTAGTGTATATAAAGAACTCATAAAGCCAAACACCAACAAACAAACAAGTAGCCCAGTCAATAAGTGGACCAAAAAAGTGCACAGACACTTCTCAGAAGGTGCTATACAATCAATCAGCAAATATATGAAAAAATGTTCAACATCTCTAGAAAGTAGAGAAATGCACATTAAAGCAACTCCAAGATTTCCTCAATCCAATCAGAATGGCAGCTATTAAAAATGCAAACAACAATAAGTATTGGTGAGGATCTGGGGAAAAAGGTACACTCATACATTGCTGATGAAACTGCAAAATTGTGTAGCCTATATGGAAAGCAGTATGAAGATTCCTTGGAAAACTGGGAATGGAACCATCTTTTGACCCAGCTATTCCACTTCTTGGTTTATACCAAAGGACTTAAAATAGCATACTAGAGAGGCACATCAATGTTTATTGGAGCACAATTCACAATTACTAAACTGTGGAACCAAACTAGATGACCTTCAGTAGACGAATGGATAAGAAAATGTGGCATATATACACAATGGAATATTACTCAATAATAAAAGAGAATAAAATCATGGCATTTTCAAGTAAATGGATGGAGTTGGAGAATATAATGCTAAGTGAAGTAAGGCAATCCCTAAAAACCAAATGCCGAATGTTTTCTTTGATATAAGGAAAGTGATTCATAGTGGGGTTGAGGGTGGAGCATGGGAAGATTAGACTAACTCTAGATAGGGCAAAGGGGAGGGAGGAGAAGTGATGGGGCAAGGGGGTAAAAAATGATGGTGGAATGAGATGGACATCATTACCCTAAGTACATGTATGAAGACACAATTGGTGTGAATATATTTTGTATCCAACCAAGGAGATATGAAAAATTGTGCTGTACATGTGTAAAATGAATTGTAATGCATTCTTCTGTAATATGTAACAAATTATAATAAAAAGTTACCTCCAAAAAACAAAAACAAAACCCTCAAACTTTGGAATTACCTTCTGGTCTCGGTACTGTGATATAACCAAAACTGTGGCTCTTAGGGGTAGGCATTTATTGATATGAAACATGCCACATTTGCTGAAGTACATCTTGGAAGGCGCTTTGGAAAACAAAACTGGTGAGGAATAATTTTGATTCATCTTGCAAAAAGCCACACTGTAATTTATGGTTATCCTCATGTATCACCAGACTCCTGACTGCATTTACACTGGGATTTCAAAATTCAGCTGCTGAAAGTGATAAATTAGCAACAGAAAATGATTAATGAGAAACTCATTGGAGCTCAGAGTAAAATACAGGTGCTTTTCAACAATGTTAGGTTGGTAACTGGAAGCAGTAAAGAGTGGTGACTGCTGGTAAAATGTAACATGTATTACATTTAATTATATAAAATTATATGGGGAATCATTAGAGTTAATAGTCTAATCAAAAGTATCTTATAACTAAATTATATATATGTATATCTACAACTGATATTATTAGCTTGCTCAAATTCATTTGAATTTATATAATTTTTTTTATATTTTGAGGAACACTAATAACAATAAATCAGAACCAACATTTATTGAGTTTCAATTGTATGCCAAGACCAATACTAGGCTATGGAGCACTAGATATGAAATGCCTAGTTGGATCTCCAAGCACTATTTATGGCAAATTGTAATCTGCTTTCTATATTATTGAACAATCTTTAAATATATGGACATTATGTGTTTTTAAAGCTCTTGATAATATTACTAATGTGGTTAATAACTCAAGTAGAATATTTTTCAGCTTGTTTTTTTCCAAGTACTACTTAAAATACCTGTCATCCATGGATCTTTCCACTCTGATTTTTACTTATTCAAGTTGCCACTGTTCCTTGGTTACTAGTCCATGTACTGGTGTGTTCATTTGTTCATAAACATTTACATAAGATGGAAAAGTTGAAGTAATTTAAATTTAGTCCATTATTTTTTACTCAATGTGAATTGTTTGTCACTATACTATTTCAATGCAAGGTTATTCATTGGTTTGTCTTTTTATGGTTTCCAAGCATACTTAATATCTGTGATTAACTAAAAATTTCAGGTTAACATCTGCATTTGATCACAAGCTATTTCTTACTTCCTAGGCTGGTCAATGTAACATTTCAATCACTCCTCCTTTCTCCACTCATATAGTAAAAGATTCAAAGTCAGTTATACTTTCTCACTTTTAAAGACACAGAGCTGCACTTGAATAATATTTAAGAAAGTTATATTTCTTTGAAGTGGTCAAAGGAAGCATATGCTCAGTATATATAAACCTGGAGGAGAGTAGGGAGAGAACAGAAGAAAGAGAAAGAGTTGATACACTGATTAGGAAGCCTTGATTGATTTATACAGAAACATTTTGTCTCAGAGAGAAATGAAAGGCTATATTGGACTCCAAAAACCACACAGCTCCTCAATAATAGCACTAAAATTCAAAGAACAAGGTATTTTTTTCCCGTTTTTTGGGTTTGTTCTAAAGATTTTCTGAGAAGTCCCTGTTTAGTTTTAGCTTAAGCACTCTTTGTCTAATTTTTCAAAGTTCTATTATCATGGAGAATAAAACCTGAAGGATTGGTGATCTGTCAGTTTTTTCCCCCTACTGCTTAGGATCATTCAAACTAGTTCCTTCATTTTTTTTCTGAATTCTTCATAAACCTATAATAAATGATTCAATATAAGAAGAAAAATAAAATTTAATCAGAACAGCTAAATGTGTAGTCATCTTTGTTCACTGTAATTTTGGCAAACCCTAACCAAATTCAGGTAAATATTTACATTCTTCCCCAATTTTTGTTCTGAAAACTAGAAATGGGATAGGACATGAGCATCAGTGCTGAGATTTGAATTATTTGAGAAGTATAATGTGAGCAATATTCTTATTTTTAGTACACAGGACACGAGGCTATGATGAGAAAATTATATAAAATTACATAGAGAATCTATTACAGTTAATATTTTAATCAAATGTATTTTATCACTAAATTATTCTGACACATTCAATGATTAGCATGATCACTGACACTCTAGAAGGATTTTAAAAAGCACAACACATGTAAAAAATCACATAATGACTGCAATATGTGTTCATTATAGAGTCAAATAAGTCTTTATTCTTGTTAAGTCACTAATAGAAATCATGCGTGCCCACTATGTGCAAGACCTTAATTACCTTGAAATTAGGAGTAAGATATTGTTTATAATTTTATCACCAATGTTATATGCATTGACTGAAGATTGGCAGATATTCAAAGTTCATGAAAAAATAAGCAGTATATGGTGTTTGCTACAAATAATCTTCACACTTCGTTTTCTAGGTTCTGAACGTGTGTAACCATGTTTAATGAGATGTGTTAGTTGGCTTTTCAACACTGTGACCAAAATATCTGAAAAAGACAACTTTGAGAAAAAAAGATTTATTATGGCTCATAGTTTGAGTCTTCTGTTAGCAGGCTCCAATGCCCGAAATATCATGGTGGATGAGCATGAAAGAGAAAAGCTTCTTAGTTTATGACAACCAGAAAGCAAAGAGAGAAAGGGTGGGGGATTCGGACAAATGTACTTCCCAAAGCCAGGTTCCAGTGAACTACTTCCTCCAGCCATGCTGCACCTGCCTGTGGTTTTCACTATTCCCAGGAAATTCACTCCATCAAAAATTATAGCCCTCATGATCTGATCATTGCCTAAAATACTCTGAACCTTGCTGCATTGGGAATCATGCTTTGAACACATGAGCTTTTGCCAGGACATTTCAGATCCAAACCAAAATATGAGGCATTTCCTTTATTCAGTTCAAGGTTTATCATCTACACTCTCACATGGAAACACAACAAAACAGAAAAGGATCTATGTTAAATTCTTTGTCAGCTTCCATCTTCCATGACCTCAGTGTCCTTGACCAGGTCAATTGATTATTCTCTGCTTTTAAAGGCTCAAATGGCTAAGGATGGCATGTGGGAAGACTGTCATCATGCACCATGGGTAAGGGCCAGATATGCTTCAGGGGATTTAGGAGTGAAAGTGGAGATGAATTTTGCATTGAGGACATTGGACCTCTAGGAACACAAGAAGGACAAGGAATTAGGGCCTCAGGGAATTACACTGGTTTGGTGAGGGGAGGAATAGGGCACAGGCTGCTGGTTACATGGATGTGAGACACTACAGACAATTCTCTAGAGTGTAAGTCTTCCAGTCTGTGTGTCCCAGAAGCAAGAGACCTTCTGAGGCAGAAAAGCCAAGAACATTTCTTTCTGGCTGTTTAACCACCTGACACCAATTAAACCAGGGCCACAGGCAGAGTTGACCTTTAATTGAAACTTCTGTTTCCACTCAAACTTGCTCTTTATTTGTGTACTCTTTTCCAGAGTCCAAAGATAGATCCAGAATTTTCATCAACATAGGCCTCAGACAGCAACGACCAGTAAAGTCAGACTTAGGTTTTAGATATGAAAACAATCCTTACTCTAGAAATAATGTGGTTTCAGTAGCAATGTGAAACACCTCTTGCTCCTACTTTGACTTCTTGCTTGCCCTTTCCCAATAAAAATTCCCCTCTCCAATCTCCTCCCTAACATGTGATATTTCCTTTGATAGATAGCCTTCCCTTCAACAGTTGGAAGTCATCAATCTATGCTCACAAATACTTTCCAGCTTTCTAGCTGTTCCCTCTTCATGTCCCCTCTATGTCATCCCTTCATGCACATGGCTCCCTGCTCTAGTACTCTTACTACAAATGAGCTCCTTTTCCTGTCACCTGTGTAGTCTGCCTTCCTGTCTTTTTGGCCTGCTCAGGAGTGGGGTCAGCCTGCTCTATCCACATGTTGTTCACCCATTTTCTTTTTTATCCTTAGCTATCAGGCTTCCAACCTCTCTGTGCTCTGCTGTGGTTGCTCCAGAAGCAGCTGCCATCTCTGCCATTTTTCCTTTTTGAGGACTAACAGTGGTCCATGAAGAATGAGATTAGCATAAATGTTATCATTAAATGTCTTAAAAAAGGAACTTTAGGAGTTAAGTATTAGCAAATGGGTATAAAGAGATCCAGTAATTTGTTGGAGGACACATAGAGAATAAGTAGAAGAGTGAGGAAGAATTATTCCTAATGGAATCCTAAGCCGGCATGACAGCCTACCTTTTTGTTGACTCTTCCCCTAATATTTATGTTCTTTAATCTAACACTGTCTAAAAGAACTCTCTGTCAAGATGCATTTTTCTGTAACTGCACTATTATTTTACAGAAGCCACTTGCCACATATGGGTGTTAAACACTTAAAATGTGGCTGGTGTCAATGAGGAACTACATTTTTAGTTTAATATGATGGAAATTTAAATAGGCACAGGTTGCTAGTGACTGTGTTCCCACTAGAGAGTGCAGCTCTATACCTCAGTGAAATTAGATATTTTTGACTGGGCTTCCGTACTGACACTTGCTTTCCCTTGCTCTCAAGGATCACAATCTCAGGATTATTCCCTGTTTGCTGCCCTTGTGTTTGCATTCTTTTCATCTTCTTGTTTCCTATATGTAAGCTATTCTCTTCCCAACTTTCTTCATGAACCCTTTTATTTTCCTACGTTTTATCCCTTGACGCTAACACTAATTCCAATCTCTTTAAATATCCTCTTTGAATACATGATCAAAGTCTTTACTCTCAGTCACAAACAATCTTTCTCTGATTTTTAAAAAATCCTTTCCAGTTGCTTATTGAATATCCTATTTGTTGGTGCCACTGTTTACATGTCTTCATATATTCCTTGTTTCTATGAATGGCACCACACCAATATTCTTTCAGATTCTAAGATTTAAAACTTCTAATTCTTGGGCAAATATGCTTTTAACCTGGTTGTATGAAAACATTTGCCAGGTTTCACTGATTCTGTCTTCCACATGTTCCAAGTTTGTCCTGACTTCTTTACTTTCTCAACTAGGAGACCATATCTGAGATCTAAAAGTCATTCAGAATGGAGTGTCTGGAATATTGTCATTTTCCAATTTTCTTTGTACTCAGCCTTCATTGATGCTATCGATCCTCACCACTGTGATTAAATGAATTATTTTTCTCAGTAGTGCTCTGACATTCATTTTCATGTCATTTAAATTAAAACCCATGTACTTTCAGGCTGAATATGACTTTCAATTACCATGTCCAGTTCCTATTTCCCCACATAAACTTTGGAGTCCTTTTGGCCAGGAAAAAGATCTTTCTCTAATTTCTCACAGTAATATAATTTTATGTCTTGCTATGTATTCTTATTGACATATATGCTTGTTCCTTCCTTTATGTGGTTAAAGGTGGAAAACTATGTTATTTGTTTTTATTTCCCACAATACCTAGAATAATGACTTAAAAACTGCAAAATTTAAATAATCTTATCAGGTCTTAACTATTTTTTAATTTAAACTGTTTTCTAGTGTTCCTTGGGTACCAAACATCTCCAAGTCATTGGGAATACAAGGGTGGGGAAAGGTGTGTCTTTGTTAAGAAGATTTCAAAGTATTGTAGGGAAGATGTTTTGAAAATTATTTTAAAATAAAAATGCATGAAGGATTATCAGGATTGTTTTCTTTACATTATGTTTGGATGTGAGGTATCCCCCCAAAACTTACATGTGAGACAATGCAAGAAGGTTTGAAGAAGAAATGATTGGGTCACAGCCTTAATCTAATCAGTAAATCCATCCCAGATGGGATTAACTGAGTGGTAACTGGAGGCTGGAGGGTTGTGGCTGGAGGAAGTGGCTCATTGGGGGTGTGGCTATGGGGCATATATTTTGTATCTAGAGAGTGAAGACTTTTTTTCTCTGCTTTCTGATCATCATAGGAGCTGCTTCCCTCTGCCACACACTCTGCCATGATGTTCTGCCTCACTTTAAGCCCCAAGGAATGGAGACAGCTATGTGTAGACTGAGACTTCTGAAACTGAGCCTTCAAATAAATGT
The DNA here is from genome assembly GCF_052094955.1 of Ictidomys tridecemlineatus. Taxonomy (NCBI): domain Eukaryota; kingdom Metazoa; phylum Chordata; class Mammalia; order Rodentia; family Sciuridae; genus Ictidomys; species Ictidomys tridecemlineatus. The sequence goes on from NC_135477.1 coordinate 223,734,717, forward strand.
TTTCTCCTCTAAAGTTGTTCTGGTTGGGTTCTTTTAGTCAAGTAGTGATAAAGCTGACTAAAACAGAATGGTACAAAATAAAGATTTATGAAATCTGAGTAGAGAATGTAAGGAAATTTAGTTGACCAAGAAATCTTGAGATATTTACATTTTAAAGAACTTGAAGGAGGAGTTTATCTAGAAGTCTGACAATAATAAAGGACCCAAGGAACAAGGACAGCTTGAGCAGTGGCCTGGAGGTGTGAGATGGCATGATGCTTATTGGAAGACTACATGTATTTCTGAGTATCTAGAGCACAAGGCGATTAGTATATAAAGAAGGTAGTGAAGTGGAAAGGGAAGAAATGGAACATGAGCATTAGCTTTAAGCATGCATGAGGGATTTTGTATGTCATCCTAAGAATTTTGGGTTTTTCCTCTGGGTAAGCCATTAAAAGTTCTAAGTAAGGGCCACAATTTACTAGATTTTTCTTTTCAGAATGTTCTCCTTGGGAGGAGAATTAAAGGGTTCAATATTTGAGGCAGCAACATGCTTTTAAAAAAATGTCATAATGCACTAGGCAAAGGGGATAAAGTTTTAAATTAAAGCAGTGGCAGAGAGGATGAGAAGAGAGAACCCAATGTGTGATGTAGATTGATGCTAATGGAGTTAATGAAATAACAGAAGCATATATTTTTCTTTCCTGAAGAAAATAAAATGCTTCAAGCAGGAAAGAGAATGAATTCATTCATTCCTTTTAGTCCCAGACTAGCTGAGCCTGTTCACCTCTGTGAGTCATCAGGCTGTTGGGTCCACAAGGCAGATGAGTATAGAAAGATAAGTATCAGGAGAGCAGTCTGAGATGGAGATATCATTTGGAGTTCACCAGATTTTAGGTTAAATAAAAACTGAACATGGCTTTGGGAAAGGATGCAAGGAGTAATGGGCCCAAAGTGCCCATTACTTTGGTTGAGGCCTATTAGTTCTGTGTTGAAATGACAAAAGGTTTATTCTTTAAGGAAATTAATTTCATCTGTCCTCTCTAGGCTGCAAAGGAAAAACATTATGAAGGAGGATAATTATGATAGTATTTATTAGTTATTCTTTTTAATTTACTATTTGAAAATAAAATATATATTTTATTAGCATACATCTGAGGTACAATATATTAAAAAGATAATGGAATTTTTAATGAAAACTCAAAAAAATAAGATATTTTGACTCCTTGCTTCCATCTGTGGTTCTGTAAAACAGGTTTTGAATGAAACTGTTCTTGTCCCTTTGGAAATGAAGTCTTTCTAGAGACGAAAAAGAATTAAGATAGTTATAGTTTTACTGGAATGCATTTACTGAGTTTCTACTTTGTTCCCGGTATACATGTTAAAAGTTACTCAATTTCACTAATAATTTTCAAAATTACCTAGACTGAGAAAATATTTTGCATGATTTCCCATCAGATTGTGTATTTTTTTTTGTACTTAAATCCTTACCTACATTATTAATTATTCATTCTTACAGGCATACTTGAAGTTTAGTACCTTCTCTTCCATTAGCATTACTCAATGCTAAATTGCTAGATTTTATGTTTGCTTTACTTCATTCTATAATTACAGCATTTAGCACTAACATATCTTAGGAGATGCTTGATTTCTGAAAATACATGTATCCATAAGTGGTTTGTGTATTCTTCCAGTGTTATCTATTTTTTCTTCTTTTCTTCTTTTATAGTGAACCTGGTGGGATATTTATCAATTCATGGAGATTCAATAAACCCAGTGGTACATGAAGTAGGGTCTCACTTTGAATTCTGGGAAAAAGGAAACAGTATATTTTTTTGAGAAGGGCCTTTGGCCTTGGAATTCTTCTCTGACTCTTCGCCAGAGGCTGAGCTGTTGGTCTGTGAATCACAGAGGAAGACCCATCTGGTTTCTCAGGCTTCTGCTTTTAGGGAGACATGAGAAGGAAGTGCTATGAAATCTCTAGGGACTGGCTGGGATTCTTGAAACACATTTGTAGTTGAGCTCTGTGAGGACTCATTCAGGACTATGCAGATGAGACATTTTTTTTTTTTACATTATTCTTACAGAACATTTCACTACTACATTTAATTATTACATTTAGTAGTTAATAAAAAATATTTTTCCCTTTTTTATGTCATTCCATAAATAAGTTACTAATATTATAGCGATATGTTCAAAATAATAAGAGCTGGGAATTATGTAGAAAGACTTGGATTTACATATATACATATGTATCATTTTAATCTGTAATGACATGAAAGGGATTTTAACATTAATTTCATCATTATGTTAATAAGTCCTCAGATTTTTGTACAATTTATTGATCTATAATATTCCTTCATAATTAATTATTCATAAAATGGTCAATTGATGAATCATTGTTAAAATTATTTTTCAAATAATTATTTACTTTATACTTTTCTGTAACACATCATAATTATATTTTTATGTTTCCTGATTTGATCTTATCAATCTGGGAATCCATTATCTTATCAGACGGAGTTCAAATTAAGTTATTCTGCTACCTTGTGGTTGCAACTTGAAATAGCAAATATTGTATTCAGGAGTTAAGTCTTTAATCTTAGTGGTTGGGATAGGAAAAAAAAAATTTAGGGGGCAAACTACCCTGAGAGAACACTTGATCTTAATTACAATTTCAATAGTTACCAAATCATGCTGCTGTCTCAGAACCCAAGCCGACAGTGAAAAGAATTCAGTCATATTACAAAGCCTCAGAAATGGAGCCAGGGCAGGCTAGCAGCTTAGCAGTAACGGTTTAAATTGTGCCTTAATGGTCCTAAAGAATTAAAGCAGTTACAAAATTTTTCTCAGAAACTCAGACTTCTGAGAATCAAGCCAAGTGATATTTTAGTAGACGATTTAATTCAGTGATTTTTCTAGTAGACAAATTTTCATTCCTTTTCTCACTCAAGCCAAGGGTAAAGTAAGCCTTTAAATGCAGTCTCACTAGAATGGTAGAACTCCAGCTATATCTTCCAGTGCAGTTATCTTTATTTGGGGTTCTAGCAGAAAATCCTATCAGGAAGACAGGTGGGAACAGAAAAAGTACTGTTTTCAGCATTTTCAAAGTTGAGCTCTGTGAAGACTCATCCAGGACTATGCAGATGAGACATTTATTCTTTTTATATAACATTTTGCTGGGCCCCCACTTCCATCCCCTAGTACCATGAGGTCATTCCTGCGGTAGTGTCCATGCATTCTGAGAAGGTAGAGGGGACTTGTCTCCCTTCTTCCACTGCCTTCACCCAGCAAGAGTGGGGCTCATGCCCCATTTGAATCAAATGTATGATATATGATATGTCAAGATCATTGTAATGTTTTGAGCAACCAATAATAATAAAAAAAAAAGATGTCTGGGCCATTACAGCTATCATCCTTAGGGTACCTTCCTTTCCTGCTTGTGAAAGAAAGATTGGCTTCTGTTTACAATTTTTATTTTCCCCATTAACCTCCAAATCCAAAAACTACCTATAACAAATTTTTTTCATAGAAACTTCAAAGAATGTTCCAGTATTTAAGAAATTAACTTTCAATTACACAATGTTAATGGCAGAGGTGGGTACTTGAACCCAGACTTTCTGAGTTGAACCTCCTCAACTACTTAGGCAAATTGTATTTGATCTATGTTGTTTATGCTTCAGCTTTAAGTATGAAACCTTGTTTCGGTAAATTTCATTGCAGCATAATCAACAAATAGACTCACATCTGCTCGTTCTACCACCACCTTTGAAAAACATCATTCTTTATAAAGCCTTCTATTTCCTCTGGCAGATGCTGAAAGTATTAATGGTGGCCAAGAGGCTTCTGTCTCTTAATGAGTAGCAGGTGTGGTCAGAATGGCTTATTATTTATCACTTCCTCACCCAGGATATTGTTCTATGCTTGTAAGACATTTATGCACTTCTTCATCAATGGCCTCTTTATTTCACATTCAGTATCTCTGCGCCTGAAATTAATGTTATGCTTCCCACTAAACCTTGACATTCGCTACCTCAGAGTCTACCTTCAGCTGCCAGGGACAGAAATGGGGGACAGCTGGAGCAATTCTGTTAATGTTTCCCAGATTTGGGGATTATTTGAGGTCATGGGGTAAGGTAGTGGGTGGAACAGAGGAAGGTATGGAGGAAGGAGATGACTATATTTCTTGACACAGCTTTTGTTTCTGATCCTCACAGTGTGATTGAAAACCCTGCCCATGGTCTGGCTGGTCCAGATGGATTGGAGCGGGTCCATTTTGGATCATTTTGTTTGATGTTCTGCTGTGAGATTAATGAGAAAAACACCTTTTTGGATGCATGATAGTTTTGCTTCTTAAGGCTGAATCCAAATGACTGAAAGGTTTAGGATTCATCTAATTGATGGAGTATAAATTCTTTGATTGAGAATAGAGAGATTTTAGACTTTGATATGTATTTCGAATTCTTCTCCCACTAAGCTTAGGGATTTTGCCTCGTGTTTTTTTTCCCCCCAGATTCTTTCTGAGGCTGCTATTCTTCTATAAAAAATTGATAGAAATATCTACAAATTCCATAGACATAGGTTTCCTGGTTTAAGTATTAAAAACACCTTGCTGTAAGGTTTGAATGATGGTGAAGGCTGAGTGGCAGCTTCCTCCTTAGTCTTAGTTGTCATTTTGATCCTAACAGTGTCTGGATTCATTTGTTCCCTTGTTTATAGGCCACTTATCTGTGAGTAGTCAAGTAGACCTAAGCAGACAGGTGTTGAGTATTCTGTTGTCTCTTTGGTATATAAGCTGTCATATTTTAAAAAGGAATTGAACTGAAGGACAGAAGATTGATGTTTTAATTTATATATTTTAAACATAGAGTTGATCATCAAACTTTAAAAGAAACAACTCCAATATAATGGTTATATGTATATATTTAGAAATTAAATATTTATATAAATCTATGCACATTTTTACCAACTCAGATTATTTGAGTTTTAAGAAGCCTGATTTGCATGTCCTTTGCATTTCATTAGCCCTTAAGAATCAAGTTTAGGGCTTACTTAAGATTTGGGACTGGTCCAATAAGTACTCTTTGTTGTAAGTGAGCCAAGTTTTTATAGCTAAGATGGTGCTATGGGAAAGAAGTAGGAATTTAGCTGCATTTTTAATTTCATGGGTACTTCAAGAGACCTTTCCAATAATTATATTGAGAGTTATAATAACTAATTGAGAGTTAATTGCACTTTGTATCTCCTGTATTTTGTTCAACTTTCAAATTATTTCATACATACATAATTTGCATTTTAAGAAGGAAGATGCCTATGGATATATAGATGGTCATAAGCCTATTAGGCCTTCCTTTTCCTAAAAGCCAAATGTAAGCAAAAGAAAGTGCCAGAGCTCATTTTGTAAATAGGGATCCATAATTTCAAACAGTGAAAATTTAGCATTTTGATAAATGCCTTTTATATTATTTGAAGAAACAGTTATAATTCAATCTACTATTCAATATCTGTCATCTGTCTCTTGGTTTATCTCTTAGCAAGAACCCATGAAACATTTTAAAACCTGACATGTCCAGCAGTTTTTTTCCGCCTAATTTGACCAACCAATCTCTTATTTAAAAAGTTTCAGAAATTTAACACAATGCACACTAATATTTAAGGTCCTCATTCTTCACCCAAAGAATACAGTTTAAGATTTATCTGCAACCAACAAGAAGAGCAAGAAACTGGTCTAGTCTCTTAAAACATAGATGATGAATATATCAATCCAAAGTGGAAGACAACAAAATATTGTGAAGATTTTATTGGTTTTGACAATTTTTCTTACTGGGATCAGGCTGGGGGGTGGTTGAGATGTTAAAATCTAATTTAGAGTTTTATGGGAAAAGAGAAACTTGTTTAATGACTTCTCACTCCTCAGAGGGAACATAAGATAGCAAAGATAATTTGGTGTGAAGGTGCTAATGGCCTACTCTCCAAAAAAATGAGAGTAATTTCTCTTTCTTGTAAGTACTGGCCTCACTAGTGGGTGCTCTCACTTTGGAGAGGAGAGGAGAGAGAGAGAGAGAGAGAGAGAAAGAGAGAGAGAGAGAGAGAGAGAGAGAGAGAGAGAGAGAGAATTATTGAGAATTATGGGCCCTGAATAGGACTTATAGATTTACCTTCTTTTATTTGGTTCAATAAGTACTATGTTTTTCCTAGAATGTAGAACTTTAAGGATGGTGGACATTTTTGCCCTGAAAACTAGCAAGTCTATGAGATTTTGAACTTTACATTCAGGGAGTCTACAGAAGGGTCTTAGTTTCTTCTCTCATAAGTATCTTTCCTAGTTGGCACTCCCCCTTATTACTTCAAATGATCTCTTCCCACCTTTATAGGAGACCAACAGGTGACCAAGTATTCAGCCAAATAGGCTATGTTCTATGATATGTTAAACCTTGAGAATGAAGTTTTATCACTGTGTGAAAACCTGAATGTTTAAGAAATATATATATTTTTTAAATTTTTATTTATATATGACAGTGGAATGCACTACAATTCTTATTACACATATACAGCACAATTTTTCATGTCTTTGGTAATACAAAGTATATTCACACCAATTTGTGTCTTTATACCCATTTTTGGATAATAATGATCTTCACATTCTACCATCATTTCTAACCTCATGCCTGCTCCCTTCCCCCAAACCCCTCTGTCCTATCTAAAGTTCATCTATTCCTCCCATGCTCCCTCTCCCTATCCCACTATGAAGAAATAATTTTTAATAGAGGCAAAAAGCTTTACAGCAAGAATCCAGGGACCAGATCTATGACTCATTTTTTTTTAATAAAGAAATATTTTAGGGAGTGATGTGATGTTTCTTGATAACGAGATTAGAAAAAATTCTCAGGGAGAGAGTCAAAAAGCAGGTTATCCAAATGTAAAAACTTTCTGCCAATTAGAAAGAGTGTAAGATAGTCCCCTAAAGCCTTTTATTTTGAGAGGCACAAATCATAGGTATTTACACTAGAGGAGCCACCAATAGCAGAGTTTTTGAATAGGAGCCAAGCATCAGCCCTAGATAAAATTAGATTCTAGACAAAATGTATTTTTTTTAAAAATAATAACTGTTTTGTTTATTTGCTCTTCCTCTGCAGCTAGGTAACCTGGCAACTATCTTCTCCTCCACTTTCTTTTCAACAAAGGGTCAATAAATATTCACTTAGTTGTTAAGTGTAGAAGAATTTGACTTTGCACAAAGATATTTTCCTTTTTGAAAAGGAACTCCTGAAGGTCAAAACATCCTAACTGTAGAATTAAATGAATGAATCTAGAGTGCGGGCAGCTCAGGGACTTCAAAGAGAAAGAGCAACACATCTAAGGCATCTTGGATTTCCTCAACCAGGTCTTCCGTGGCCACATATTCCATCAAGGCCATTCCTGTCCTGTGTGTGCTGTAATGTCTCCTCCCTCTTTGCCTTCAGTCTGCCCACACACTGTCAGCACGTCTTACATTAGTTCTTGCACTTTTCTAACTCTTCTTCCAACAAATAGGGGGAACTGGGAATTTGGGGACTTTCTGTCTCCCCCTATGGATGGTCAAGAATTCAGAGGTTTTATTAATAGATAAACTGTCCATAAATCTAATGCTCATGGCTGTCCACATATTGTTATGTTCAAGTTATCCTGTAGGTCTTCTACCAGTTTAGAGAACATGCTACTAGATGGGACTTTCAAAACTGATGTCATTTGCTTATGTATCTATTGTATTTCATTGCTATTCTTAGTGGAAGGAGTTAATGACATAATTCAGGAGGAAGAAAGCCTTGTGGAATTTGACAGTAACAGAAAGCAGTGGTGTGCTAATTTGGTCATTGTACATATCCCAGCTTGGTGTCTCAATTTTAACAGTAGCTCAAGTGCTAAGTCATGCATACAGATGTTGAAGATATGACCTCAGGGGCTATTTCAGGCTGTGAGAGACTATTATACCTGGTACATTTTGTTACTGAGATGCTAACTGCCTCTAGTCAGCAGCTAATTTGTTCAGCACACATGATCTTTTGCGTGTTGGCCAAGGGTAGTAGAATACACAGTTTCTCCTGGAAGCTTTCACCTTTCAGTGCTAGTCTCTATGTATAAGTTCATATTCCAGAAGTCATAAATGATAATTGTTTTGCTATAAAATAAAATATGTATGTTTGTGTGCGAGTATGTAATCACGTGTACATATAAATAAACACATATATATGTACATACATACAATATGAATAGAGATTTATTTAGTTATACATTTGAAATATTCAAGAATCAAAGTTCACATTAAAAAATCAAACTTATTTTGAAATGTAAAAATGAACTGAAGAATTATCTTTTATGGTATATAGTACTGAACACAGTTGAAAATAAAATCATATTTTGCTGAACTGGGGACTGTGTCCAGAAGTTCAAAGTGTTTTTAACCTAAAATAATTAAGTAGTATTTTCACTCATCATTTCAATAATTTAAACTTTCATTAAGAAATACTTTTCCAAAATTATATATATATATATATATATATATATATATATATATATATATATATATATATATATATTTTAAGAGAGAGGGAAAGAGAGAGAATTTTTAAAATATTTATTATTTAGTTTTTGGTGGAGACAACATCTTTGTTTGTATGTGGTGCTGAGGATCAAACCCGGGCTGCACACATGCCAGGCGATTGCGCTACCGCTTGAGCCACATCCCTAGACCCCAAATTATATTTACTTAAAAACCAATTCTTACGATATTAGAATTAGAGTCTGACATTAGTACATCCCTAGCACTCTTTTTACTTTTCCTCTCAGGGAGGATATATATTACTTTTGATTTCTTCATTAACTGAATATTTGTCTTATCTTATCCAAATTACATAAAACAGGAAAAAATATGCCTTCCCAATAATGCTGTAAAACTAAATCAGCAAGTTTTATCCTTCCTCCCCATATCAGCTCATGAAAGAAAGTCCTCTTCAGTTTCTTCAGAGCTGCTGATATGTGTTAAGTATCAGGCCACAGTGAGAACCAAGGAAGGTTTGTTTTGCACTCTTGGCACAATGAGATCTGCACCATGTCAACAGGATGGAAATAACTGCACAACAGAGTTTTTATGATAAATAGTTTTATTTGACCAATCTTATATTTTCCAAGCTGAAGCATGCTTTTCAAAATAAAAATCCTTATTCTGGATTTTTACTGCTGTAATCTAGGCAAAAACCTCCAAACCAGTCATCAATAATTGGGATCTCTGAAACAGAGAACTTCCCACAAATATATATATATATATATATATATATATATATATATATATATATATAGAGAGAGAGAGAGAGAGAGAGAGAGAGAGAGAGAGAGAAGAGAGAATTTTAATATTTATTTTTTAATTTTTGGCAGACACAACATCTTTGTTTGTATGTGGTACTGAGGATCGAACCCGGGCCACATGCATGCCAGGCGAGCGTGCTACCGCTTGAGCCACATCCCCAGCCCCACAATAATAATATGTCATTCTGTCCCCTGTATCTAAGTAAATCTAACAAAAACTCACTAAGGGAAAATTTCAGAAAATTCTACTTTCTCTGCAAAGAAGAAGTGAAGATAATACAATGAGTCTTCCTCACTAGTTTGCTAGATGACACGTTGAAATGTAACATGGAAGTTTATCCCTTTTTATAAAGTCCAAAGATATATTTCTAGTCATGGGATTTCTTACTATGTTGTCTTTTAGACTATTGTTGTTTGTCTGAAAACCCATGTACTTCTTTTCTCTGAAAGTTTTTACAGTGGCTCTTTACCAATCAGAAGTAGCATTTTGACCTGAACCAGCACTAGGTAATTAAAAATAAAACACCCTGATTCCAGTAAAAGACCAATTGTAACTCAATATACAATTTCCAAAAAGAAAAGATGGAAGGAAGGGACAATAAGGAATTGCACCATTTATTCCAGTATAAATCACCGTTAAGATCACAATGACAGAAAAATTAGAGGTCTGCATTTTTCCCTTCATAGATGTAGAATACTATAATGCAAACGGAGATGGGATATTTTTTGCATAAAACCGAGAACTGAGAGGTCCAAGCCTATTGTAATTAATGATATCAATGAGTAAAAGCTCTTCAACAGCTAGGACTTCAATTCTCATTGTGAAATAAAAAAGTGAGACTGTAGATGCACTGAGTTTCTTTCTTATAAAATCGCATAATTTTCTGCAAAATGTAAATGGACATCCTTTTTAAAATTATTTTGAAAAATAAATACCATGTTTTACATGTTATTATTATTATATTAGGAACATATAGTTTCTAATATATATCTGGGATTTAGAAGATGATCAATAAAACGCAATAATACTTGTGATAAATTAATGACATTACATTTTCTATAGCAACCAAACCTGTTAAGACATGTAATTTCAACAGCAGCCACAAGATGGGAGTATTTCTCTTTATAGTTTTTCCTTCTTTTTTTCTAATTACGTAGCTGAAGGAAATGAGCATTTTGTTCCTGTTGTAGCTGCTTCCTTGTAGAACAAATGAAGAAGTGGTTTTGTCTCTTGAAACAAGAACGGTTTTAAGACATTTTGTATATGTGCAAATCCACACACTCCACATGTCAGCTTCAATACTCAAATATTCAATATTCAAATATCTTGGTAAATTTATCCCCTAACCATATGTTTCTTCTGAACAATTCAAAATCAGTTTGAATCTCTTTGTGGATATGATGCATCTCAAGTAGTGGACTCCCTTTCAGCCTCCACACACATCAATGAGAGTGAGAGTGAGAAATAAATTGCACTTCGAATTTTTCACTTTGATGAATCTTGGGTATAATTTAAATAGTATATGACATGATTACAAATCTCAAGGTTGATTTTTTTAAAATGACAATTTCAGTTTTTGATGAAATGAGGGCTAGTTAGTTAGAAAACATAATGTTATTAAATAATAGGAAAATGTAACTCTGATCAGAAGATGAAAGCCATTTGAGATCTATTAATAAGCATTCTATGGGGAAATAACATGCTTTTCCGTGATGGTATGTATTGGACATACTTTGCTCAAGTAGGATTAACATGAGAGTGTCTGTTCTTACTAAAAATGATTGTAACTCACACATTTATTCCTACATTATCTACACAGACTCCTTGTCTGTCTGGATTCCTTTGCATTCGAAAGACCCAATTTAGTCCAGAGATAAACATATACAGTGAAATATGTGGGATCCACATGCAAATATTGCATCCATGGTTAGTAAATGACAATATTAAGTTATAAAATTTTGAACCTCAAATGGTAGAGTCTTGACTTTTCTATCCTGTGAAATCCTATTTGCATAATTTGATCCATGTGGAATTAAAATAAAGCAGATGTTTTACAATTAAGTTTTCTCATAGATAACACTGAAGAAAATGGTTTTCATTAAAATAAAGAGAAATACATGGAAGGACTCTGGGTTAATATTTCCCTTGTTGAGAACCAAGAAACTCCACTGGTACTTTTGTTCATATTTGTAAAATTTCATAGAATCTAATTAGTGGAGAAAATAAAATACATACCTTTGTTTTATTGTATATAAAGGTGAGAATATTATATTTTTAATATATAGAGACTTGTTTTCATTTGATGAGGTATATTAAATAAATAAATTAAAATCAATTACTTAAAAATAGAAGATGAATTAAATTTGAAAAATAAAAACAACTTCCAAATTCTGATGAAGATGTTTTGAAGCAAAATTTCCTCCTCCTTCCCTCCTTGCTTACTTCTGTCCTTCTTGCTTCATCTCTCCTTCCCTTTCCCCCTTTCTCGCACCTCCACTTCACTACTTTCTTTCTTCACTTTATTTAAAATCATCCAGCATCATTAACAGAATTCTAAGAGCTTGTAATTTCACCCACTTTAGCACTCTTTGGTCCACAACAACTGTAGCAGTAGTAGAAATAGTAACAATAACAACATTGTCATGAAAATCTAGGTCAAGTTGAACTGATGGGAGGTGGATAGCTTGGACAGGGAGAGGGTGGTCACGGTCACTATGTAAGCAGGACATGAAATCCAGTCCAACTCTTCAGTAATGTAAAAGTACAATTGCTTCAGTAATACCTTATTTAAGCATGATAAAGCATCTCAGTTCAATTTGATTTAACAATTCACTTTAACTCAGGAACCATTAGGTAGAAAGTTATCTGTACAGAATTTCTTTTTCTTTTTTTTTTTTTCTGGCTGAAGTATAGTGAATGAATTTCTAAATGCAGAGCCGGACTCATGGAATTACTACCCTGGTATTTGAAAAGCCACTCGATTCTGTGCTCTTTAGTTTTCCTTCTGTATATCAAAGATGTCGTGCTAGATAATATCTAGTGACAAGTCCATGGCCAATGTTCTAGATAATCTAGAACTATTTATGTTGAAGAATGCCCTATACAATTCTAGTATTCTTTCAGAATTCATATAGAGGTTACTTTAGCTAAAAAAACCAACAAGTGTGCTCTGGCCTTATTTCAGCCAGAGCAACTAAAACTCTATTTTCAACACATATAGCTTTTTATTTGAAGAAAGTCTCTAACTTCAAATGCTTGAGGACTCTTTGGTATGAACCTCCTTTCCCCTCATTTTATAGAGTACAAAGACCCAAAGAGGTTAAGTGATTGGTATAAGTCATACCATGTAGTTAGAACTCAATCTAGAACTCAGATCCTAACCTCCAGATTATAGCCCTGGGCCTCTGCTAACCTGAACTGTCTTTAATGGAATTAGATGAAACTTTATTCATTTTAAGCATGGATCTCTTATTTCTTCAAGGAAATTTTCAGCCTACTGAAGAATAATCTCTTCTTTTATGGCACTTCTATTATGAAAAATAGAAACTCATTCTTCTGTATCCGTCTTAATGTACTAAGTAAAAGATAGCTTCAATTAGTTCTGTCAGCTAATTATAATAGAAACTGGTTCAAAATCATCTTTGAGGGGCTGGGTTTGTAGCTCAGTGGCAAAATGCTTGCATAGCATGGGTGAGGCCCTGAGTTTGATCCTTAGCACCACATAAAAACAAATAAATACAATACAATTCAAATTCTTTAAAAAATCATCTTTGAAAGGTTTCAAAATCCAAATTACTACTTCTAGTCAATGTCACCCAATTTTAATAGGTTGAGACCACCCAACTCTATTCAATATATCAAATATCATACATACAGGGCATTTGGAAAACTAGAATTAGAATCCAAAGGCAAGTCACATTCTCCTAGTAAAACTTCTTGATTTGTTCTGATACAGAATCCTTGGGTCTTGACTGTATATTTGTCAGTGTGTTACAGGATACCCAGAACTATGTTCTGAGGAAATTATTTTCTTTGCCAATAGAGCAAAAAAAGACCCACCCTAGTGTGGAGGTGTGATGACTATCTATTCAGCAACAAATCTTGATTAAGCTATTTAATTACTGTGTAAAGCCTACTCCATTGAGTGTTAGAGAATATGGATTTTCATTTAATCAGCAGTTTGAAATATCTGCACTACAAATTCTAGCCAGATAGCACTATTTTAATCCTATGTTGTTCAATTCTTATCAAAATCTTGCATAAAAGAAATTATAGAAGCCTTTATTAAAGGCTATGCAAACCATAAAATATTTAAAACATCTGTATTATGCCTTTAGAACGCTGCATACATCCACCCTGTTATTTTAGCTTTTTCCAAAACTGATTTCAACAATGGCAATGGGCATATGCCAGTAACTTACACGGAATAATCAGTACATAAAGTTCTTCAAGAGACATTGCTGGGAGATGGTCCATTACATCTCGGAGGATTCTTTTAATGAAATTTCATGGGAGGAATTCTTTTCAGGTCTTTTGTACCAGAAAAACAAACAAACAAACAACTGTTCTTGAAGTCATTTTTTTCTTTTAAAATTTTATAGGTACTATGGATATTTTCACTGATTTTGGTTTCACTTTTGGTTTTCATTGCTGGGAAACACTGACTTGACTTTTCAACCTATCTCTAGCATATACTGAGGTGTATATAAAATGCACTTTAAAAAAAGTTTGCTAATTAAAGTTTCTTTTCCCTTTCTCTATATTTTCCCTTCAATAGAGCCATTGTATTGTTTGTATTTTGATAAGTGGTCACAGGTTGATTATTTTTTCCTGAACGATAAATATGAGTGAACACAAAGTAACCAAATCTTAAAAAATATTGTATGGTACTGCTGAAGCTTATACAATATTTGAAGTAAAAAAGCCAATATGATAATTTGTAGTAGAAAGAAAATGGCAGAATATTTTCCAATAAGAAATCTTATTTGTAAAAGAAAATTATGAAAGGAAGACTTTTAGGTCAATATTTAGGATATTTGGAAATGCTTGTAAAATAGGCACCTGAGTATCTACCTGGAATCACTGTGCTCTCTTTTGTCCCAGCCATTGCCAGCACATGTTGGAATTCTCCAGTTTTCCTTTTCCACATTTTGAGTTCCACTGCCACTAGGAACAGAGCTGCAATTAAAGAGAGGACTGTTTCTGTCCTCTTGTGGTAGATGAGAATAAATGTTAGCAGATACCAAGCATGATATTGAAGTTACAGAAGACAAAAGGAAAAAGTGTTTAGTTGACTCCAGAAATAAGGGAGAGACTTAAGAAGGAGAAAAAGTAAAAATGGATATAGAGGGAGAGGACCCAGGAAAAGGTGAGACTGGACACGCTCTGGGAGAAGGTGAAAGAAGGAAACTTCTGACATGCCATTTGCAGCTCAAATCAGTTTTTTGGGGTGATAAGAATTGCACACCTCTGCTCTGTTTTCCCTTTGTAGTCACTTATAAAGAATCTCTTTATAAGCTAATTGCAGTGTGTATGTGTGTGTGTGTGTGTGTGTGTGTGCGTGTGTGTGTGTGTGTATGTGTATTCTATCTAGGGCTATGAGGGCAGTGTGGAAAGAAAATGCAGGTCAGGGGATCCCAGATTTCCAACTTAATGTAAGGCCTTGGGAATTTGTGAAATTCTCAGGGAATGGCTTGGGTTTCCAAAGCTAAGAGACTATGAGTTAACAGAGAGGATTCTAATTTACTGAACTCTGTGAATGACAAAAGATCTCACTGGTATTTTGTTAGAATAGCAAAACTGTACAACTTATCATCCCACCCAGGAGAATTAAGAGAATGAATAGGGTGCTATAGTAAATATGCTGTAACAGCAGATATTAGCACTGCTGTGTCAGGAAAATTAAGATGAGTGATTGCCATACATATAATACTTGTTTCTAATTATAATACATAAAAGCTTGTTGTGCACTTATAGGAGATTCCTATTTACACCAAGTCATTACAAAGGCTCCTGAGCACATACACTTAAATGTTTGCCCTAAGCTTGTGCTTACCCATGATGTACTCTCCAGCCTTCCCCCATTATTGGCACTCCTTCCTCCTTTTCACCCTAGATCAGGTCACGTAAATTGGCTTTTATTTTTCTGTGATATCATGGACCATTTCCAAGATTCAGTTCTCCATTGCAGACCTAGACTGTATCATGTGGTAGTTTTGTCCCTATTCAAACAATAGTTTGTCCCTATTCCCTATTCACCAAATTTTATTATTATTTTTTTCATATTCATATAAGTATGACAACAACTGACACATTAAATGTATTCAGTAAAAGTCTATGAAAGGAATAAAAGAGTTAAAATATCTTTTGCCATCCTTGCCACACATTTGTTTTTAAGTCTATGATCCTTATGTCAACATGCCTGGAGGCAGCCGCTGGGTTCTCTACACTGGTACTATGAAGCCTTCAGGCCCTTGGGTCAGATTGCCAGCCAGTTTTTAAGGTAGGAGAGAAGCTGAGACATGTAATAGACAAGAAATGCTGTGAGTCAATTCCTGGGGGCACCTGAGCCTAAGGGTTGATTGGTGTGATGTCAACCTTTCTCTCACTACCTGCAGGAAAACATTCAACCTTCTGATTCAGAGAATTTCTGACTTTTGTTGGATTTTCTGATCTTATTAAATATTTTCTTCTGACTTACTGCCAACAAACTGCAGATTTCTAAACATTTTGAGGTCTCTGATTTTTCATGTTTTGAATGACTATGCACTGACAAAGATGTGTTGTAGGAGGTGAGAGAGCTGACATAATAGACGCTAACAGCTTTCTGAAAGTAGCATTAAAATCTGCCTGCTGCAATAAATTTGTATTCCACTTAGAAAAAGCCTGATTTTTTTCCCCCTCCTGTGTTTCTAAAGACCTAGGATATCTACATTTATTGCTATCTGCTTTTTAGAAAGTGTGCTGCTAAATTCATGTACATTTGAATGTTTTCTAAAGACCCATACCTTTCTTTCAATTTTTGTAAGTTTTATTAATTCCTCTTTCAAAATAGATTAATTTCAGTAATGAGGAGGAAGCTGGCACTATCTATGTATTTACCATAAGCATATATAACCCAGGAAAGTTAAAGGTGCTTTTCTTGAAATTACATTGATTAATATGTGAAAGTAGTATAACTTAAATCTTTCTTGGTCCTGTCCTGTTTTGCCGATCTTGCATGACCTCAGGATCTTAAGTGCTGCCATGATATCACTCATTATCTTTCATCTCTTCAACATCTTCCCCCATCTAAACATGTATAACCATAATAGTCATTTGTGAGGTTATTGGGTTTTTTAAACATTTTTTTTAGAGAGAGAGAGAATTTTTTAATATTTTATTTTTTTAGTTTTCAGTGGACACAACATCTTTATTTTATTTTTATGTGGTGTTGAGGATTGAACCCAGCACCCTGTGCATGCCAGGAGAGCCAGTTACCGCTTGAGCCACATCCCCAGCCCTGTGAGGTTATTGTTATGTCTCATATCCAACTCTTTTGTTTTAGGATGATATTGCCTCTCTCCCAGTATAAGCCTTATGCTTTCAATAGTTTTTATTCATTTCTGAATCGCATTCTTGAGTTCTCCTCAACTGAACCCAGTCAGCAAATCTCATTCTTCCAGTCATCCCAACCAGAACCAATGAGACACAAAATAATATTTATTGCTGTCTCTGGAACATAGATATTTTCTCTCTTCGTGTGGTTATTCTGGTGTCAGGATGCAAAATTGGGAAATGCTCTAGCCATTTGCTATCTCCAGAGCAAACTTACTGCTAGATCCCTTTAGAGATGATGAAATAAATTCCATTGATAGTAGATCAAAAGGGCAGGGAAAAACTTTTTTTTTTTAAATCTCCTTCAAGCTGATGAATTAAGTATTCCCTGGATTCAGAGATATGACTTTATTAGTGTAACATGAGCCAATTATTTCCTTTAAGTTTTAAACTAATTTGAACAGATATGTCTATGCCTTGGATATATATGTAAGGATTATATGTAAGGATTTCTGAGTGCATCATAAATATTTTTGATTTATCTCAATATTCTGCTTAGGAGACTGATGGTTGAGCTGGGTGGAAACTGAGATACTTGCTGTAATTGTTTTGGCAATGCCTTATCCATGAATACACCTCCCTGTTCACTCTTTTTTTTCCTATTTATTTTATTTATATTATTTTCCAAGCAATAGTGCCCCTGGGCTGCAATCACAGAAGTTACTAGGATTATAGGTTCAGCATTCCTAACCTAAAATTCTGAAATTTGAGCTGGACTCAGTGGGGCATACCTATAATCCAAGGGGCTAGGGAGGCTGAGACAGGATAATCCTGAGTTCAAAGCCATCCTTATCACTTAAAGTGAGACCCTAAACAGCTTAGAGAGAACCCGCGTTTAAATAAAGTGTAAAAAGAGCTAGGTATATGGCTCAGTGCCCTTGGGTTCAGTCGACAGAACCAAAAAAAATTTCAAAAAATTAAAAATAAAAATCTGAAATTTAGAATGCTCCAAAATCAAAAACTTCTTGGGCACTAACATGAAGCTAAAAGTGGAAAATTCCATTTAGAAAAAACCCAGCATCTTGGGAGGCTAAAGCAGGAGGATTGTAAGTTCAAAGCCAGCCTTAGAACAGCAATGTGGTAAGTAACTCATTGAGACCCTGTCTCTAAATAAAAAACAAAATATTTCTCAGGATGTGGCTGAGTGCCCTTGAGTTCAATTCCTGGTACTCCTTCCTCCCAAAACATCAATGAAGTAAATGTATATTTATAGGTCTAAGAAACAAGGAACAGTAATAAGACAAACAAAAAATTATAAATTCGGGTAGAAAATTTAACTACATTATTAGAGGACAAGCTAGACAGAGTTCAAAACATAACTTTATAGTGCATATAGGGACAAGAATGAGTATAAACTATGAAACAAAAAAATATGAGGTTAAGATGGCCAGATAAATTTCAAACAATGCAAAACTCAATTCATAAAACATTGTATATGATATATATGTATACATACAAAAGTTACTATTATTTAGATGTTAAATATATATGTATACACATATAAAATGTTATATATATTTAGATGTTTATGTACACACATTGTTATATATATATATGTTAGATATAAGTGTATGTTTATATCTCTTATATGTGTATACATACACATATTCAAAATATATATATATTTAGTATATATATATATTTAGCAACAAATATATATATATATTTAGCATGGATATATATATATATATATATATATATATATATATATATATATCATGTATTATGAAAAGAGGGATATTTTTGCTAATAAATTTAAACATGACAATGAAGAAGTGATGCTTTTCTTTTCTTTTCTTTTTGTTGAACACAGGGTACTCTATGACTAAGCTACATTCCCCAGTCCTTTTTATTTTTTATTTTGAGACAGGGTCTCTCTAAGTTGTTGAAACTGGCCTCTAACTTGTGATCTTCCTGCCTCAACATCCCCAGTTGCTGGGATTACAGGTGTGTACCACCACACCTGGTAAGAAGTGATGTTTTTCTATAAAATTAGATTATAAATCTTTATTCCTGAAGAAAAGCTGAATATTAATTATAATGACACTACCATGAAGAACAAGTGAGATCCTATCTTACTTCATAACTCAAAATTAATTTGATATTGACTAAAATTGAATATAAAATTTTAAATAATAATTCAAGCACAGAGCTAAAAATGTATTATAATATATAACTATAAGAAAAAATAATCCTCTTTATATTTATAAAAAAACCCAAGAGATCTTTCATAAACTCCTGAAAAATAGTATCTGCAACATTATTTAACAATAGCAACAACAAAAAATGGTAAGCTGAGTCGAGTCCCCTAACAGATATAATAAGATCCATAACCCATTTACATTGAAGCATTGATACAAAAGCAGGAATAGTATTTCTAATCTAGGACAGTTAAAGACTTAACATGATGCAGAGGAAGCTAAATGTAACCACTTTCTCTTCTTATAAGACTATGAATTACATCATTGGGATCCCAAATCCATGATCACATTTAAACCTAAATATGTCCCAGAGGCCCCACCTCCTCACCATCATATTGGAGATTATGGTTTCAACACATGAATTTGGGGGTGAGGGTGGAGACAGAAACATGTAGTCCATAGTAATCTTTTTTGTTGTTAATTTTTTTTTCACAATTTGTACCTTTTTTTTTTTCTGTAAGCTCCAGTTACCTTTTAAAAATAGAAAATGCATTGCAATAGTGTTTCTAATAGAAAAACATTGGAAAGAACCTAAATCTCCTTCATCAAAAAGTAAGTAGCTCTGTAGTGTAGTTTAAGGGATGGAATAGTAATGCCACCAGCTTCACTCTTCTTGCTAAGAATTGCTTTGGCTATTCGGGTCTCTTATTCTTTCAGATGAATTTCAAGATTGCTTTTTCTATTTCTGTGAGGAATGTCATTGGGATTTTGTTTGGGATTACATTGAATCTGTATTTTTGCTTTTGGTAGTATGTTCATTTTGACAATATTAATTCTGCCTATTCAAGAACAAGGGAGATCTTTCCAACTTCTAAGGTCTTCTTTAATTTCTTTCTTTAGTGTGCTGTAGTTTTCATTGTAAATGTCTTTCACCTCTTTCATTAAGTCTATTCCCAAGTATTTTATTTCTTTATTTATTTTGGAGGCTATTGTAAATGTTGTGGTTTTCCTAGTTCTCTTTCTGAGGATTTGTCACTGATGTACAGAAATGCCTTTGACTTATGGGTGTTGATTTTATATCCAGCTACTTTGCTGAATTTATTTATTAGTTCTAAGAAATTTCTGGTGGAATGTTTGAGTAGTCTAGGAATAAAATCATATCATCTGCAAATGGTGATAATTTGGTTTCATTTTTTTCTTTCTGTATGTCTTTAATTTCTTTCATCTATGGTTATAAGAACTATGTTAAATAGAAGTGGTGAAAGAGGGCATCCCTGTTCTGTTCCAGTTTTTAGAGGGAATGCTTTCAATTTTTCTCCATTTATAATGATGTTGGCCTGGGGTTTAGCAAAAATAGTTTTTACCATGTTGAGATATGTTCCCGTTATCCCTAGTTTTTATAGCATTTTGAACATGAAGGATGCTGTATTTTATCAAATGCTTTCTCTACATATATGAGATGATCATATGATTCTTATCCTTGAGTCTATTGATGTGATGAATTACATTTATTAATTTCTGTATGTTGAACCAACATTGCATCCCTGGGATGAACTCTACCTAATCATGGTGCACTATCTTTTTGATATGATTTTGTATTTGATTTGCCAGAATTTTATTGAGAATGTTTACATCTATATTTATTAGAGATATTGGTCTGAAGTTTTTTTTTTTAATGTGTCTTTGTCTGTTTTTGGAATCAGGGTGATATTGGCTTCATAGAGAGTATTTGGAAGTGTTCCCTCTTTTTCTATTTTATGAAATAGTTTGAGAAGTATTGGTGTTAGTTTTTCTTTAAAGGTCTATAGAACTCAGCTTTGTATCCATCTGGTCCTGGGCTTCTCTTGGTTGGTAGGCTTCTGATAGCATCCTCTATTTCCTTGCTTGAAATCAATCTGTTTAAATGGTATATATCATCCTGATTTAGTTTGGGCATATCATAAGCTTCTAGAAATTTGTTGATGCCTATTTTATTGGAGTAAAAATTTTCAAAATAATTTCTAATTATCTTCTGTATTTCTGTATTTCTGTAATGTCAGTTGTAACATTTCCTTTTACATCATGGATGTTAGTAATTTAAGTTTTCTCTCTCTTTCTCTTCATTAGCATGGCTAGTGGTTTATCAATTATATTTATTTTTTCAAAGAACCAACTTTTTGTTTTGTCATTTTTTTCAATTTTTTTTTGTTTCAATTCCATTGATTTCAGCTCTGATTTCAATTATTTCCTGTCTTCTAGTGCTTTGGGGGTTGATTTGTTCTTCTTTTTCTAGGGCTTTGAGATGTTAAGTCAACAGCATAATATTGGCACCAAAATAGACTGGTAGACCAAAAGTACAGAATAAAGGACATGGAGACTAACCCGTATAACTACAGTTATCTTATATTAGACAAAGTCACCAAAAATCTACATTAGAGAAAAGATAGCCTCTTCAACAAATGGTGCTGGGAAAACTGGAAAGCCACATGATACAAAATAAAATTAATCCTCTATCTGTCACCATGCATAAAACTTAACTAAAAGTGGATCAAGGACCTAGGAATTAAACCAGAGGCCTCATGCCTAATGGAAGAAAAAGTGGGTCTAAATCTCCATCATGTCAAATTAGCCCCCAACTTTCATAATAAGACTCCTATAGTACAAGAATTAAAACCAAGAATTAATAAATGGGATAGATTCAAACTAAAAAGCTTCTTCTCAGCACAAGGAACAACCAGTGAGGTGAATAGAGAGCCTACAGAATAGGAGCAAATCTTTACCACAAACACATCAGATAGAGCACTAATCTCTAGTGTATGTAAAGAACTCAAAAACCTTCACACCAAAAAAAAAAAAAAAAAACCAAAAAAACAAACAAATAACCCAATTAATAAAAGGGCCAAAGAACTGAACAGACACTTCTTAGAAGAGGATATACAATCAATCAACAAACATGAAAAATGATCAATATCTCTAGCAATTAGAGTAGTGAAAATCAAAACTACTCTAAGATTTCATCTCACTCCAGTCAGAATGGCGGCTATCAAGAATAGAAACAACAATAAGTGTTGGCAAGGATGTGGAGAAAAAGGCACACTCATAAATTGCTGGTGGGACTGCAAATTGGTGCAGCCAACATGGAAAGCAATATGGAGATTCCTTGAAAAATTTGGAATGGAATCACCATTTGACCCAGCTGTCCCACTCCTTGGCTTATACCAAAGGACTTAAAAACAGCATACTATAGGGACACAGCCATATCAATGTTCATAGCAGGACAATTCACAATAGCTAAATTGTGGAACTGACCCAGATGCCCTTCAGTAGGTGAATGGATAGGGAAACTTTGGTATATATACATAATAGAACATTATTCAGCATTAAAAGAGAATAAAATCATGGCATTTGCAGGTAAATGGATGGAGTTGGAGAATATAAAGCAAAGTGAAGTAAGCCAATCCCAAAAAACCAAAGGCTGAATGTTTTCTTTGATATGAAGATGCTAACTCATAATGTTGATTGAGGGGGGGCATGGGAGGAATGGAGGAACTTTAGATAGAGCAAAGGGGATGAAGGTGAAGGAAGTGGACAAGGTGGTAGAAATGACGGTGGAATGAGTTAGACATCAGTATCCTAAGTACATGTATGAAGAACAAATTGTGTGAAATACTGTGTGCAAAATCAATGACTTGAAAAATTGTGCTCTATATGTGTAATTTGGAATGAATTTCATTCTGCCATCTTGTATAACAAATTAGAATAAATAAATAATAAAAAGTAAATATCTAATTATAGTGTTGAATTGTCATACCACGGAATAGTATTCAGTTGTTAGGATGAATAGAAAAATGTACAAAACATAGTTTAAAAATCAATGTGTACTATGTGACCCTTGATTGAGGCTTATTTGTAAGAACAAGTCTAGAACCTGAATTGGTAAACTCAACTCACTTAAAAACAGTACAGGAAACATGTTAGATTTGAGCATTTTAGTGAGTGAATCTGGTCCTACTTTCCTAACAGAGCCTTAAACAAAGGTGAATGACTCCAACAGCCAATGAGAAATAAGAAATGCTCAAAGGCAGGAAAAATTATGGAGGTGAATGTAGAAGCAGGTATCCCAGAAACCCATTAGATCCCTCTACAAGCAACCCTTACCTGTCATTTTATCTTTCCATATTCTTCCTTATTCTGTTATGGAGCTTCACTTAGTTGCAGCATACTGGATATAGCCACAGTTTATACAATCATACTCATTTTGCAAAAAGTTGAACATGAATACAAAGCAAAGTGCATACTTAACTATTTGCATTCTTTGTCTCTAGGAGAAAAATACACAACTGAGAGACCACATAGGAGACTGGATATTTTCGTGTATATACCTTATATTTGAAATTTTTTTCCAAAAATTGGCTAAAAAAGAAAAGAAATATACTTATTACTTTTCTAGACAATGAATATATAGGCCTTATCTCTTTCAATGTAAAAATAAATCAAATTCAAGCTTGATTAATAACTCTACTAATAATTATTCTAAGGGAATAATCATAAATCAAGGAAACTTTGTCAACTGAGTTTTTCAATCTGGTTTCCAACAGTTTGATTAAAGTCAAGAATCTGGTATTACAGCCAGTTTAAGAAGTGTTGCTGGCTCCTTATTTGCTTTTCCTATGATTTAGAATTGTATGTAACCCTAAAGAAAGTGTGTTTTAAAACAGAAGGAACCAAGGTGATTCTGAAACCTGTACATGCAGAAAAATGAGAAATTTTTTCTATTCAAATCTGATTCAAATGTATGATATGTCAAGATCATTGTACGGTCATGGTCATGTGTAACTAATTAAAACAAATTAAAAAAATTTTTAAAAAAGACAGAAGGATCAGTGGAGTGTGTTGGGCAGGCTATTACATGGCATGCATCAGTGGTTCAGATTTGGATGATAAGCAGCTTCTGCCCTCAGGAAGCTCACTACCCAGCAGGAAAGACAGGCCATTACAGGGAATACCAGCACAGAGTCACTGGCTCTCTCTGTAGCCAGACCTGTGTTAGTGTGATTGTGTGACCTCTGAGGAATAACCTGACCTACCACTGCTCAATTTCCTCATCTCTGACATGGTACAGTTCCCAGATACTTCTTCCAGTCATTGTATGGGAAAAGTGAGCTAACATATGCAAGTTTTAACTCAACACTATCACCATTTAAATAATTTTTATGTATTGTGACATTAGCTATAATAGAGGCCAGTAAAAACAATGTCATAGTAGCCACCATGAGATAGTCCAGGAATATTCTCACATACCACAGATATCTTGTGTATTCTTGATTCTTCATATGGCACATGGACCCCAATGTGGACATTGACAACCTTAATTGGTCTCCACCACTCAATAGAGCTCTGAGTAGCTGTCCTTTGTGCTCAGTACAGTCTCTTCACTAAAGGTCTCCATCGCCTGTGTTCATAGAAGAAGATCGATTTATGAACAATGAAAAGATACCAGTCTGCCTTCTGCTGTCACCTGGGGTAGGGTGGGGTGGGGAGATGGGATCACTTTTCACTATAAACTTCATGAAAAGGGTGCCAGAACTCTGAATAGGAGGCCAGGTCTGGTTTGTAATAGGCTTGATGTGCAGACCAGTCAATACCCAAAGCTGCTCTCTCTTTCTCTGGGCTTCTGCTCTGTGTTCTGTGTTGACTGTCTCAGAGTGGTTGCCAGGTGGCTTTTCTCTTCTGCTGGACTGAGAGTTCCCAGAGCCTGCTAACACACTGTAGTTGAAGACTGTCACAGAGAAGGTGGGAGGGGGTAAAGAAAGTTGTATTTCCCCATCACACAAACAGTAAAATAATACACTAAGGTGTCTCACAGGGATTGAAACTTAGAACACAGGTGGTTCTCTTGACTCCTGCATGCTCTTTAAGCAGCACTGAAATTGTTTTTGTGATAAGTTGTCATGACTCTTGTAATTTGAAAGAAAAATTCCTTTTAATGGTGCAGGAAGGCACTAAATGATTTAGGGGCAGATCTTATGCAAAACCACTTGTTCTGCTCAACTAACTCATGGGTTCTAAATAGCTCATGAGTGTCCTTTTAAATCTCTATTATGATAAATGAGACCAAATGGCATGTTTTGCTTTACTATCTAAATTGGTCACATTTTTCTACATATCGCCTGACTCTTCTAATATTATAAAATAGGATAGAAAATAAATTATATAAAACAGCATTTGTGCTCCAGAATTCAGTCTCTGGTTGTGGACTGCATGCCTCTTTGAGGATTTTGTAATGCTCCCTTTTCCTTCTCTGTACTTTTTCATTGTTATTCTTATCACAGACAGAGATTCTCTGGGATCCTAAATACCTCAGAGCTACAAATAGAATAGGAAACTGAGAGATGGGTACCTGCTAGGGTCTCATATTGCATTGAATTGATCACGTGCTGTGATATTAAAAACAGACTTTCCAAGGTGTCATCCAAACTGAAAAGATGCTCCACATACAGATACAAGTGGAAAAACAATGTGTGTACTACACACGGTCGATATTCAGCGTGGGAAGAAGGCCGTCAGCTTCTGTGAGCCTTTCATTCCTTATATGTGCCACAGGTCACTCCTGCTGTCCTTCCTTGGTATATACATTGCCATTCCCTGTAAGTTGGAAAGCCCCCCCAAAAGTGAAACATTCTTATTATTGCATGTATTTCACAAATTTTTGCCTTTTGGGTTTCTTTTTTAACCACACAGTTTCTCTCTTTTTTAAATTTCTTTATTTCTCTCTTTATTATTTTTAGTTATGTATGGCAGTAAAATATGTTTTGGCAAATATACATATCCAGAGTATAAGTTATTCTAATTAGGATCCTATTCTTGTGGTTTTGAATTTTCCTTTCCTTATTAAAGGAAGGCAAGCTCAGAGCTTGTACTGTCTTTTAGGAAAACTTTAGAGATTGAAAGTAAAGAGAATTGCAGTTGGAATGTTGTTTAAAGGCAACTTTCTAAGTCTCTTATTCTGTATACCAGGAAATTTGAATGGTTTAGAGATCATCAGACCCAAGTAAAGTCTGGCTCCTACTCCTAATTTCTTGTCCTTTGCCCTTTCTTTTACACCTACATCTTATTTTTCCCATCTTTCACCTCAAAATTTGCCTGAAGAACCCAGAAGACCTTTTAGAAAGAACACTGGATTTTGTGCTTCTCCATTTTCATGTTTTCCTCCCTTCTCTGGTAGGTGAAGATATTCTTGTGAAATTGATTAGGTCAAGCATAGTAGGAGGATTTGTGGGTAGAGTCAGGGAGGGTGTTGAAGGTTAGAATGGGCGGTGGATCTCCCAAGCTCCATTTGGGTTGTCAAAATTATTCATTTCAAAAGTCCAATTTGAATGTAATTAGCTTCTTTCATTTTCCTTCATTTCTACTCTAAAAAAATTCCCTTGTTACTTTTGATATCAACATTATTTCATGAAATGACTATGATATTTACTGACCTCCTACTGTGAACCAGAAATGGTTCTGGGCACTTCATGTGCTTGGTCCTATTTCACTTCCACAACAGCCCTCCACAGTAGATATCATTATTCCCTCATATGGGTTGAATTGTGTCCCCTCCCAAATTCATGTGTTGAATTCTTAATCTCTAGTACCTCTGAAAGTGACCTCATTTGAAAAGTGATATTGCAGATGTAATTACTTATAATGAGGTCATCAGAGTGGCTTTAATCCAATATGATTTATAAAAAAAAACAGTCATTTGTACACTAAGACATGCACACAAGGAGAACGCCACACAAAGATGTAGACAGGTCTACAAGCTGAGAAATGATCATCAGTAAACCACCTTAAGCCAGGAAAGAAGTATGGAACAGATTTTCTCTCTTACCTCTCCAGTGGGAGCCAACCCTGCCTTGTTCTCTTACAAGATTATGAATTTGTGTGAAGCACCAATTTCTGTTGTTTAATCCAGAGGAGTATCTGTTTTAAATGGTGATGCTTTATGGCAACCCTACCGAACATATATACTCTCCTTTGCAGATAAAAGAACTGTTTCAGGTTAAATAACTAGCTTTCTTACCTACTATAAATAAGAAATATAACTGATCTGTTATGAACCCCTGGTCAATCTCAGGTTTACAGTGTCACTTTATACTCTTGTAAGAGGGCTTTCTATTCCATAAGAATAGTTAAGATCATGAACCCAGAGCCACAATGCCTGGATTTGAATTCTAGTTCCCCAGTAAGTTTGACTTCAACTCTTGGTATTTTAATTTTTTTTCAAAATGTAACATAATAATGCTATTTATTTCATGGACTTGTGGATTACATTTGTTAATATGAATACCACACTTTAAACTGGTATACAATTAAATATTAGCAATTACTACCTCATACCTCAGGCAGGTATAACAGATGATGTTTCTACAAATTCTAAGCCTAAACATTATTATTATGTTGTTATTATTATTATTATTGTTATTTTGTACTCATGATTGAATCCAGGTGTGCTTAACCACTGAGTCACATCTACCAGCCCTTTTTTATTTTTTATTTTGATACAGGGTCTTGATAATGTGCTTAGGGCCTCACTAAGTTTCTGAGAGTGGCCTCAAACTGAGATTCTCCTGTCTCAGCCTCCCAACCTGCTGGGATTACAGGTGTGCACCTTCTGTAGTCATCCACATGAACAGATCTGGAACTGTGTTGCAGGCCAATATTTTTTTGTTTATATTTGTTATAGCAGACATCTTGAGATATAATACACATAGAGATATTTTATGACTTTATTTTTTTTGCTTTTATATGGTAGATTTATGAATGTTAGGTTTAATTCATTAGTTAAGGTGTTTTACATAAGCAAGATACATTCAAGGAGAGAAGTAAATCATTGATACCTTTGTAGTAATGTTCTCCAAATGTAAGTATGTTACATATTTAAATCAGGGAGGTTATTCTGTTAACCCAGATAGGCCCATTTTCATCACATCAGAGAACTTTCCTTAGTTTCAAGCAGAAGAGGAAGGCAGATGGATGCAACAATGGAGAAAGATACTCAAAGTGAGAATCTGTGGCTAGAGGGATGCCATACAGAAAACATGAAATGGAATGCAGACTGACAGGCAGCAGAAAATGAAGACTTCAGCTCTAGAATGACAAGGAATTGCATCTTTCCAAGAACCTGAAAGTGCTTCTAAGTAGATATTTTACTACAAACTTCAGAAAGGAAGCAGAAAAGACAACTGGGATACGCTGTGCCTGGATTTTTGAGCTAGAGGTCAGGGAGATAATAAATGGG
Organism: Ictidomys tridecemlineatus; assembly: GCF_052094955.1. Taxonomy (NCBI): domain Eukaryota; kingdom Metazoa; phylum Chordata; class Mammalia; order Rodentia; family Sciuridae; genus Ictidomys; species Ictidomys tridecemlineatus. The sequence goes on from NC_135477.1 coordinate 223,763,038, forward strand.
TATTGTTTTTCAGCTGCTCGATTTGTGGTCATTTGTTATAGCAACCATAGAAGACTAATACACTCTGATTGATGGAAGAAATAAAAGATTGAAGAAAGTAATAAAGACTGAGGCTCTAATACTTGTCCTACTCACTGTTCTAAGTCCTAAGGGGTCAAAGGTTATAGAAGCAGATACGTGGAAAAGCAAAGGTGGTGCTTCTGGAAGAAGGTCTTTTCCCAGTTTTCCTTGACCTACTGGGGTGGCAACACATCACCTTGGGTAAAAGCAACTTGGCAGTCCTGCTTACTTAGGTGGGGTTGGGGTTAAAGTTGAGCTTTCTTGGGTCAAGGTTGGTTTCTATGGGACACAGATTAGACAGGTAAAAGGAACTCCTGAAAATCACAGCAAGATTAAGGAACTACTAAAGCCAAGGTGTAGACATTGACCCAGGGAAAGCTTCAGATTTATGACCAAGCACAGCAGAGATTCTGAGTGATCATGATTCTTGGAATTTAGATGTTCATACAAATAAGGTAGAGGAAGGACATCACCTTGGAGACCAGAAGGTCAGAGGACAGGCCCCTGAGATAGAGACTGGCTCAGTCTTTTTGTTGAGAGATTGTTGACACCGCACATCTCCCTCCCTGTGCCAGATATTTTCAGATGTCAGAAGAGAAGCCAGGGAGATGGAGAGAAGAAGAGAAATATGAGGCAAAATATTATTTTTCTAAGAAAAATTATTATTATCCTGAAAGAATCTCTTAACCCATCAGATCACAATATAGTTTAAAACTTAATGAAAAGTTATGTTTCTCTTTTGCTATGCAATTGTGGGCTCAGGAGGAAACACAAATTTGTTAAAAACAAGAAAATATTTCTTCTCATGTTATGTGAATTATGTTTTGAGCATGAGTCTGTAGATCTCTACATTCCATAAAAGGAGCAGCTCTTACAGGTCAGAATCTTGTACCTCTCCTAATTATATTTCTGAATTGAAGTTCCTAAATTTCAGAGCCATTAATAGTGATGATTCCATGCAGAAATATGGCTTGTCTCTTGTTTACTGAGAGCATTTGTGCTGATTGGTGAGCACAAATACTGCTTTGCTTTTTAAGTATTTTAAATATTATACTTCCAGGAAGAGAAAAAATAATACTATCACAGCTGAACTTCTTTCCACATTTTAAATTTTATTGTGAAAAAATTAAACATATAAAACAATCAAGGGGCTGGAGCTGTAGCCCAGTAAGAGTGTGAGGCAGTGAGTTAGATCCTCTGCACTACATAAAAATAACAAATAAATAAATAAATAAAGGTATATGCCCATCTACAACTAAAAATATATTTTAAAAAAGTTGAAAGAATTGTACAGTACACACATATTTGTCCACTACCTAGTTTTGGCAATTAACATTTGCTTTATTTTATCACCTAAATATTCATTGACCGTCTAGCCATCTACCAACCCAACTTATTTTTCCATGTCAAAATTGCAGATGTTACCTGTAATCACCTCCACACATACATAGCTAGAGTTTGATATTTGTTTACTCTTTTTGAAAAATGACATTCAAAAAAATGTATTTTTTTTTAAATTTGGAGTTGACACAGAACAATTAAAATTAGTATAAGGAGTAGTGAACCAAAGGATGGCTACTGGAAATAGTTGATGTTTGAGTGAGGAATTTGTGAGCAAAGATATAATTTTTTAATTATCAAAACAAGTATTGATCCAGTTTATAATTTCTCCCTTATCAGGAAAGTTTATTTAGAATTAGTAGGAAAGAATGTCAGGTATATCTCAGGTATCTGAGATTTCAAGGTGATGGTTGACTCTAATAAAAACTCCGTGGATCATGATGAATTATATAGATTTCCCAGCAAAGGTTAAGGAAATATTGATGAAGTCAGAGACCATTTCAGTGGTTTTTAAAAACTATGTTTTTTAACTTATGTTGTTTCAATTGATGAGACCAATATTCTACCCATCAGTGGAAGAATAGGCTATCTAAATCATTAAAATAGTATATTCAGACAACTGTCTTACTTTATCAAACAATTTTTCAGTGCCAGCAAATTGCTGCTGCCCGAAAGGCTTCAGAACTTCGTAAGAGTAGATCTCTACAGACCTAGATCTCTACAATAGATCTCTACAAAAGACTTCCTTACTTTGATGATACTGAGAAGCTGATTACATAGTATCCAGTGGTCCCAACAAGATACTCCCTCATTGTTTTCCTCTTCCCACCTTTTTCCTTTCTGATGTTGGGAAGGGAATGAGCTTCAGTTTTGAGTGGTGATTGTAGAATTTAAACTTCTGTCCTGGCATGCACAAATCTCAAAAGCAGTTGAGGGATTGAAAGAGTATGAAAAGATGGCTATTAGCATGATTTAGCTGAGGAGCAGATGAAAATTGATCTGATTTGTTTTTCATCTGTGAAATTTTTTCCTTGGTCAGATTGAGGTATTGCATTGCAAGCAGATCAATCCTGCTTGATATTTCAAGTTTGCAGAAGCCTAAATGGGCTTTTACAGAGTCTGCACAAAAGATATGGACTTAGTCTTTTCCAACATGGAAGCGAGTAGTCAATCTCAAAGTAGCACAAAAGTAAGCACATGCTGCAAGGTATAGTTCCAAAGTAACATTGAGTACTTTACACTGTTGTGCAAGTCATGGAGCAAATAATCGGGAGTAACTTAGCTTGGAGAAGAAACTATGATGGAAAGACTCATTACTATTTTCTAGTTCTGCACTGTTTTTTTTTTCCAGAATGTTATTGAGGTCTTTGTGTTTAGAATTTGTTAACACAATAATCCTTGAGTCACAGTTCCTGACACTTGACAAGTCCACTATTCAGTAGCTCTTGCTGAGAGCAGAGGCTCCCAATTCTACCAAGCTCCATTCTCTGGCAATCAATACAGACATACATTCATTTAGTGGGAGTCTCGGATATGTCATACAAGTTACGAATTTCTATTCTTCTAAGAGACAGGTTTATGTTTTAAATACCCCCAAACATACTTAGTATAGGAAAAACAGAACAGGCATAAACTGATTTTTGGCCTCAGTTTCAGGGAAATAAGAGGGAGTAGTAGGGCTAAGGCAAGCTGGAAACCCCAAGAGCTAAATAAAGTGTGCCATTGCTTTCAGCTCCAGTTTTTCAATGCCTCGAGGACTTGCATGCTCAGTATGGCAGAGTTTCTTATTTTTCAAAGGATGATGAAAATTTGGATATAATATAAACTTTTCTTTTTTAAATCTGAAAGACCACCAGAATTGTGATCTCTGCTTTCAGTTTAATGAATGCAAGGCCCTTGTTTCAGTTTGGTGATGCATGTACATCACAGAAGCGAATGTGAACCTAGCTGTAAGTGTCACTAATATCTGCTACTGCCAGAGCCAGTAGATTTTTATTGCAGTTTTCTATTTTTTAATAATACTGAATCCTGTGCAAAGACTTTAATTATAACTTTTTAGAATTTGAGTGAATCTAATTCTTTTGCTAGTTTATATGGGTAGAGGAAGCAAAGTTTCTGACAGTTTTGAGTTCACAAAGCAATAATGACTTGCTTGGGATAAAAAAAGCCAGGTCTCCTCTTTTTGGCTGAGTATATTATGTAGAAGAAAATGTGTCTTTCCATTTCTAATTGCATTCCATGTCTATTAGAAGAACTATTTATCACAGGACTCATATAATTATATGTTAGAAAAATGTTTATTATCTCAAAATTTAAAAGGCTTGCAATAAGATTCTTGAAGTAAAATAATATTAATTACATTTTTGGGAAAAATGTGATGTTTTGCCTCTGAATATTCATCATCAGGTTGAGATATCTGGAAGAAAAGGCAATAAAAATTACTAGTGAGAGTTACTGGACTGAATGTGGGATAACTTTAGGAAATACGTGAAAGAAGCATTTATTCCTCTGAACCCCCACCCTCCCACACACACACACTCTGGCCTTGTTGGTCCCAGGTTTATGCTGGCCCTTATTCCTCATGGCACTCCACAAGGACATCCAGCTCTTTCCCCTCTAGTGACATAATGCAATCTAGCATGAGCAATTCTTTCTAAGAAGGCATTTGAGGATCAAACACTTCAATGTTGAATTTCAGGCAACTTCATAGCTCCATGAAAAAGAAATATCAGAGCAAGACAGTACTTTCTGATGAGCTGAATTTATACAGTTGGATGGTTTCCCTGATAACACAGGGCAGACAGGATTTGAATACCCCATGTGAACCATAAGCTGTGGTGACAAAGAAGGCTGAAGACAATCAAAGCTCAGTGTCCAAGCTTCTGTTGTAATTTGGAGAGGATGTGAGAGAGGGTGATAGAGCTCCTAAAGTAGGTAGGACCTCCTTAGCAGCAGGCAGGAATCTACACTTGGGGAATGGGAATATAGGTGGCCATTCTTCAAGGTGGTCAGTATGGCAAGAATTTCCAGGCAGGAATCCAATCTAAAAAGAAGGATCAAACCACAGTAGTCTGGGATTTGGAGTGCATTTAAATGAATGGAAGAACCAGAGAATCTGGTTCAGAGGCCAACACAGGTATATAAGGTGAGCATATCTGAACTTTTAGTTCTGAAAAGGATTAATATTGGCTTCCATTAGCCAATTCCTTCAAGTTACTGTGGTGGGTTGAATTGTGTCTCTCCCCAAAATATTTCCAATTCCTTATCCTGACATATATGAATAGGACCTCATTGGAAATAGACTTAACAGATGTAATTAAGTTAAGGATCTCAAGATTTGATCAGTCTGGAGTTTGAGTGGGCTCAAAATCTAATGAACAATGTTCTTATAAGAAATCAGATGAGATTTGAGACACAGAGACAGGCTCTGTGAAGGTACAGGCAGATTTGGGAGCTGTGCACCACAGGTAACCTGCAGACCTGCTGGCAGCTACCAGAAGTTAGGGGACAGGCATGGAACAGGTCCTCCTTCAGTGCTGCCAGAAGAACTACCCTGCCAACACCTCAGTTTTGCTTTTCTAGCCTTCAGGACTCAAGGAGAACAAAGTTCTTTTGTTTTCAGCCACCTGTGGTATTGTTGTATGACAGCAGCCTAAAGATTCAAATAGCCTGATCTGTGATATTAATATTTTATAGATTTCACTTTCAGCTAATGTGATAGATGGTTTTGTTTTAATTGCCTTTAGTTACTTTTACATCTTTCATTCATAGTGAAATTTCTTTTTTTTTAAAAAAAATTCTGGGAATTAATTATAATGAAAAACTCTTATAAATAAATTTAAATAAAATCAGTATCTAGAGTATAGCATTGTTTTGAAAACAAAATTAAATATCTGCTGTAGAATTCATTTCAATGTTCATTAAAAGATTTAGTTTTCTGTTAATTTATTCATTCATTTTTCAATCCATCAAATAATTACAAAATGTTTATTATGTCCTAGACATTATTTTTCTAGTTACTGGGAAACACATAAAGAATAAGAAGGATAAGGTATTTGTTCTCTTTGCATATACACTTTGGTGATGCAACCAGAAAATAAAAGAATTATCAAATAAATATGTAATTACAGGGTATAATAAATGTTTTGATGACACCTCAATTTATTTTCCTGCATTTCCTGGTCTTAGCACATTTAATTCTTAATTATAATGGTCAGTACTTACTATAAAAAATGAAGGGAGAGTATGAGTTGAATATGAGGCTATTTAAAATAAATTCTTTTATTGGCAGGACCCCTGTTGGATTCCACCTCTATCATGGCTAGTTATATCTACATTTGAGCTTTGAATTCACACTTAATGGAGAATTGAAGCCATTTAATTCACAACACAGCATTATGCTGTCTCTTTATACATAATTGAAAATAAATAACCTTGGTGGCAGCCCCAAAGCTTAGTATGCTTAATATCCTTTCCCTTCGAGTGCAAATCACTATGGAGAAAGCTGAAAAATTGATCCAATGTTATGTAGACAATGCAGAGGTACTAATACTACAAAGACATATTTCATGTTGAAAATCTGAAATATTATTTATAGAAAGTGTTACATATACAAGTTTATTATTTTCTTTTTCTTCCTCTTTGTCATGTATAGAATATCTGTACAATTTCTAACTAATGATGTAGACTGGCTTTTGTTTCATTTGGGATTATAGTGTAAGAGATCTCAAGATACCAACGTGTTTTGAGATAAGAACATCCCCCAGGCCACCTCCCATTCAAATATTCAGAGTCTTTAAAAGGAATGAAAAGGTATTTTGTTCTGTAACTCTGGTACTCTTAGTGAGATTAAAAACAATGTCTTTAAAATAAAGAAAGAGGATTTTGTGAGAAAGGAGACAGGGACAGACTTCTTTAACAAGAGCAGTCATATTGCAGTGAGGCTTCTCCTGCTCCAAGCTTGAAAAAGGCATGGGGTGAGGTCATACTAGCTCTCCCAATTCAGGGAGGGGCTTTGAAGTATCTCTGGGGAAATCAGGGAGACAGAGGATGGTGTCTACCCGGGCCAACAATGGAAGGGTTGATTTAATTATTTTGTTATGAGAGTGAGGACAGTAAATACTATAGTGTTGGGAATGGTTCCCAATTTGTTGAGTCAAGAAGCATGACTATTCCCTGTGCAGATGTGGGTAAAACTGCAGAAACAACCATGAGGAAGTCAACTTGGATTCTTTTCCCATAAGATCTACAAGAGTCAACGAAGTCTCAGTAGAAACAGTACAGGATCTGTGAAAGTACCCATCTTGATCAGAGAAAATGCTGGAGAGTTTTAATAGGGAATATCCAAAGAGCCTCAAAAGCACCCCATTAAATAATTCCACTCTAAACATCTTCAGAACTGAAAGTCAAAACTCATCAAGTCCAGCCAGACCCACCCTCTCTCCTAACTTCTCTGAACTCTCTGGTTCCAAAGGGAGTGTGAGAACTGTTAACATGGATGTGTTAGCAAGCAGGGACCAAGAAAAGAAGACAACCTAGTGTTCCTTTCAGGCTTCAGTTTTCAAAGTTTAGGAAATGAGAAGTATATTTGGGACCCGTATTTTGATTATTACAGAAAATGTCTATAAATCTCTAATTTTAATTAACGTGAGTTTGGGACCCTAAGTGGGTCTGTAGGAGTTGTCTCATTTTTTTTTAAAGCATGAATCATTCACATCAAAATGCAGCCTTCTTTATTTTAGTAAGGTGAATTATTAATAAAGTTCAGATAATAAAAAAAGAAAAAAATTATTCGGGTTCAATTATTTTAACAGGAAGTGCATGGCTCCGCCTGCCCATCTGAACTGTGTTGGAAATCTCATGGCCTCTCACTGTAATCGCAATCACCATGATACAGGATCTACACTTTTGTCCTACAAAGTTAAGGTAAAACAGGACCCAAAAATGCTTCCTAGAATAATTTTTTTTTCATCGTTCTAGATTTTAGAATGCACTTTTTGGTGGAACCAACTATAGGAATATGATATCAAATGTTAAGAATCATTCAAAAGAAAAATGAGTTATATAAGAAAAAAGCATAAAATCCTCTTTTTAAAAAGTAATATGCTATTTTATATTAATGACCAATTAACCATTAAAATTAAACTATGAGAAATGGGGACTTAGTTACTTACCTATGGAAAAATGCCAAATCCAAGTTAGTCAAAGGAGTTAGTTAAATTTAGGTCCAGTGAATACATTTATAATTTATATTTACTGAATAAATATGATTTAATATGAAAATTGAAAGAGAACTAATTGAAAAATATTGTAAAAATGAGCTGGAAAACACATTTAATAAAAACACTTTAATTAATATATCCTGATTTTATAAAAAATTATTCTTGTTTTCAAAAGTAGATGATTCATGTAGAAAGGATTCCTTAAGTTTTAGGCACTTAGAAAAGCAAATTTGATAATTACAAGGCAAAACTATTTGCTTCATTGCACTTGAAAGAAACTTTGATGCATGCTTCTGGTATAATTTTGCAGATTTAGTCTGTTTCAAAATGAGGAATTCAGCACACAGAGTTTGAAAGATAGGATGCATTATTGTGCCATAAACTGATCTGAAATGCTTTAAAAAATAAAAAGCACCAACAATTATGTAAGAATTTCTCCATCTTTCCATTGGTGATAATATCTACATCAAGTTCCTGGGTGCCTTAAAAATCACCATTGTTTCTCATATAGTCCTATATCTTCCATTGTACATTCTAACTAACAATACTCATGATCTGGAAATCTGTTTTTTTTTAAGCTTATTTGGGGAAATTTTTGGTGCATGTGTTATATGCATCTACTATTGACAAAAGTTTAGTGAAAATGTTTTTTTTTGTATATGATAATAACTGTACCAAAAATTGTTAAAATTGTGCATTTGTCTTAATTAAACCATGATTAGAGATTTACTTAAAATGTGAATGTTATCTATGGACCATAAAATACTCCCCCTTATTTACATTATAAATCAATATCCACTTAATTTTTCTTTCTCCATTTAGTTATTGTATCCTCCATGTTGTCCAAATTTAGAATATTGTATGTTTTTCTAACTGCATTCTCTTTTTCCACACCAGACAGTTTGTTCTCAGCAGTCTTTTGAGCTCTGTAGGGGCAGCATCTATTGCCTTTTATCTCTGCTTCTTCTACTGCATTTAGCATTGAATTTTAATCTAAGTTGGCAATAATACTCTATAAAGTGTATTTAAATGTTTGCTTAGTTTCACACATTTGTTGATTGAGCTAGGAATATTATTAAGGTAATCATTGACTCTTCTTAGGAGTCAGGAACTGTCCTAGGTGCTGAGGATAGCATAGCATAATGAGCCAAAAATATGGGCCTTTACTCTGAGGAAGCTGGAAGTCTAATGAAAAGTTATGTAATAGTAAGAGGAGATAATTATCTTTGAGACCTTATGTGTGAGCACTCTGAGAAGTACTCTTCATACATTATTTTATTCTTAAAATGAATTAGTTATGTTTATTTAATAAGTAATTTGAATATACTTTTTTGTGGTATGAGCTATTTTCTACTATTTTATGAAAAATGAAGGATTAAAGATTTCTATGGGTTAGGATTAGAGGTTATAGGGTAGAGTTCAGGGTTATAAGGTAGAGAGATAATCAAATTTGAGATACTGGCCAAATAATAAAGGACTTTGTTGATCCTAATAAGAGATTCAAATTTTATTCTAATTACTATAACTTAGTCCTTGGAGCATTTTGAGCTAGGGAGTGTCATTTTCTCAATTATATTTTCAAAAACATTCTGTTGTGATTCTGAACTGATCCTCTATTTGAGTACAGCAACATGTATGATTTAGTTTGTTCAGATCTACATTTTATTCAACTCATTACTTTTTCTTTTCTTTCCCTTACTTCTCTTAAAATGAAGAGACAAAGGGATATAACCACAAACTGAAAAGGATTCATTGATATCATGTGCCATCATTTAGCCATTCCAGATGGAGAAATTCTGTTTTGCTTTGAAAGATCTCCAGATATGGAATGAAGCAATTATCTACCACTCTTGGGCCAAAAAAAAAAAAAAAAATCTATTTTTGTATCTCAAGACACTATAACAAGAATCCCTGATTACAAATGTTATTTATGTCATTGTTCATGACAATCAATTGGAAACTCATTCTCTGCTTACCTAAAGAAACAAAGCTCTTCTGTGTTAAATCTCCAGGAGTTTTTGGATTTCCTCCTGCGTGTGGTGGGAATGAAGAGTTAGAAGCAGGATTACAAAGCCAAACATTTGTCTACAAACTGTCAGAGAAGGACTCGGGGTAATTCCTTTGAGAAGAATTGAAGAGAGAGTAGAAAATGAAAATAATGACAAAGATTTAAGGGTAAGGCACTATCTTAATTTGAGTGCAGTCAGAATGTGGGAAAGAGCAGTGCACCAGAAGAGACAAAAATGAGACAGGAAGCCACCTAAATACTGACAACAAGAACTGAAAAAGAAATATGGAGCTGTAAGAGTTCTTTTTTTTTTCTCTGAAAAGATAAAAATCAAAGCCATGCAACATCTAACAGTTGACAGTGGAAATACCAAGGTCATGAAAAGAAAAGTGTCTACTGACAAAAGATTTCACTGTAAACTACAAGGAACTTGGCAATCAATCAATAATTGTACAAGGGAGTCATAAAAAAAATTAGAATAATTGCAAATATGAAAATTGAGATTTCATGCTAATTTTATTCATGAAGGCAGTTTTTAATAATTTCATTTCAATTTTGATACTTTATCCATTTTGAATATCCATGTTTCACTCTGTATTCTTGAGAGGTGAATTTTATATTTACTCTTGCAGAGTAAAATATTCTCATTTGTTTAGTGTGTCCTTATCTCTTTGAACTGTATAAGCTCTTATTCAATTAGGTAGATGGTGATTTCTGGGTTTCATTCAAATATATGGGGATATATTTATCATTTTTAAAACAAATCAGATAAGGCAAAGTTCATTCGAGCAATACAGTGATTTATCATTTTTCAGGAGAGGGAAATTTGTTTGCTATTTTATTATCGCTGTGAATTGAAATTATCTTACAGGTGTTTTAATAATCTGTCTAGATCTGATAAGTCCTTTCTATTTGGAATAAATTGGTTCTATTCTCCCAGAGAGGATAACTGTGCCATATGCCCTGACTGCTCACAGAGATCAGCAAACCCTGGGAATATGACCATGAAATGCAATGGGCTGTTGAATTTAGAGGAAGTAGGAGTGTCTTTGGCACCAGATAGCTTCGTAATAAGCAGCTGATTATTCGTTATTATTTTAGACCTTTAGGCTAATCATAAAGGAGGCTATTAGCAGGTAATGGATTAAATAAGGTGACTCATAGTCATATAATTTCTTTAATATGAAAGGAGAAAAATAGCCCATAGTAGATCAACTGTTGTCAAATCTTTATATAGCACATGAAATGCTCTTGAAAGGGGCTGAAGGCCATAAACTTTCTTTTGATTAACTATGAAAGACTTGGGATTGCTTTTCTCTTAATTAGAAGCACACTCTCAGATTTGAAAATGGAAAATCAGAGATGAAGAGATGTGGTCGCTGAGGAAAGTAGCACTCTGGGAACATAAATGACCTGTCTGAAGGATCACAATTAGTAGGTGCAACTCTGGTAAGGAAACCTAGGTCTTCTGAAGATATTCTGTGAGTCTGATGATTGATGCTTGGCCCGTCTTTTATCCTTACAGAAGCATGCTGATCCTACTGTCGTCATTTGCATCCTTTTCATACCAATATGAAAGTTACCTTTTAGTGCTGCATGAAAAGAATAATAATGCAAGGGAAAAGATGTATAAGAATATTAGAGAAGTCTGCAGATGCTATTAAATACTTTAAAACCAATAAAATGTTGTTCCAAGATAATTTGAACAATGAAAATGTATGGTAAATATGTAGTCATACAAAACTCCAAGAATTCTGTTTCTCTCTCTCTCTCTCTCTCTCCAAATAGAAAAATATTCCTTTTCCCCCAAATATTTGAAGTGAGTAGCACATAACATCTATTGGCAGCTGATGGCAAGTGTTCTGATGCTTAAGAACTTCCCTGTAATTTGCTTTTCAGGGTTCTAAATGTTCATGCATAGTAAAAGCTTCTTTGAAATTAATCCTATTCCCTACTTGTTTTCACATTTATTTCTAAACATCAGCATTACAGTTGCTCTGCCTGTGTTTTGTGGATATATAACTGTCATTGAAGGCCCCCCTTAGGAAAGCTAAGCTAAGCTGTCATGGCCCATCTGGGGAGGATATGAATGAGGACAATACTACAACACCCCAAAGTTACTTAAAGAAACCAGAACTGTAAAAGCTTGAGGGATTTCGCCCAGAGCATAGCATGTGCCCTGTGTTTAGCCCTATATCTCATTATTGGATGGACACCCCCTCACTGTGAGCAATTTTTGTTCCTTGAGGCCTGCTGATACCAGCTATGGTTCTGTCATTGATTTGAACATAATCTGCGTGTTGCATCTTTATTGGATTGCCATGATTCATTTAAAAGGAAATGTTTTTGATCCTTGCTGACTGGCTTTCACGGTGGGGTGGGGTGGGTAGGGGGTTAGTGAGCAGCCTAGAAAAGAAAACACTTTGAGTATTGCTCTTGGGTTTATGGCTGGAAGGGAGAACAGCTAAAGCGCATTAGTCCTTTTGCTATTCAGAGGTTTGACTACTTTAGCTAGGGGGCCTGGATTCGTGATCCATTTTCTCTTTCCTGTCCAGCATCTATTTGATGCAATATGCTCCATGTCTCTTTTCATTAACTGAGACCGATATGATGTCAATTGAGAAAAACAGTAGAGGATGTTATGAAATACTTGGAGTGGTATGACAAACATCTGTTATAAAGGCCTTTTACTTTCTTCCATTGTGTATTTTACTATTGTGTTTTATGCCTGCAGCTTGGCTGTATTCAAAGAAAATATTTCAGCTGGGCCCTGCTGGGTTTTTTAAACTTGCTTTTGAAAAGCTAGATAACAGTGAGCTCAATCTATGGCAAACTCCTGACATTAACAAATGTGGGACAAATAACCCCACTGAGGCACATGACAGCTATGCAAACATTTTACTTGAAACCAAACCTACAAAGAGAGACATAATCTGCTCTAACGGTAAGTGAAGTTTGATTTAACTTTAGTGTCTAGATGGAGCACATTTGATGACAGTAAATTATATCCTGCAACAAAGTATAAAATGCCATCATATCAGAGGACCCCCCTGCAGCTTTGGTTCTAGATGGGAGAGGTAGCAAGAGTGCTTAAGAAAAGAGGGGCAATGATGCTTTGCTCTTACTCAAGGCAAAACACATGTAGAGATCAGAGTCAAAAACTAATGTGCTTCCACCTTTCTAGCGCTCCTCACAACCAGCTGACATGTTACCCCAAACACCCTTGAATGGCTTGAGAGGAAGATTAGTGCTTTGCTACTTCATATGAAAGTGAGAGATCATATGAAAATCTAATTCTATGGCTACGATCTCAGTAATGGGAAGCAATGCTGACAAAACAAAATTAGAGTCTGGCAAATGGTTTAAAGGAAGTTATAGAGATAACAAAAACAACCCCCCCCCCAGATCACACAAGACACTTTAATTAATGGGTCTCTGATTTGTACTGTTCTTTGTAATTGTATTTTAATTACTAAGTTATTTAGTAAGTACTATGAAAGGAATGTTAATGAATTATCCTTGCACAATCGTATCATGCATAAAGAATACAAGTACTTGACGAATTCCCCAATGTTAAATTTACATTAGATATAACAAAGGTTCTAAACCATCGTAATAAGCGGTTATTTATATAATGGTCATCTCTACCTAAAAGCGTGAATGTATTTTAAAACCATGTAATCAATGATATTAGGTTAGCCTTATTATTGCTTCTCTCTCTTCATTATTGCTGGGAGGAGGGTTGTACAAATTCTTTTAAAGTGACAAGTATTCTTAAAAAAAAATCTAAACTTTCCACCAATATAAAGTTACCTTTTAGTGTTATATGCAAAGAATAGTAATGCAAGGGAAAAGATATATAAGAATATTAGAGAAGTCTGAAGATGCTATACAATAACTTTCAGACAAACTGTAAACAATGTACCAGCAATTCAGTTCCCTGACTGCTCATCAGCTGCTTCCATGTCTACCCCTGAAACTTGTTACTTTAGGCTAAGTACTAAATCAGTTTATATAATCTGTATATCCCTTTAGGGGAATGTGGCTTAATCCCTTCTTGCTGTTTGAACTATAGATCCCTGTGTTTAAATATGTGCATCTATTGTTAGTGAAAACTATGCACAAAACTTTAGTCATCATTTGAAGGGGTTAAATTTATTGGTATCTGCTTCTAGCATTTTGTCTTCAGGAAAGCAGCCATTCCAAAGTCTACATTATTTGTAAAACTAGATCATGAATGAAGATTTAAAAACTGTTAGTTGTCTGGTTTCTATGGAAACCAGCAGTAATTGACACTGATTACTGAACTCAGGGAAAGTAGAATCAGAAGGTACCATTATGAAGAAGGCACCTCTATAAACTATAACAGTAAATTAGCTGCCAGAAATAACCATTTTACTTTAGGTTTATTATCCGTGTAAAGTAACTTTCTATACATAAAGCCCAGTTTATGTGAAGCAAGGTACTAAAAAGCTACTTTCACTTTTCTCAGATAATGCATCTATTAAGGTGGGCTATGTGTCTCTGTTTGTATGAGTAAGACAGGTACCAGACTGACAGTTTTTAAATTTTTTCAGATATTAGTAATGGCCTACAATTTTACCCAGTCCCGGTGAAGAGCATCAGCTTAGCTACTCTTCCGTGTCTACCCCTGAAACTTGTTACTTTAGGCTAAGTACTAAATGGAATACTCTTCTGATTTCATCAACTGGCAGTGATAGGCTCAAGTGCAGAAAGTCTTTATTTATGCTCCTTGTCTATGCAGTGGGGGAAATAAAACTGACGCCTGGGAAATGAGCCTCCAACCAGTTCATTGAAGGTCATTCACGTCAAATTTAAACAATTTTTACTAAAAAATTTATTTTAATTTTCTTAATATGGAAAAAATTTAAGGGACAGAACTAGGGATTTTGAAATTTGTGTTTCTAAACCTTGGTTTAACAAAATATTATTTAAATAGCATTCTTTGTTTCTTTCGTTTCATTTTATCTAGACATGAGAATCTTTTAGTTGAGAATTGGCTCTTAAGTTTTAAGCCTTCTCAGTTTTGTGATAGAAAAGTCTATCCCTACATGGCTGCCTAATAAAATTTATGCCTCTTAGGTAGTATATTAACTAAGGGCCAGTTGCCTATAGATAGCCACTTTTTTGTCCATGAAATCATAAAACAAGTTTGTCTAGAATGAGAATATATACATTTCAGCAATTTTTCAAGACTTCTGTAATCAATAGTTAAAAACACAGCAGCAACAGTTTCTAAAGAGTGGTTTATGAAACTCTGAGGATCCCGAGACTCTTTTGTGGCCCAAAATTAAAAACTTTTTTTTTTTTGGTACTAGGGATTGAACCCAGGGCCACTTAATTACTAAGCCACATCCCAAGCCCTTTAAAAATTTTGTTTAGAGACATGGTCTTGCTAAATTGTTTAGGGTCTTGCTAAGTTGCTGAGGCTGGTTTTTGAATTCAGGATCCTCCTAACTCAGCCTCCCAAGATTCTGGGATTACTGGTGTGAGCCATAGACACAGGCCCAAGTTCAAAAGTATTTGTAGGATAACACTAACACATCATTTGCCTTTGTGTGGCAAAAAATTGATGGTAAGTAAAACTCATGTCCTGTTAGCACAAATCAAAGATGCTGCATGAAACTACCACAGTCTGTGTGCATTCCACTGTCGCATACTAATATTTTATGTGGTCATTTCAACTTACTAATGATAAATCACAGTTATTAGTTTAGTTGAAAGTTGGCCTTTTAGTATGTGTCTTTTTATTTCTCTGAATGAAAAAGTGGGAAGCATGCATAAAGTATTTGTGCCACGTTCAGAAGTACACTAGTTCTCTTAAGGGTGAAGCACCTGTACAGGTATTTGAGCACGAGCTGAACTATGTGCTTTTTTACTTCTCATTTTTTCCTAAGCATCATCTCACTTTAAAGAATGAGTGACAAACTATGGTTATTCAGATTTGGGTATTTGACACTTAGTTTTGAGAAATTGAATGAAATAATACTGTCAAGGGAAAACAACTGACAGTGTATATTGTCAATGATAATATTTGAACATTCAAGGGGAAATTAGAATGTTGAGAGTCTTGTATTTGCCATGATGAACCTGACAATACTTGAGAACTTTTTGATAAGATTAGTAGTGATATTAAGGAATGTGAAATTTTCGTATTGTATAATAAATGTGTAAACATTTGGAATATCAGCATGATTCAGGGAACTAGTAGCTTATCAATGACAAATTCCTGATGTAAAAAAAATGACTTATGCACGTGAGCAGAGAAAATATACAGATGACAAGTAGGTATATGGATAGATGCTCAACATCATATGCTCCACATATGTCATTAGGGGCTGCCAATCAAAGCAAGGATGAATGACCATTACATGCTTCATAAATATCTGAAACACTGCAAATGACAAATGTTGGTAAGGATCAGAGCAATAAAATCTCATTCACTGCTGGTAGAAATTCACAGTGGCAAAGCCAGTTTGCAAGACAGTTTGGCAATTTCTGACAAAACTAAGCTTACTCTGACTATTTGATCCAACAGTTACACTCCACAGAATTTGCCCAGGTGAGTTAATTTATATCCATCCAAAAAACAGCTTTGTTCATAATGACCAAAACAGGGCTCGGGTTGTGGCTCAGTGGTAGAATGCTCACCTAGCATGTGTGGGGCACTGAGTTCAATCCTCAGCAGCACTATATAAAAAATAAAATAAAGGTATTGTGTCCACCTATAACTAAAATAATTTTTTTTAAAAGGAAAGCAACCAATATGTTCTTAGTAGGTGAATGGAGAAACTTTAATTCTTTCAGACAACAGAATGTTATTCAGTGCTAAAGAGAAATGAGCTCTCAAGCCAGGAAAAGACACAAAGAAAGCTTAAATGTACATTACTAAATGAAAGAAACCAATTTTAAAAGCTATATACTGTATTATTTGTTACATGATATTTCAGAAAAGACAAAACTATGGGGACAGTACAAAGATCAGTGGTTGTCAGGGTTATAGAGTGGGAGAGATAAATAGAAGACAAATAATTTTTACAGTGAAATTATTCTGTATGACACAATAATCATAGATACATGCTATTATACATTTTTTTTTTCAAACCCAGGGCATGCACAACACCAAGAGCAAACCCCGATGCAAGCTGTGGACTTCAAGTGACAATATCATATCAATGTAAATGCATTGATTTTAAAAAATGCTTCACTCTGAGGTGTAATGTTGGTAATTGGGGAGGCTGTGTATGTTTTGGGACAGGGAATATTTAGGAACTATGTGACTTTACCTCAATTTTGTTGTGAACCTAAAACTGCTCTAAAAAATGGAGTCTATTAGAAATTACTGTGGGTAATGTTGCCATACACAATACGACATAGAGCAAATACTTTTAATGTGGCAGAATGCAATATGTTCACTTATTTGGTTATATATTACACATTGCACCTAATATTTAGAAAAACATCAGTTACTGAGTTTTGCTGTAGTATGAAAAATAATATCCATAATTAAATCTATAAAATGTTCATTTTTTTTCTTTTCTTTCTTTCTTTTTTTTTTCTGCTACCAGTGATTCAACTCAGGGACACTTCACCACTGAGCCACATTCCCAGCCCTATTTTGTATTTTATTTAGAGACAGGGTCTCACTGAGTTGCTTAGAGCCTTCCTGTTGCTGAGCTGAGGCTGGCTTTGAACTGATTTTTCCTGTCACAGCCTCCAGAGCTGCTGTGATTATAGGTGTGTACCACCACGTCCAGCTGGTCTTCTTTTTTTAAAACTGATATTTTGAGTGAGGTGTGATCTTCATTTATCTCCACCAAAACAATATATTGCAACAGATTGAATATAGATGCAGATGTGAGAATCTAGGCTTCTTTAATTAAGACTCATTAAAGAAATTTGAATAAATTAAAAACAATACAATTGTTCATTTTTTGAAAAATATACTATTTTTCTTAAAACTGTTATTTGTATTTCACCTAAAATATTTATTATTATCATTTAAATGAAATAATGTTTAAATATTTTTAAATGCTTATTTTAAAATTAATAAATTAATAAAAATTGACACAATCTAAAGATCTTTGGTGTACTTAATAATTATTAACAATATAAAATTATTAAGATAAAACATTTGGAAATAATAGAACTACAAAAAAGTAATACTTCTCATAGGTCAGGTAAAGGTTTGTACATTATTCATTTGACTTTATGTAGATGACTGATTGCTTATTCAGTTCAATGTCTGGAACTGGTAGAAATTTAATAATTAGTATGAGTCTACCTAACCTAATAATACTAACTAATGTTACATATACTTGTTTCCACAACTGTCTCAGACAAGATCTGCCTTGTCAGCTATTTATTCTGATAATTTGTTTTTCCAAAAATATATGTATTATCCTACAAATTATGAGATTCAAAGTTACTGCTTTTGGAAAAGGCAATACTAGCTGTTTCTTCTGGTGAACATTGTATCTTCTCCATAGCATACAAAGACTCTAAGCATATTATGAAAAAAAAATAGGTATTAATGGAAGTTCAACTGACTACTGAATATTGTGAAACAAAACATATTAGGAGACAAAGTTCTCCAGTTTGTATAAAAATTAAAACAAAACCCTAACAAGTAAGCAAAATGTCAATCAATAATTAGTATTAATACGTATGCTTCAGCCAAAGGACCACTTTAAAATGAAATCACCTTATACTCTACATATTCATAACAAATGATACTCTGCACTGTTTTGAGCCACTTTGATTTAACTGGATCACTTCATATTTAAAGGGAAAATAGCTCTAACATGAAAGCTATAATTTAAGAGTTTCAATAATTATTTGACTTCATCATTGTTGGTGAAGCAGGAATGGATGGAAGTCTTAGGTGAAAACCTGTGCGGACCTTCCTTTCTCAAAGATCTCGTGTTTTATAACTTTCTCTCCTCCTGTCCTTCCTCTCCACTTCCCTTTCCTTCTCATTTATTTGTCATTTACCTCTATTCCTCTCTCTCTTTTTTTCTTTTCCTTCTTTCTCCCATCTTCTTTTTCTCTGTGACTGGGACACTACATGACTTGCAAAGCAGATTCTTAAATGGAACCAACTTTTATCGCAGAAAGGATTTAACATTATCTAGTACACATTCAACTCACTCTATGTGGTCACTTAAGGTTTGTGAGAAGTACCTTTCCTTTTTCAGACGATTTTTTCTGATTCCATCTTAACTCAGAAGAAAAGCTACTTGAGGATATTGTTTTTCTTCCTGGAAACTTCTTTATCAACAAATTCTAAAATAAATTATTAATAAACATTCAATCAAGCCTAACAGAATGTGAACTAAGGAATAGAACCAAAATTTCTCCCAGGCCCAGAATCATATTTTGCAGATAAGGGAGCTGATGACAGGTGGTCTATAAAGGGTCACAGAGTTACTAATAAATATGAACAGAATGATTACAACCCAGGCCAAAATATGTTTACTGGTTTTATCATAAACAATGAATAGTAGAGTAGTTATGAAATATATTCAACATTTATTGAAAAGCACTATTGGTAAAGGGAAATGTTTGTTTTAGTATTAAACAAATCATGGACATTATAGTTTATAGAAATGTGGGGGAGCTATGACGTATAGCTGATCTTCACACCTAGAGAGGAAAAGCCTATTGGGTCTACCAAATAGAGGGTTCAGATTTTGCTTGGCCATTGTGATAAGAATTTTAAATAAGAATTCTGAAGCCAGATTTTACAGGAAGGTCCTAATGCAGAGGACTTGTGATGTATCACTCTAGTCACTGACGGTGCGGCTTTACTTATTAAGGCTGTCATTATTGCTCTGTAATGAGGAAGAATTGTAATAAGAATCCATTGCATGTGCTCATATTGATTGTACATAAATACATTAAAGCATATAATTAACACTATAAATATTGGTTTAGAAAATCCTTAGAAAATGACTTTTATAACAATATCTTCCCATCATTGAAATATATAGGTGGATGTTGGGATCTGTGGATTTTATCTTAATATTTGAATCAGGATTCTGGCAGTCAGAATGGACAAGGACAAACAACATTTGGTCCTTAACCATTCTGAATCAGTAAACCAAGTACTCTTTACATGAACCCCTCCCTAGAGAATCTCGTTTTCTCAGTATTATCTCTGTGAAGCTCTGTTCTAGTGTTAATTATCTCAGTGTTCATTGTTTTGATAATTTCATGCTTCATCAGAATATCATGTATCACAAGCATGCAGAAACTGCTTTTCAGATTGGAAAAAAAAAAAAACATCAATAGGAACTTAGCAGAAGCTATTTGCAATAGACCAAGAAGAACTTCCTTTAACATAACAAAGCATTATTTCCAAGATTTAATTTTGTCATTGCTTTTCGTTTTCTGTAAAGGCTGTTTGATACAAAAGGTCAAGGTATCAGCAAAACATAGACAGATTTTTGCTGAATGACATAAACCTGTCAGAATGCTGAGCTTTGATGTTCCATTAAGTGATCGATGTAGATTACTGACTTTTGGCTAAATGCTACTCAACCAGATAAGGTCAATACCTGTTAGTTCATTGGTGGAATAATTAATCAATCAATACAGGATGCTTGAAGTCAGGAAGAATTATTGCCAGGCTTCTATCTCCGGCTTTGGTCACAGAAATTATTTAAAAAACATTCTTGCAACATTAACCCCCTCTGTGCAGGGTTTATTGTAGCATTATGTATCCAGGGGAAAGGAAGGAAAAAAAAATTCCAGTGAGCAGCACTTCTTGTAACCTTGAGCTCCCCAGAAGGAAAAGCTTCTAACAAGCTGAGTGCATCATCATTAGTTCTTCCTTTCACATCATCGCACTCTGCTTGTAAAATAATTACATGCAATTTTTCTATTTTACAGTTGGACCACATGACTCCCTGTTCTTTTGCACAGCTACGCACCCCTCCCCCAGGCTGTCTGGTTGAAGGCTGGAACTGCTCACCTTTAAACATCTCAGCCGGAGGCTTTTATGGTGGCTGGTTACAATATTTCCTGAGAGCTGAAAAATGATCCATCTGGTTCACAGAAAAATTCTCTCTCCTTGCTATTTCCTATTTCCAATGCAACCCAAATTTTTCTTCTTAGAAATGCAGAAATCAAGGATAGTTTGTATTTTCAAAGTCGCATATTTTGTAATTTCTTTGAACTTGTGAATGGGGCAATTTATGATACCTCTTGCTAGAGGATAACTTGCTGTTTCTAATTACTAGTTCCAATTCTATGGGGGAAAAATAATCTTTTCTGCATAATTTATTTGCAGAATTAATGACACTAATGCAACAAATAGTTACTGTGTGTTTGCTATGGCTCAGGCATAGTAATGAATTTGCTTTTAAGAATTGTAGAACATTATCCAATATTTTGATGCATTCTGGTGTTCACATCTTTTCTATACTTGTACTTCATTTAATCCTTCCATATCATACATATGAAGTGGATAGCAGAAGAAATAGTATTGCATTGTGTCCATTATGAAAACTAAATTTCATAAGGTCTATTTCTTACTAAGGTCACATATTTAGCAAATAACCTGGAAACAGAATACAGAATTCCTGGGTCTTCAGGAAAAGAGCCTGAAAATATTGACAATTTCCACTCAAGTGATACAAATAATATCTCTAATACATAGCACAAGGATCTCTGCCCACCACAAGATTCTTTTGCATAAATTTCAAAAGGGTATTATTTCTTCATATAAAATACAAGAAGTGGAGTAAGAAATTAAAATGTCATTGTATACCCTAAACAGCCATACTAAGTCTTGACAAATTTTGTACATTTGTGCTTGCACTTCAGTCTATTTCCATACACCCTAGACTATCCTCTTCAGTAGCAATGACAAGCAGAATTGAAAGTCCTTCCCTCAAATGAGACAACAGTGTGTACTTCAGAGTTTAGATAGGAGTAGAAATTGGATTCTCAGAGTCTATCAGAGAGCTACTAGAGAATTGACTTCAGAACAGGTCTGACACTTGGTTGTACAAGGAACTGGCCTGCACATGGGTGCACCCATGAACAAAGTGTACATGCTCTTTTCAAGACAATCAATGTGAGCTGATATGGGAAAGGATATCCCCACTGAGGGGGACTCATCCAGGAAGTCTGGAAATTCCACATCCATGCCTGCCACAGCCTTTCAAATGAGTAGTGTGTGACCTCTGGGATATGGTGTTATATTGTAGTGTATAATCTTAACAATTGTGTTTTGTGTTGGATTGCCCTAGAAGTTGATCTTGAATCTTTGCTACTTCTTCATTCCTGATCGGGGTCTATGTTCCTTCCTCATGAATCAGGATATTTTCTATATTAACTCAATACTGCAATGTGACTCTATGCAAATGTTTGAATACAAACCTTAAAAAATAATGACTCCCATTAGTGGATCTTGAATCATTTCCTCTGCAACTCTACAGCCTCAAGCAAGAAGTCTGCATATCCCTAGATGACCATGCTGGAGAGTACAGAGTACAAAGGTACACACTTTGATTGACAATTGACAATACTATCTGAATCCAGACTTGTAGTCATTCCTGATGATTCAAAGGGCATGCTTTTTAATCCCTGGGGGATCTCTGAGACCATGTGGAGTGTGTGTGATTCAGGGTGGAAGGCTATTCCTGGGACTAAGACTCAGCACTTCTAGCTTGCTGTGCTTGCAAGCCTAAAGTGCTCCCAGAGAAAACATTCTGACTGAATAAGTGAGTGCAGTAAGAAAAGGAGGGTGTGCACATAAATATGAGTACCAAAGGGAATGAGTGGGACTGAAAATGCTACTAGAGCACATGTAGGTCCCAATTAAAATCTTCATAAGCATCTTCACGGAAACTACACCATTGTTGCTGCTTGAGCCTAACTTTTCCCCCGAACATATTTATTTTAGCATCTAATTACTTAATTGCTCAAGGCCCAACTCAAATATCATTTCTGCAAAGATGCCTTCTTTGACCCACTTTATTAAGGAATTAATCTGCCTAGTATCTGTAGACCCCATGACACTTTAGTATTTGTGTCTGTAGCACGGAGTCTTTATATTTTGTGAGTTGAGTATCTATCTATGCATCCCTGACCCATCCATTCCATCCAAACACCAGGAGAGAGATGAGCAAATTGACTCAGTCTAGTAAATCTTTGCTGTATTGTGACATAACCTACAGCTTCATAAATGATACATAAAAGGTGCTTAGGTCTTGTTTATCACTTTATAAAGTATTGAAATAAATATTTCGGTTACCTTATGCCTTTTAATAAGTACTTACATCTTATTTTTTTTAAAAAAGGCAGGAAATTTTCTACACATTCAAATTTAAATGTTTCCAATAAAAATCCATTGCATTCAGTGAACCATATGTATTTAGCAATTGGTAAACTAGATGCACATTTAACAATGACAATAAAAACAAATATTGTGCAAAGCTGTTGGTGGGCTATCAACTCTCATGGGGTCTTCAGCGAAATGATAATGCCATTACAGGGAAGTTTAGAACCAAATAAACTGTGCTGAAGAGTTATTTTTAGCTTAACTCTAAATAATATTGAATTATGACTTCAGGTAATACATGCATCAAGAAAATACTATTTGAAAGATGATATAAGAAAGTTTAGTGTAACATTGTAATCCCAAGTATAAGTAATTGTTATTCATCTATTAAAATAAAATGTAAAATGAAAACAAAAAGAGAGTGTATTAGTGTACATACCATGAGTTTATAAATTCTTAAAAAAATAAAAACAATTTCTACAAGGTGATGTACCTGTAGCCATCACTCTTAATATTTTAATGAAGCCATTGTGCAACTCCAAAAATAAAGTCATAAAAATCAAGATGGAGTTTTAACTCTTCATTAGGTTGTGGCTATAATGTCAAAAAGTCTTTTCATGACAAATATCTACCTACTGGTCCTCTGAGTCCCTTCAGCTGGACAGTACTAAACTATGCAAAATGGGTCATCTGAAGGCAGAGTCATGTTATTTTTTGTTTCACTATTGATAGTGAGACAAAATGGAATGTATTGGAATTTTGACAAAAAAATAGGTTTTACTCATATCAAAATGGAATATAATGGAAACAAAAATAGGTTTCCCTCATCCCTTCATTCACCTAACAACTAGAGACCTGAAGGTCCAGTAGATAACAAAATATACAAGGTCCTGGTGCTCCATCTCTTCTCCTCCCCTGCCTCCTTCATGCTCTTGCTCTTGCTGCCTCCTTGAATAGATTTTCTTCTTCTATTTTAGTTGCAGATTCTTATCCATCCATGATTCACTTTGGACACCATATTGTACAAAAATCCTGGCAGAGTGAAATGATATACCCCAATGCTTTCATAATATCCTGTGTATATTTTTATTACGTTTTCACATTTTGGTAGTACAATTTGTTATGTAAAATTCACCCATAGTAAATGCATGGTTTGATGATTTATTTTAGTAGGTTATAGAGTTATACAAGTATTACTACAATTCAGTGAAAAAGATTTCCATCTCCCTACAAAGCCCCTTGATTTTTTTCTGATCTTATATACACAAAGCATATGAAGTCTTTTCATGGGTGTTATTTTACCAAACATTTTTTTGATGTTCATCCATATTGTATTATGTATCAGTAGTTTGATGCTTTGTATTGCTGTATAGCATCCCTTTGTATAAATATACCACATTCTGTTTATCCATCACCATTTTATGGACATATATTTCCATTTTGGGGACTATCATAAACAGTCACATACAATCTCTAGGTGGATATATGCTATTGTTTCTCTTGGGTAAACAATTCAAGAGCGGAATTTCTGGGTTGTGGGGTAAGTTTGTGTTTCAATTTTTAACAAGCTGCTGAGCTGTTTTGCAAACTGTAATACTTTACATTTATATAAGCAATAAATGAAGTTTCCAGTTTCTTTGCATCCTTGACAAAATAGGTTATTGCCTTTTTTCATTATAATTAAGTGAGTATTAAATGGTGTCTCATTGTGATTTACATATGCATTTCCCTAGTGACTGATGTTGAATATTATTTGTATGTTTAGATTAGGCATTTTTTGGTGAAGTATCTGTTTATATAGTTTGCCTATTTAAAACAGTTGAGTTGCTTTTCTTCTATTGAAGAATTGTAAGAAGGTGTTTTTTTTGGTAACATATTTGAATAGAGTGTTAATCAGATATATGATTTGAAAATATTTTCTTCTAGTCTGTCTTTTTGTTTTCTTCTTGCTGTCTTTGGAGACACTAAAATTTTTAATCAAATAGAAACAATTGTTTAGTAAGGCACTCTTTCCTACTATCTTTTAGGGCAGAAGGTACACACAGTTACTGATATGTCTGCTTACATGTACAGTATTCATTAAGAGTTATTGAGAACTTGCTTGGGCTTAGTATTAATCTAAATTCTTTGAATAGGTTAATACTTTATTCCCTGAAGGAGCCCTAGGATGTAGGTTCCATTAAAATTAAAGTTTACCAAGGTAAATTATTCTCAGGGTCACAGGGGAATCTGAGCCTGAACCCAATCCCTTGACCCTCTCCACTCTATTCTGCCCTTGATTCGTATATTTCTCTAAAGATCCTTAGAGTTCAACAAGTACATATGCATTTTCCAACTTATTTCTTCATTTTAAAAAATATTATTATGAAGTCTACAATTTAAGATTTGGGAAAAATTAGAACCAGAAGTTGAAATAACAATGAATCCAACATGATGAGCAACCACAGGAACCTTTTTGGCCACCAGGATTTCACTTTCATGGAAGTGATTCAGAGGCCTTATTCTGAAGAGCAGTAATTGTGGATCAGTAGGTCCAGCTACATGTCTCTCAGATTCCTCATGAAGAGACAGTAACCTATTCCACAGTATGGGCTATGAGAAAGAAGTAACAGGTGTTGTTACAAATACAGTGTCCTTTATAAAAAGCAGTGTAAAATATAACTAATGGCACTCTATTCTCAGGGTAAAGATTAAGTGAGATTATTTATAGAAAGGGCTTTTTCTAGTGCCTGGGTGATAAAAGGCATGTAAAAAATATAATAATTTTTACACTTTTATGAGCTATCTTTTACTTTATTTCAGTTTCGTTTTTGAATTTTCTTATTCGATAAGCTCAATCTTAGTATGCATTTACTCACATATATTTACTCCTGGTAAATACCCTTAGAGAGTTTGCACATGAGCTGTTCCTTCAGGTAGCTTGCTTTAAGTAGGTATGAGTTTTAGGAAAGTTTATGAAATAAAAACTTTACAACACAAAACCAATTCTCTTTCCAATAGAACTACCACTGTGTTACTCAAATTAAATGTACATGATTAGTATAATTGAGTTTTCTAAAAAGGTACTCTTGAAATACTATATTAGATTAAGGCATATTGGCTTAATTTAGACAAAAGAAAGGTTTGTATGATTTTATTTTATTTTTTTCATTTTAATAGCTATGTTGGATAAATAACCAATTTATTTCAATCTTACCATTAAAGGCATACATGAATCTTTGCAAATATTCATTATTGTATGGCTTCATTCAATGATACAGCTCTTTTCTATATGCTTTCTTTTGTGTGTAAACTTTTCTCTCACTGCAGCCCATACAAACTTCACCGAATTTCAGACAAAAGTTTATAATATCACTCTGCTTTATTCATACAGATTAATACCAAGTATGGAGAAACATTTTCCATAATTTTTTCATCTTTATTTTTTTAGATGAGCTACAATTAATTTAGAAATATACACCTTCTTTTTTTAACCTTCTTATTTGTCAGAGAAATAGATACCTAGTAGGAAAGTATGCCATTATTAATGCCTAGAATTTAAAATTATTAAATGCAAGTGGAAATACAGCTTTAAGTGTACAGTAATGTATATCTGAAATAATAAAACTCCTTGAAAGCAAATGCAAATATTCAGGTACTTGTATTTTATTCAGTCAATTCATAAAACCATTCTTATGTATGAAAGAACATTTACAACAGATGACTACTTTAGGAAAAAAAACATTATAGAGTATAAAATTTCATAGTGTCTTAGGCTGTCTGATTTATCTTCATATTTAGACCTTTATTTTTCTCAAAATTTCTAAGCAACGTAAAGACACTTCAGAAATGCAAAAGTATTCTATTTGCTTTTATTTTTATTTTAAAAAACAAATAAAAACTCAATATGAGGTAGAAAAGATCATTTCTAAACATTGAAAATTATATGTTATTACCCTGGTAAGTCTGGGAATAATTGTAAAGTTACCACACTGGGAATCCTATCCCACTAGACCCAGAAATTCGTCAGCATACAGCACACAGTATAACACAAGTGCTATTATGATACCACAGTGGAATATCCACCCTCTTTTTGCTGCCTGAGGCTGTCCTTAAGCTCTTAAACCTTTGAACAGAATGACAGTTTTAAACCCCTTAAGGAAACTAGAATTGATAGTAAAATAGCTGATGGCTGTGGATCACCTCCCCCACTGTTGGCCTTTGACACTCACTTTCCTATTACACTAACCCCTTGAGCATTCCTGGAAGGAGACAGAGCATATGCCACACATTGTGTGATGAAGTGGCAGGCATTAGAAACCCTGGGAAGGAAGTTCCTGGCTTGTGCTCTGCTTTCACCCTGCTATTGACAGCAAACAGACCAGCTCCTAGTCCAAACTTGGAACTTACCCAGACGAGGGACCTGTGTGATGCTATACAATGTGAAGAATATCACCTCCATTCTGCATTCTTCTTCATGAAGGAAACATCTAATTTTTTTATAAGAAAGGTTGTACAAAATTAAAAGTAGTGATCTTTTGTTCTACTATTAAATGTTGGTATAATACAGCCTTAAATGACTATATTGACACTTTGTAGAAAAAGAAAAGTTTTCTAAAATTCTGTTTTCGAATTAGAACTATGCTTCAGAATTGAGATAAATACACTCCACTAGTATTTTAACATTAGCGTAGCTGGGCCAAATAAAATTCTCTTAACTGAAAATGCCCTTGATGATCTATACCTTGTCCTGAGCAAAATTATTTATTTAACAGTCTCTAGTGCAGATTATTTTGCACAATTGGCTTTTGTATTTGAAGAGGCAAGATTGTGCTGCCATCTTAGATAAACTCTTAAATCTAAATTGATTAATGTAGAGGAAGTTTATTTTTTTTATTCAGACCAAGTCTGCTAGACTTGAGGGTAAGGCTTATTATTTTCCCCTTCCTGGACTCTCAAATTTCTGGGCTCAACTGATCCTCTAACCTCAGCATCCCAAGTATATGTAAATACAGGCATATAACATGGTGCCCAGTAGATCCTTTGTTTTTTTAATGTCCAGTAGAGTTTTCAAAGCACTATTTATTTATGTTGAAGGCTCCTTTCCTTCCCTGTGCTCTGTGAACCATGTACTTTCCATAGTGGATGCACCAGCGAGTCCACTTCATGGTCTTGCCTCTGCATTAGCATGAATTTAAGAAGTCATTTCTTCCCACAGCATGCTTCCCAGACTCATTCATAACTTTGTTTCACATTGAGCTGGTTGGAAAATGCCATCAAAGTGCATTCTGATGAAAAATGTGCAATGCCTACTACACAGCAGACTTGAATCCCAGTCTCTGCTCAATACAGAGAGGCAGAACAAACAAAGTGTTGGAGAGACCAGAGACAGGAGGATGCTTTCTTTTGTTTTCATTTCTTTCTTTTTTTGAGGGTAAGGCTTGCTATGTGGCCCATCCTGGACTCTCAAATTTCTGGACTCAACTGATCCTCTAACCTCAGCATCCCAAGTAGATATAAATACAGGTATATAACATAGTGCCTAGTAGGTCATTTGTTTTTTAATGTGCATATGTTTTGTTTGAAATATTCTATTTTAAAAAGAAGTGCTAACTAGTTACAAATTCTTATAATCTGATCATTTATTTCAAGTAGGAGGACTGATGGCTGTAGTTGTGTTGAAAGTTGCTGATCCTAGGAGGGTTCCTTATAAGCCATGGTGTGATTATCTCTACTGCAGGTTGCTTCTAAGGAAATCAAATGTCCATGAATTGCTGTACCTTGTATTCTTTTCCTTTCATGTCTAACCTGGAAAACTTGTTACAAAAGCACTCATGATGAAACTCAGCATAAGATTTAAGTCTCTTCCTCTGCCCTTTCTTATCACATTGCTTTATGGTCAAACTACTTTGATACTTCCAGGGCTCCTTATGTGACATATTCTTAGCTGTGAGTTTTATACATATTCTATTCTCTTGACCAAATTTATTTCCCCTCAACTTAAATGATATCCTTTAAATTATAAAGCTAATACCTTCTTTTATTTATATGTGTACATATTATTAGCAAGTATATATAAATGTTATCCATCTTTTCTTTTCTCCTTGAAGTAAATCACATTTAATCTTCCTGCTTATATTTTTTCCAGTCATCTATTTATAATCTGATACACTTAAAGGTGCTACTTTTTCTAATTCAATATTAATTTAAAATGCAATAATTTGAAGTCAGAACTATATCAAAATCACAAAATAAAATAAACTTCACAAACACAACAAAAAACATTGAAAACAAACAGTAATTTTTCAAATATAAATTTAAATGTATTAATAATTACATGAAAATAGACTAGTTGACACAATATTAAGTGACTGCCATACTTAAAAAAAAGACACAGTCCTATTGTGTACTATATAAAAGAAACACAAAGTTAAAAATAAATTCAAAAAAACTAAAATCAAATCAAAAGATAGGATGAAAGAAAATTACATAAAATGCTATACCATCCAAATATTGAATATATTGAAGACAAAAGAGATCTATTTCATAATGTCAAAAGTGTCCATACATCAGAAATTTGCAACTATAAATATATATTTGATTGACAACAGAACTCAAAAATATTTCAAGCAAGAGCAGAATTAAGAGGCAAAATAGAAAATTTTGGAGATTTCTATATCCCACAATTAATAATTTATAAAACAATTACTAAGAAAATCAACTCATTGAGATATATATCTATATATCTATATATATATAAAGTTTTTTTGGCTCTAGTAACTTTTTTGTAATAAGTATATTTTGTCTGATATTTGAAAAGTTACTCTGGCTCTTATGGATGTTTCACGGGTGAACCTATTTTCAATTTTTTTCTTTTCAAGCTATTTGTGCTTTAAAATCTAAAGTGAGTCTCTTCAACATATTAATAGATAACTCAATTGGAATCCATTCTGCTAATTTGTCTTTTTATTAGAGTATACAATCTATTTAAAGTTAAACTAATTGTTGATAAAGTAAAATTTAGGTCTATCTTACTATGTGTTTTCTGCATTTGTTTGTTCTATTTTAATCCTCTATTATCCAGTTATTTCCTTTGGGTTTTATTAAATAGATATATATTTTTAATGTGCCATTTTAGTTCCCTTGCTGTTTTACTGATTTTTAAAATTATTTTTGGTGGTTTGTCCAAGAATTACAGTTAACATATTAACTTATGGTGTAAATATAAGGTATCCCCCTAAAGCTCATGTGTGAGATAATGCAATAAATCTCAGAAGTAAAATGATTGGTTTAACCTAATCATTGTGCTAATTCCCTGAGAGGGATTTACTGAATGAAGACTGTGGGCAGATACTATGTGACTGGAGGAGGAAGATCATTGGGCTATACATTTTGTTAGCTCTGCTTCTACCACACTTTTCCACAACAATGTATTGCCTCACCTTGGGTCCAGAGCTATGGTATTGACCATCTATGGCCTGAGACCTCTGAAACCATCAGCCTCCAAAACAAACGTTTTCTTCTCTAAATGTTTTTGTCAGGTCTTTTGGTCACAATAGTGAAAAAAACTGACTAAAACAGAGTTTAGAAAAAGTTATTTTGAACTAATAAAATATCATTTTCAATATTTTATGTAAAATCTTTCTAATATATCTTGGTTCCATCTCTCCTCATTTCTTCTATTATTTTTATTTAAATTATATCTTTATTTAAGTACAAAACATCATTTTATGATTTTTTATGCAGTATTCTTTTAAATCAAACAAAAAAGTGTTTCAAACAAAATTAGACTTATAATTTTTTATTTATTCTTTTAGTATTTATTTATATTGTAACCTTCTTGTGGCTCTTCATATCTGTATGTGGATATGAGTTCTTGTCTATTTTCTATTCCTATTAACTTAAAATAGAGGCTATAATCTTTGTAGAGAGGGCCTGTTAGAGAGTAAGTGCTCTTTCATATAAAAGAGTGGGAACTTGGGTATGTTTTATTTTATCCTTACTTTTAAATGACAGTTTTGCTGAAGTATAGAATTTTTGATTTTTGATTGATATTCTTTTTCTTTCAACAATTGAAATATACCCACTGCCTTCTGACTTCCTGGTTTCTGATAAGTCACCTTGTTTGTTTATTTATTTATTTTTAAATATTTACTTTTTGGTGTAGATGGACACAACACAATGCATTTTATTTTTATGTGGTGCTGAGGATCGAACCCGGGTCCCGCCCATGCTAGGTGAGCGCTCTATCGCTGAGCCACAATCCCAGCCCAGTCACCTTGTTGATGAGAATTCCTTGCATGTGATGAGTTGAATATCTCTTGTTTTCAAAATTCTCTCTCTGACTTTCAACAGTTTTACTGTAATGCATTTGTGTATAGATGTCATTATGTCATTGAGTTCATCTAAGTTACAATTAGATGAAATTTTAAATGTGTTAACTAATGTTTTTCACCAAATTTTAGAAAATCCCAGGCATTACTTACTCAAATATTTCCTTTTCTAGTCCTATTTCTTTTCAGAATTCCTGTTATGCCTATGTTGGTACATCTAATCATGCCCCCAAGCTGAATATTTTTTAAAAATTCTTTTTCTTTTCTAAACTTTGCCTTTTAAAAGCCCTGTTTTTCAAACTAGATAATTTGACCTATTTTCAATTTTGGTGATTTTATTTTTACACTTGTAACATCAAATCTACTGATGAAAACCTCTAGTCAATTTTCATTTCAGTTATTCTTTCAAATCCCAAATTCTCATTTAGTTTTGTAAAAAATTATTGCTGTCTCTTGATTGATAAACTGTAATTGGTAATACATCATTTTCATACTTTGCTGTACTTTTGGACATGGTTTATGTTAGTTTGAACATATTTACTTGTAAACTTAACCCTTAGGCTTCCTCAGGATAATTTGCATTGAATTCTTGACCCATGTGAATAGATTGTATTTTGATGTTTAGGTCTTATCATTTCTTAGAACTGGACATTTTATAAACTATGCTGCATTTCCGAAATCAACTCCTACTCTTCATGCTTTTTGTTGTTGTTCTTCATTATTGTTTTGGCTATTGTTTACTTAGCAATTTTCTTGAGCTAATTCTGTTAAGTCTATAATTCTGTACAAGGAAGTGCCTGCTTGGTTGGCTAACTGGTCAGCTAGGTATTACACAGCGATTTCCTTAAATGCCTGGACCATACATTTTGTACTTATTCTCTAGAGGATATGAGGATGTTATTGAGCATGCCTTCTATACTCACATAGTTTACAACTCTGACTTAGTTTTTATTTCTGCTTGGACAGAAGCTTAAGATCATTAAGAGGTTAGGAATTTTTCAGGTTTTTCTTGAGCACATTTTCAGTGCTGCACAAGTGCCTAGCCTTCTGGATCCTCAGGGATATGTGAAAGTGAATCAGAGTCTCCTACAGATTTCTTATTCCTCATATTCTCCTTTTAATTATATTGGCTGCTCTGTTCCTTGGCTCAACAGGTATCTCTGTCACAGAAGCAGAGATATTAGTCAATTACCACTGATTATTTTCACTAGATTTACTAGGTATATGCTTATTTATTAAGTGAATTCTAAGTCATAGCAAATAAAAACAATTCCAGAAAATGAGGTTTTCCAAATTGCTTTCACACAGATCACAGTTGGAAATCTTGGTACAGGGTTTCTAGGAGACATGGCTATCTACTCTAGAGCTTCCAGTGGCTCTAGGCTGCATATCGTCAAGAGTACAATGGAACATGAGAGTGGAAGATGGAAATAGAGCAGGTTAAGTTGCCACGAACATTCCTTGGATACTGAAGTTCAGCTTGTTTTTGTTTTAAAAATACCTATAGAAGTTTGGTAAATTTTTATTTTTGACAAGTTTTCATTGCTTTTATGAATGAGGGAATTTTTCTGAGGTCCTTATTCCACCATTTTGGAAGTACTTCCCATTATATCTTTTTTTTTTTTTTATTGGTTGTTCACAACATTACAAAGCTCTTGACATATCATACTTCGAACAATAGTTTCAAGTGAGTTATGAACTCCCATTTTTACCCCAAATACAGATTGCAGAATCACATAGGTTACACATTCACATTTTTACATAATGCCATACTAGTGACTGATGTATTCTGCTACCTTTCCTATCCTCTACTATCCCCCTCCCCCCATCTTCTCTTCCTATCCCATCTACTGTAATTCATTTCTCTCCTTATTTTTCTTCCAATTCCCCTCACAACCTCTTTTATGTAGTTTTTTATAACAATGAGAGTCTCTTTCCATTTCCATGCAATTCCCCTTTTCTCTCTCTTTCCCTCCCATCTCGTGCCTCTGTTTAATGTCAATCTTTTCTTCCTGCTCTTCCTCCCTACTCTATTCTTAGTTGCTCTCATTATATCAAAGAAGACATTTGGTATTTGTTTTTTAGGGATTGGCTAGCTTCACTGAGCATAATCTGCTCTAATGCCATCCATTTCCCTGCAAATTCCATGATTTTGTCATTTTTTAGTGCTGCGTAATACTCCACAGTGTATAAATGCCACATTTTTTTAATCCATTCATCCATTGAAGGGCATCTGGGTTGGTTCCACAGTCTAGCTATTGTGAATTGTGCTGCTGTGAACATCGATGTGGCAGTATCCCTGTAGTACGCTCTTTTAAGGTCTTCAGGGAATAGACCAAGAAGGGCAATAACTGGGTCAAATGGTGGTTCCATTCCTAGCTTTCCCAGGAATCTCCATACTGCTTTCCAAATTGGCCGAACCAATTTGCCATTATATCTTTTAGAGCTTCTAGTCTTATAATTATTTCATTTATTAATGGAATTCTATTTATTCTTGAAGAAATTTTACTCACAGTCCTTTATCTTAGTGTTCAAGGGATGCTTCACAGTATCATTATTTTGTACTAGTATTACTTTTCATTATATTCATGTCTTATATTCATGTGCTTTAATATTTGCCTCTTTCTTAGAATATATTTTTCTGAATCTTGGTGGGCTTTTCCCTTCAGAATATGTCTGGACATTGCTTTCTTGAGATCTCACAAAAATCAAATGTGCCTTTGTATTTCTATTAAACTTGATCAATAACTTTGTTTCCAAAGCATATAAAATTTTTAACTGCAAAGTCACTGATCTGGAAATTTTCAGCTGAGATAGTACTATAAGTTTTCTCACACCTTTCCAAATGTAGAAAACAATGTGTATGTGTCTGTGTATGTCATTGTGCATAGTTAGTTGTACACAATAAAAACCAAATCTAAGACAGATGGATTGTTTTAGTAGATAAAAATGAAACTCAGATGACTACAGCTACATTAAATCCATGCAGCAATGGAAAATGAAGATTTTTGCGTCATGTATGTGTCTTAGGGAAGATTTTGAACATGAACCATGGTCACTATATAAATTCTTTGATCTCTGATCTGACTTACTGAGGAGGTAAAGAGAAATCCTGAGCATTACTATGGGTGAAGTTAGTATTAATGCCTAGCTGCTGCCTGGACTCTCCAGAGGCAGTAAGAACCTCCCAATGAGAAATTCCATTAAAGCTACTGTGGATGATCTGTATGTACAACTCAGTGTTCTCACGGAAATGGTGATCATGGCCACTAATATAAGTCACCACTCAGATGGGGGCCCTGGGAAATTGTGTATAATAAAAGAGCTTGTAATCTATGGAGAGATAAAAGTTTTATAAAGTTGAAGAAAAGGCTTAAGTCTAAAATTCCATAATAGATGAGGAATGATATGAAAGCTTAAAACTTGGTCATCAGAATAATACTTGCCTAGAAAAAGCAGTTCATAGAGAAAGGTAAAAAAGATTAAAAAAATACTTTTAAACAATTCTGCTTCATGTGTTAGTTGGGTCCTCTGGGAATTAATTCATTAGAAGTACAAGATATTTATTAAGAGATAATACATGTAAGATAAATAAAAGAATAGGCAATAATAAGTCAGGGAAATTCTTCAGATATAGGTCTGTGAATAAGGAGAGGGCAAAAAGAAGGATTGGCTGGAAAGTGCCTCAAAAAACAGTGGGGCTTGTGTTGTCTCAGCTAAACCCATAGGAAAGAAAATTACCTATAACAGTCATTTTGTAATCCGAGATGGTCAAAAAATGAAAACCCCACACAACCCATCCTTTCAGTGTGCACTGCACCTGCCTGGCCCCCAATATTGGATTTAATGTAGCTAGAGTACATGCTTTAATGAAGGGTACAACGACTTCTACTTTATTCCTTGTTAAGGACCTGTGGTTTATATATAATTTTGTGTATTATTTTTTTATAACTGCATATGAATCTTCAATCATATAAAAATAAAAAAATTCAAAAAAACAAGCAAACAAATAACAACAACAACAAAACAAAACACACCAAAGAAGATAGAGTACATAACCAGGAGTTCTAAAAGAAGAGACTTTAGAAAATGGAACAGTAGCATTGTTAGACAAGAACAGTGGCTTAGAACTTTCCTGAACTGAAAACAAATGATTTTTTCAATGAAGAAATCCTGTTGTTGGCAATATGGGTGAACATTCATAAATTTAAACAAAATTTCAGATTTTAAAGATAAAGTAGAATGTTATATTTCAAATATAGAAAAATGTCTTAAACATTCTACAGAATCTCAAGAAAGATGACTTAGGAAAGAATATCTCCTATGTAGAAGGCTGCCTTCTCAAAACATTTGCCTGGCAGAAATGTGTGCTCAGAGACCCATCTGGGTGTTGATGGGGGAATGTGATTGCTCAGTCGCATGATGCCTTTGCTTTCAGTAAAGTACCAGACTTTAGCTCTGCTTGGTACCACTAAATTGCAAGTCCAGATTTCCTCTGCTTTATGTTCTAAAGAAAATTTTTCACATTTTTGGTATTGGGAATTGTAAAACAGAGGAGAGGGAGGTAGGAACAGTGATAGCTGCATGGGGTTGAAAATGTGAGATTATACCTGCTTTTTAAGTAGATTTAAGAATATTTTCATTTTTCAGCCTTACCTTCAAACCTGCATTGCTGCTGACTCTAAGTCTGGGAAGGCATGTTCTACAGGGCAAAGGCTTTGCTTCTGGTCTCTCCCTATTTCTTATTTAGGTATAAGATCTTTTAAATATGTCACAATCTACTCATGGAGTTTTCCAAATTCTAAAGTGTTTTCTGTTGATGTCTTCTTGTCACTTGATGGTATATAGATATTTAAAAAAGAAAACAAAAACTTAATTGTTATCTTTTTAGTGGTGTCACAGTTTGGATATGAGGTGTTCATATCCAAATAATCCTGTGCAAATGCAGGATTATTCAGAAGTAAAGTGAGTGGATTATGTTAGTTATAACTTAATCAGTCCTGTCAAAGTTTGAATGGAATAGCTGGGCTGTAACTGTAGGCAGGTGGAACATAGATGAGGGAGGTGAGTCACTGGGGGGTGTGCACTGGAAGCTCCGGAAGACTTCATCTTATGTGGTCCTTTCCCTTTTCTCTCTGCTTCCTAGCCACTTTGAGCAGACAAGTGGTCTTCCACCAGGCCCTTCTGCCATGATATCCTGGTTCACCTTGGGCCCAGAGCAAAGGACTTGGCTTACTGTGCACTAAAACTCTCAAACCATGAATCAAAATAAATCTTTTCCTTTGTAGGCAACAAAAATACTAACGTTAATGGCACATAACGAGAATTAGATTTACTTTTCTGAGGAATTTTCTAAGTGCTGAGCTAAAACTTTACTTTCAAAATTATGGCAATCACTTTTATAAATGTACACAAACTTTTCATTTTCTCTGGTTGGTTCCATTCCGGTAGCAGCCTATTCCTTTTGAATGAACTATCCTCTCATGTTTCTTTGAGGATATCAGTTCAAAATATATTTTAAGTTATGGTAACCTCCTTACAAAGTATCTGCTTCCTCTGTTGTTGGGGCTTTTATTTACTCATCTCTTTTATAAATTGATTTTTCCTTGAATGTGACTTGCAAATTATTGTTTTTTCCTTTCTTGTTTATTTGCTTTTCTTATTTAAATATGACTCATCCTGGAAGGCACAACTCAAGCCATATCTTCTCTTGAGAAATATTTCTTGAAGTCCACAAGCTGAAATAGTGGCTCTGTCACATTGTTGCACATGATGTGGTTTACATTCTGTGAAAGCATTCACCACTGGCTTTAGTAACTTCTTTTTACACGTCTGTTTTTGTTTATTTACTTGAAAGCTTTTTGAAAGTATAAACTATGTTAGATTCATTTCTGAATACTCCATGCCTAATGTCCATACATAATATGCTATTTAAGAAATGAATCTTTCACAATATAGTAAACAAAATCCCAGGTCTTAAACTTCTTTCTTATATAGACGAGACAATATAAATTATTTCTTTGATCTTTAGAAATTCTAGGCATCTTTTTGAAGTTGTTCAGGGTATGGCTGTCTAAAAAACTATTTACTGCGTAATTCTGGTAGAGTTGAGTGTGTGTGTGCTGTGAAACATGTCTACAGTTAAACTATAGTTTTAAACTATATATTATTACTGATTTACACCAACTAATCAGTGTTTTTTGGGGGGAAGGGGTACTGGCAGGTACCCCAGGGAGCTTTACCCCATTCCCAGACCTCTTTTTGTTGTTGTTGTTGTTGTTGTTTTATTGAGACAGGGTTGCACAAAGTTGCTAGGGCCTCACTAATTTGCTGAGGCTGGCCATGAACTTGTGATTTCCTGGTTCAGCAGCCTAAGTTTCTGGGATTAAAGGCATGTGCCATTGCACATGGCTCCAATCAGTGTTTTAAATGACATTTCAGCTGAGTTATAGCAGTATATTAACTACACATATTCATTATATGAAAACTCATGCTGAGAACCTTTTCCTTATTTATAGATATATCTTCTTCACTTTGAATCTATTTTATATATGCTTCTTAATATTTTTATCATAGAAGTGTGATTAAATTTCTAAAGGTGTTAAATATGCAGCAACATCAGCTCTCTCTCTTTGCTCAGAAAAAGTTCATATCAACTCTAATGTTATTGTTGCACATACACCTATTATCTTAACTGTATGATTCATCCAGATATCCAAGCCTCTGGTAAATAAGAAAAACTTTCACTTTCTTATTGCTCATAAAGATGATTATAACAACCTTCTTCTAATTTTTAATTGTTTACTACATTAAATCACTTTTCCATGGGGCTGGGGTTGTAGCTCAGTGGTACAGTGCTTGCCT
The DNA here is from genome assembly GCF_052094955.1 of Ictidomys tridecemlineatus. Lineage (NCBI taxonomy): Eukaryota > Metazoa > Chordata > Mammalia > Rodentia > Sciuridae > Ictidomys > Ictidomys tridecemlineatus. The sequence goes on from NC_135477.1 coordinate 223,801,156, forward strand.
AGCACATGTGAGGCCCTGGGTTCAATCCTCAGCACCACATAAAGATATTGACAACTACAACTAAAATAATAAAAATAAATAAATAAATAAATAACTTTTCCAATACCTAATTCAATAGTATAGTTAAGATACAGTGACTTCAGATAAATGAGTCATATAACTTATGATTAAACAAATAAAGAAAATTAAAACTTTTATTTATGAACACTTAAATGCATTCAGCAAATAATGGAGCTATTCCAAACAACTTCACCTTTCATGCTTATTATACATACATCAAAACTTTCTTTCCCAAAGCTCTTAATGGATGTTTATGATTTTCTAAATTATACAGAAATGACACACATTTAAGTGCATGAGGGCACTATCCCATAGTTACAGTTCATTGAAATGTCTATTTAATAGTAGATAATATACAAATCCTCTTCCACCAACTGTCACAAACTGTCTAATATAGGAATTTTGGTGAAAATCACTTCCTGGGTGTATGACCTGAGTTGACAGCTAATTTTTTGGTCAGGGCCCAAATTAGAGTCAAATAACTCTATCTAGAACCTATGTAGGAAGACTGGCTAATATTAAAACAAACAAACAAAGAAACAAAAACTTGGCCAGGAAATAGTGTTATTATTATGTATTATGTTCTTGAAAGATTTTTGGTATTGTCATTCCTCTCCTACAAATAATCTGAAAACTCAGATTTGGTGCCTCTGTAATCTCACATGTGTCTGATAAACTCTTAGTGTGTGTGTGTGTGTGTGTGTGTGTGTGTGTATTGGGGGGAGGGCGGGGAACAAGCTGTATCTACCCAGGCTCCTTACTTCTCACACTCATAGATCACCTCCTACATTTCTAAGCTGATCTAAGCAAATAGGCCTTGATGGAAAATGTTCTTCTTGTCACTCAGTAGCTGCTATTTCACTCACCTTGTTAATTAATAGAGATAGTTCAATGGCTGTCAATTCAAAAGAAGCCAGAAAGAATATTTTCTCTTCCACATTTGCAGGACACATGGTTCAACATATTTTTGGATATATCTGGAATCTACTTCTCATTTTGAATAATATTAAAGGAAGTCTGTGGGGAAAAATCTTCTAGGAGACATTATTTGGAAACAGATAAAAGTTTACGTAGCATATTGAGTTGCTTCGAATATGTTTATTTTTTCCCGTTGATTTCCATCAAAACACTGCTCATTCTTCAAGACCTAGCTCAGATATTAAGTCTGCATCACATTAATGGAAACTAAAAAATAGTGAAAGTAGTTCCTGTACTCTGCTGTGAAGGCATTTAAAGAAAACCTCTTTCCTATAAGAAGCCAAGAAGAACAGAGAAAAAAAGAATAATATATAACTATCTTGTGGTAACCGATTGTGCCACTGGAGCCACAAATGACAAAACTTGAATTCCTATACCTCACACTGCTGTGCATCAAGACGCACTTTAAAGTTATAGCAATTAAAATGGTGTGATACTGACATAGGTTAGATAAATAAACAGAATTTAGACATTAATCCCATTGCTCCAAAAATTGGATGCTTGGCTTATGAGAAAAGTGGGATTGCAGGGGAGAGGAGAAAAGTTAGTATTTTGAAGACATGGCGTTTGGCCAATTGAATATGCATGTTAAATGAAGTACTCTTGACTTGAAGGTATATTAAAAATGCCTTTCCATATCTTAATTAAAAAATAAAGCCCCTAGAAGAAAAACATATTTTTATGTTCAGGGAAGCCAAATAGTTATTATTAAATAGGACTAAACAAAGGATCATTACAAAGAGTATTTTTTTAAGTGGATTGCCCTTTATTTAAATTAAGAATTTCTCAATTAATAATATATTCATCAGAAGGCATCATTGGGAGAGTGAAAAAAAAAAGCCACCAAGTATCTTTGAAGTATTTGTTGGACAGAGTACTCACATCCACACACTACAAGGAACTCCTGCCGATCAACGGGATTATGTCCAGAGAAGAAAGCAGAAAAAAAAATAGGTAAAAGATCTAAACAAATACTCAAGGTAATCCAAATGATGGATAAGTATGGTGGATATGAAGTTACCTAAATCTTCATAAACATCTAGTAAGATTATAAATTATTACAATGGTTTTGGAAAGTGTTTGGCAATATCTATTATAGCTCAACAGGTCTGAACTTTATGATGTAGCAAACCTATGTTTATGTATATATCCAACAAACATGAATAAGATGCTCACCAAAGACACATAAATTTTTCAAAACAGTATGATTCATAATGGCCCTAAACTTGAAACAACTTATTTCCATTTTCAATAAAGTATATAAATAAATTGTGGTGTATTAATTTAATGAAATGCTATATAGTTGTAAGAATGACTGAAGTGCAATCACAAGCAAGAATGTAAAAGAATGCTAAAAGTAATTACACACTGTTATTCTGTGATTTCATTTATATAAAGTGCTAATTTTATGAGTAAGTTTACTTTATAAAGATCCATTAAGTTGTTATAAGTTTTGCATTTTTCTGTATCTTTATACTTAATTTTTTTTAAAAAAGATAAAGAATATATTCTTAAACATGACATATCTGTCTGCATTCATAGATTGCAAGATCCTCTGAAGTGGGCTCTGTGATTTTTCATTTTCTGTCTAGCATCAGACCCTATGTTGGACGTGTGAGATTTTTCATAATAAATATTTCTTTTAATTCATAAAAGCATAGTTTGTTACTCAATCAGTATCATTACATGAATTCGAGCCAGTTAAAAGAACATTATTTTTCATCCAGTGATGAATAAATCAGTCATGTCCATTTATAACATTATGGAGTTGGATATTACTATTGAATTCTCCATTGTCAGTAATTCTAAATGTAATCAATCTTCCCTGTATCTTTAGGTAGATATGTAGACCAAATTCTCGAAATAAACTAAAGCACAAACAGTTGTATTCGATGGAAAGTGATTGATTGATAATTATTTGATTAATAGGATAAATCTCCTTCATAGTATATAATAATTTTATGAAGTCATACTATGCTTAAGAAAGCAATTCATGCTATACAGAAATCAAACCACATAATTGTTAAAGGGCATTTATCAGTAATTTATTAAATGTATTTAATATTAAGTATCTAAGAACTTTGATTTATTTGGTGCTTTTTAAAAATACTTTTTTAGTTGTAGATTGACACACAATGTCTTTATTTATTTTTATGTGGTGCTGAGGATCGAGCCCACTGCCTCACATATGTAAGACAAACACACTATCACTGAGCTACAGTCCCAGCCCTATTCGGTATTTTTCATAAAAAGAATTTTCAGTGAGTTATTTGAGACCATCAATAAATTTTCATTTTTTTATTTATTAAAATTAATCCACAATTAATCACTAATAATTAGTAGTAATTGTTATTTGATATATAAGAGTTTTCTCAGGAAAAAACCATAAGACTTCACTGTAGATATGCCATATGGAGGAAAATTTAGCATATTGCAAATCTCAAAGAGTTTATAAAAATTTCTATGTATAAATTGATCAGCAATTTCATAAAATGCTTCTGATTGTGTTTTCATGTTTAATTATTTCCTATGGTAAATATAAATTTGTTAATCATAGAAGAGAGCCTCCCATAAGTAGGTACTCCCAAAAAGTAGACTGAATGCCAAATGACACATGTAAGGAAGCACAGGTCTCCCTTTGAAATTGGCTTTACAGCTGACATTAACTCTACTTGTAGAATCCTATCCAAGTCACTAGGAAGTTTCAGACACAACAGGACTCACAGAACCTCGTAATCTTATTCTTAGCACTTTGGCAGTGAATAGGGATGTGGAACAGGGAGATATTTCCTATCATTCAGATCCTTAGGCAGGTGGACTCTTTTATGTTGAAATCAGAGATAGTGTTTTCAAGTATCTCTCTGGACAAAGCTATGTTCAGGAACTTTGCAGCCCAATGTCCATATCTATGGCAGTGGGTACTTCCTGCACAGGAACACTCTTATAGAGCATGTCAGTGTAGAAGCTGCCTCTACCTGCATGGAAAACGAAAGAGTACATCAAGAAAATTGTGCTGTCTGATATTCACTCATCTGTTATCTAAGTCTCACTTTGGGTCCTCAGGTGATTCTGGTTGGAAACATCTGACCTTACTCTTTCCCAGAAGGACATCATCATTTCATTTTTTACTCTTCCTTCCCCTTTTTATTTCCCCTCTCAATTCCAATTCCCAGAAAAAAAAAATTCTTCTCCCTTTCCTAGAAAACATTACCATTCAGAGAATATTTTCTAGCAAAGAAAAACTGCCTTCATGTCTGAAGTATGATTGTGCAACTGAATTGTGCTTAGAACTTTGGATTTCTTACAGGATCACTTGCTATTTGAAGATCCAAACTAGGCCATCACCAACAAGTACATACATATTGAATCATAGCTGAGGTCCTCTGACTTTACATCTCCCACACAGGCTTTTTCATGTACTACCCCTTTAAAGAAAAATACACTTTTTCACATTCATCAGTATGATTAATACTTGAAAATATAAATCGTACAACTTTTTCCCCTCCTATTTCCTTTTTTTGCTTCACCTTATGTCAAGCAGAAAATTGGATGTTATGTGGGTAGAATAAAGGTAAGTGATATGTGAGTCTGTCAGAAAAAGCATAAGTGGCTTTTAAACTTTTACCCTTTGGTACTACCCTTCTTTATCTTTTGTTTTCAAAGCCAAATCTTTAGTACTGAGAAGCATTTTGTAGGGGTTAAAAGAAAGGAACTATATTAGTACAATGAATATTTTGGATAAGATTGAAAAGAAATGGGGGAGATAAGAGCTTTTCATGTACACCAGAAAGACATTCTTCTGGGCTATGAGTTGTGAAAGATCATTAAAGTAGATAGGTTATGGGTTCTAGTATAAGCATGGCTTCTTGGTAGATTATTGGATACACATTAGGACTCCAGGAAAATGGCTGCCTGCAAGAATTCCAATGTTCCCAGTGTTGGAACCAGTTGAATGGAATCTGGCCAAGGTAATGGAACAAGTGGCTGCCTTAGCAGAAATTTCCAGGGGACCCTCTTGCCTATAGATCCTTAAATTTGCAGAAAATCCTGGAACTTGGACAGTATTCTTGTAAGAAGTAGTAAGAAATGATTAATGAGGGGACAAGAAAGTAGTATTTTCCATCTACCTGAGGAAACAGTGGCATTAGATCTAAAAATTAAGTTATTGTTCTTCAATTATTTTTAGAGTAAGACTTACCTTGATTTCTAAATGATAGGAACCTGATCCCTTCATCAGTACTCCCAGATATCTTCTCTGGTCCAGCTGTTGAATTAGAGGGTATTCCTGAAGATGTAGTCTTAAATCTTAGGCTTTGCACTCACTATTTGTGTTGTCTTGGATAATTTGTGGGCCTCAATGTCCTCATATATTAAATGGAAATAAGCTCCACCATTTTCCCATACATTGTTTTACAATGAACAGTTTACTGATAACCTATTATATGCCTGGGGCTCTCCTGGTTAGTGGTTTCAACTAGGATTGAGATAATACTTTGTTTGGCATCTGGCATATACCAATTGTTAGACAAAGAATAGCACCTGCTAGCAATGTTTTTATTTTTGTTGCTATTATTACTTGCAAGGGCTGAAATGTGAGAAGAGTAAAATGGGCCATGTTCACCAGGGACTATAAGACTATACGTTTTTTAGACCCATTAAGAAGAACAAACCTGATTCTTCTTTGCTCACCCAGAATACCCACATTCATAACAATGATTTCTGCAATTTCACTTAAACTTCCAGTGCCACTCTGATGCAACTGTGGAGAACTTTTGCTTTATTTAACAGAATGCTCCAACAATAGCTTAACATAGACAGTTATTAAGCTAGATGATAAAGCTTAAGGTAGACAATTCTAACAATATAGACAATTAATTATTGTAAATGACAAGAGGTATTGGTGGAAAGGAGGTTTGCAGCAGCTCAGTGATATTATAAAGATCTGGAATCTTCCTATTTTTCAATTCTTCCTTATTCAGTGAGTTGGCATTGTCTCCACTCATGGTCACAATGGAATCCAGAATTCTATGAGCCATACACTTCTATTGTAGTATCCTAGGTAGAACACAGAGGAATGAAGGTAAAATTGGAAAAAGAAATGACTTCTTTATCACATTCATTGTCTTTCAACTTTCCCTTTGGTTTCATCACGTTAATTGGTTTACAAACAAAGCCTGCACAAATTTCTAGGTAAAAGGGAATGGGACTACTAAGATGATTATCCCCTGAGGCATATTAGATCATCACATCAACTACACTGAGTTTTTTTTGTTGTTGTTGTTTGTTTTAACCAAGGAAGAAGGAGAAAATGCTTTTTGAGTTGTGACAAAGAGTGCCTGCCAAAAGCTGATGATTTCAGTCATTTCCCGGACAAATTATATTCTGTGCAGTAAGGCTGCCAAGTCACTCTCTTATAGTAGCATAAAGAAGGTTCTAAAAAAGCCTGTTGTATATGATCCTTTTCCTGACCTATGAACACACTGGGCCAAGCTGTGTCCAGAGGACCATGTCTTAACTGCTTCAGATGGTGGACTCCATTAGCTGCTTCTGAACTCTACTCTCTGGCACAGCTGTTGTTCTCCATGTATTATGACCTCTCTTGTAAAGCACCTATTTTTCCCTACCAAAACTCCATCTTCTAACCATGAATCACTATAACCAATCTGATGTTCCAGGGATGGGCAACTCAACTTTTCATAAAGAAGGATATAAATTTTGGTACCTCCTGTGTGTTTTGGGGGTGGGATTTGGTGGACATAATATCTGTCTCATTTCTGCATCTCACATGGTGTTTCCTTATGGCTAGATCCTTGTAGTGTCTCTGGCACTATACTCATGAAGTGGTAAAAAATTATCCCTTTCTCATCTCATCCCCAGCCTGCCTCTGGTCATCCATGCTTGTTTCTGAATTTTGTGCTGCACATCAGAAGTCTAAAAAAGAATAGGAATTGACAAAGTCACTGTGTGCCAAGTCAGAATGGGGTTATAACGCCAAGCCTTGAGAGATAGATGTGTTGCAGGTTTCACTTCCCAATGGCAATAGGGATTGATTGATTGTAGGCTGTGGCCAACAACTGGGGGAGGGGAATAGCTACAGCAATGAAGAATGCTGAAATGCCTATTGCTAGAGACTTTTTGCTCTTTGAAAGTAGCAAAATCAGGTTTTTTTTTTAAATGAAGGAAACTTTTCTATACTTCTACCTCTCAGCTATCTTATTTTCTTCACCTTACTAAAGAGGCAGTGAAAATTCTTTTTCTCTTGCTCTAAGAATATAGAACCTTTTCATTAAAAATGGTATCTTCTAATCTATACAAACTTGTAAAATCACCAGACTTTTACTAAAACCAATGTATCTTATTGAAAATTTCAATGTCCATAGCAATTTTTATTGCTTCCTTAAAGTATTCTCCATGGTTATTTGTTCCACAGCTGCATTCACCATATATATAAGTACTCCAAATCATTCTTAGTACTTTAGCTTGAATTTCTAGGGTCCTCCTACTGTGACATGAATTAGTAAACATTGGGTATGATTTTTACATACAAATGGCCCAAATATAGGGTTTAGTTTTTCTGTCCATTTACTTCTCCAGGAATTTCTAAATTCCCTTGATAGTTGTCCTATTGATACCTTCACTGCTCAAGGAAGAATTTCAATACTAATTCTGTAATTTCAACTACACTTTTTTCATATCTTCCCTCATTTAAACCATCTATTCCCTAACACAACAAACTACAATACAAAGATCAATGGAAATAGCTAAAATTAAATTCGTTTCAATTCAATAAAGCACACACACAAACATATTAGAAATCAGATAATAAAGGCAAATTGGGATTTTTCTCATGTTCTTATTTTTTGCCAATTCTTATTTGCTTAAAAATTTTATGCATTATTTCTTGAAATAAACAAATTTAGTCTGAGGATTATAAAAGCAGGGCATGGTCATTTTTCAAAAATATAGTCAGTAGAAATCAACAACAGAAAAAAGTAATACATTTGAATTCTGTATCATTTGTTACAATAACTTCATAAGACTTTTCTGTTATTTTCTGATGCAATGTGAAATTTGGCACTGCCACAGTAAAATTGCCAAAGCCTCATAGAAAGCAATATATATGCAAAATTAAAAACATTTATTTAATAAAGTAATTTGGAATTTTCATTTGATTCTGACTTTTGTAGGAGCAAATGTATGCAGTGAGGTCACTCTGTCTAGACAAAGTCGATTTAATTTTCTTACCCCAAATCAAACAAATTACTTATCTATGGATCTGGGTTTATTCCACAATATCCAATATTGTTAGTTGCACCTGGGTGTTTTGATTCCTACAAGCCACATAATTCAACTTCATTCTTACTTTATTGCCCTGATAACTGACCCAACTTCTAGGTTATCTAGAAATTTTACTTACTTCTAGTCATTTAACTTGATCATTTTTGTTTAACATCTGTGTTGATATACTATATTACTTTTAAAAAACAACAACATTGAAATAGATTTATGTAATTTTATTTTACTCATTTGTATCTATCTTATTTTATTGTTTTGTTTTAGTGCTACATGACGGTAGAATCCATTTTGACATAATTATTAAAGCATGTAATATATGTTATAATTCAGTCCTCACTACCTCCCCTTTCCCTCTCCTCCCTGGCTCCCTGCTCCCTTCCCTCTAATCTACTGATATAATTTTAAAATGAGATGAAGTTTTCAGTGATGATAAATATGTTTATAAACATTTATTCAGTCATGGTAAGTTGAATTGCAAAGATCATACTTAAAATGCATTAAGATTACAGACTTTAACATTTTATTAGTTATGTAGATAATTCTGTATTTTAATGATTAAGATTTATTTGCTTATATTACATATGAAAATGTACTAATTTTTCCTAGTTTTCTTATAATACATACAAAAATGTACTATTTTTTCTAATATTTGAAATTATTTTGATGTGTTTTATTGAAGTTGAGAATTTGAAAGTTTTCTCTTTATGGTGAATGACTGTAGAAAGATTTTTTCCACATAAGAAGCTGCTGTCAGTAATTTGTCATTCCATAACATAAAAGTTTAATTTTGAGAGAAAGATTTTCTAAAACTCTTATATGCACACAAGCAAATTTTCTCAATTGTGGTTCATTTCTATCATGAGAGTTTGGGCTGTGTTTGTCCTGTCCCACGTCCACATGACTGATATGTTGGTATTCTTTTCGCTTCTGCTTTTTTTTGGTGTTTCCTAGTATTCTGAAATTAGGTTCATTCCAAATAAGTTGTCATGTACAGTGATTCATTTTATCAGATTTTCAGAGTGCATCCTTCCAAATGCTGAGTAACATAATCAGATTTGAACATTCATGTGACTTTTGATATATATTAGGTTTGATTGATCTTTATCTCAGCAAATGCATGTGTAGATATTTAATTTTGCTGTTTTTTTGGTGCTAGTTGTAATTTACAATTATTATTTTGAAAGTTTAATATTTTAGATCATTATTTTTTTAAAAATATTTTTATTAATTCTTAGTTATATATTTATAGTGGAGTCAATTTTGACATATTTATACAAACACGGAGAATATCTTATTTGTTCACTTTTGTTAGTGTTAGTTTTCCTGTTGGGAGAAAGAAAGAGTAACTGGTAAGATCAACTGAACTTATCTATCCTTAAAGCCTCCACCGGCTCACTGAACATTTGAGTACAACCTTGGGAAAAATAATACTACTGGCAAGTTTCAGCATTAGTCCCTATATGGGTTTAAGTATAATAGAAATTAAAATATACTGAATGCTGCTTCATAATTATGCTATATTAAAGGCTCTCTTTGTGTTTTTTTATAATTGAATAAAAGTGTTTTAAATAGTTAAATTGAAATCTATTTTATTATATACTGAAAATTTGCACTTATATAATTGCAACTATTTATAAGTCTATCTGAAACTCCAAATATTTATTATCAGATTACTATTTTAGTTCGTGAGGTTATCACCTTATCTGGAATTTTGGTATTCAAAGTAAAATATATTCAGTAGACCATAAAATAATCCTGTGGTAGACAATATTTTAATATTTTGCATCCATAAATTTAGAATAAATCTTCATGTTTTTATAAAAAGAGATTTGATAATTGAATCCTAGCCCTTTGTTTCCTAAGTAATATGGTAGTGGTAAGATACAGACAATAGAGAAGTGCACAAAATGAAAATGGGTATTGTTCACTTATTTATTCCAAAAGAGGGCAGCAAAAGTCTGTTTTATATAAACCTTCTGACATGTGCTTATATCTTCTGGTCACTGGTTGTTTTTGAGTAATCCATTCCTGTTTTAAAATCATATATTCCTTCCCTTAAAACTTACAATGAAAAAAAAAAGTACATGACAAATTACATGAATTTTTGTGAAAAATATTTAGAAGAAAATTAAAACCAATCTAATCAAAAGCAGGAAATCTACAACATCAAAGGAGAAAGGTCTCTGAATTGCCATGTTTTTCTTTGTCTCACTTTTATTACATTCAATTAAAATTGGAAAAAAATAAGTGAAATTTTTTCTTTCATTTTTTTCTATGTTCCTGTGACTGAAATACATAATCACTGAAAATTACTGTATCAAATTATAAACAAAGCATCAACATTATTTTCTTCTATAAAATAACTGTGGATTTTTTAATAAAGTAAACATAATTTTAACATAATTTTTGCATTAAAAATAAAGAAAACCTTTTGACAGCAAAATCAGCTATGATTTTAGACAAAATGTATTTAAGTGCATTAAATGACTGGTGTAATGAGAATCCGAAGTAAGCTTGTGTCTGTTCAACTTCATTGTCTTGTGTTTTACCTATAAAAAAATTTCAGTCCTAAACTTGCACCCAAAGAGGAAACTGCATATTTTAAAAAATTATTTCTTATACACACACATTTTTAATACTTCAAACTCCTATTTTTTTTAGCTATTGGAAAAGTTTTTCCTTTTTTTTTTTTTAAAAAAGTAAAATGGCTAATTTAAAAAAACTTGAGCATGCAATTAGATATCTTTCTAATCTTGGGATTGAAACAGAGAAGTGGGAAAATGAGAGCTGTAAAATATCCAAATATCAATGCTTTTGAGCTAACTGAGAACCTGAATTTTACAGTCATTGACTAATACTTTCATGAGGGATTGTGAAAAATAAAGATTGAAGAGGGACAGTATTGAGCTGAAGTATATAGTCTTTGTGATGAGGATACCTTAAGCAGCTGTCCATGATAATGTTTATGAAATGATAAATTTATGGAATATTAACACTTTTTGTTAGTGAGTTAATTTTTTAATTTTTAGTTTCAGAATTTTTTAGAATTATTTTTTCTGTCATAAATAATTGCATATTTGGTTTTTAAACTGATTATGTAAAAATCAATCTATAGACTGAATGCTTCATGCACTGAGCATCCCATGTAAAGTAGTGCATACTATCTAGCACCCAGTCAATACTGTTATTGTTGTTATTATTTCCTTGTAACTATCATCCTTTACCTCAGCATAGAAATTTATTTTCATAAGTCATCTTGTAGAGTGTTTCTAGAGAATGAGGATAACCACAAGTTAGCAGGAGATTTTGCAAAGACTGAAGCACATACAGTTGCAGACAAAAATTCACTGAGCACATGTTATTTGACAGGCACTATACTAAGTACATTCTGTGGATTATATCACTGAATCCACAGAGGAGAAAACTGAAGTTTAATAGTAGAGTGACTTTTTCTTATGATGGAGAAACACTGAACGCCAAAACTTTCAGGTCAACAGAAATTAATTCAATGCAGGCCGTGGAGTTGAGTGGAGCTAAGTGTTCGCCCAGGCTCATCTCTCCAGAGCCTTGCTTCTACCTGGTTTCTTACTCCACTTCAGGTGCTCAGAGCCTTATCACTTTGTTCTTTCTCTTTTTAACACGTGTTCCCAGGAAAGGGACAGAATTTGGTCCTCTACTTTTAATACAAGTTTAAGCTACTATATTACTTCCCCATACTCTGCATTTTAAGGCTTATCTAATGATTGAAGTTTTGTCCTCAGTTAAGACAGTTTCTAAAACCTATCAAAAGATGGGAGACACTTGGTGTTTTGGGCAGTGTGGTCATGGTGGTGAAGTTTGAGGATTTTTGAATCATATATGCAATGAATTCTCAGGTAACAGATAATCATACACTGAGACCTAACAGTCCAGTCTACAGCACATGGTTCATAAAATTTCTTTTGGTACTAGGGATGGAAACCCTGAGCAACACCACCAGCCCTTAAAAAATGATCAAATGGTAAAATGCACATGTGAGCTATCTTACACATGTTGACCAATTTATCCCACGCAGAAGTCCTAAAAACTAGACAATGGTCTTATCTCATTCCTCTCTTATAATAGGGAAACCTGAAGCAGATGACAGGTTCCTCCAGGAAGAGGAACATGATGACACGTGGCAGTCTGACTATGGATTCTGATACTCTTTCAGTCTTCTCTCTCTGCTTCTGTCTTTTCTCAATTTCTCTTTTCCAAAGTTTCATGTCTTTAATATTCTCCAAATCTTACTCTCTGTCTACATTCTCTTTATTCCTTGGTCACGACTACTAATAAGAGTGCATACATTTGAATTTCTTACTGTATTTTCAAGCATTTACCAATAGCACCCCTGACTAATTCTTTTCCACAGTATGTCACCATTGTTATCCTTCTAAAAAATTATTGTCTTGTAATTTTACCTGCTTTAAAACAAGACATTAGCTCATGCCATTGCTTTTAAAATTTACTTTTTTTTGTGGGGGGGGGGGCATTCAAGACCTTCCTGGAAGGGACAAGTTCCTTTTTCCAGCATCAACTTCTGCCTCTTCTCCCATGGTTCCTCTTACACTTCCCTCAGTCCCTGCCTTCTCATGTCTCTGACCCTTGATTATGATGTTTTCTTCTGTGTACTTGTCTCTGTCTGCCTAGATAATGAATTTATCTTCCTATAAGCTTGCAGAAATTTCATGGCTTCTTCCTTAACACATTCAGAAAGAATTAGAGCAATTTCATGACACTTGATGTTTTCTTTTGGTTATCAAATTTTTATTTTGAGAGATTCGATGAAACAAAAATATATAAAACATAAGAAATAGAGAAGCATCATCAGTGAACTGTGGGCCCATCAATCAATTAACGAACCATTGCCATTTCCATAGAAGCTGTCTGGTATACCTCTTCCTTGATATTGAGTTGTCCCCCATCAAACATAGGCATCGTGTTAAATCCAGTCTTTATCTTTCTCTTACATTTAAAAAGAAAGTAACCAGGAATATATGTATCTTTAGACATGTAATGCACATCCTTTCTTGTTTTTGAATTTTAGTAAAATGGTATGTCTGAAGTGTACTGCTATTTATATATATTTTTTTCTCATGTGATGCTGGATTTCTAAGCTTGCTGATGGTACTGCTGATGGGTAGCAGGCAATTTATTTTATTTTGTAACTACTTCACATTTATTTGTGTATTCTCTTAAAGATGAATGCCTTAGTTCTTTTAAGTTCTTAATATCAATCACTCTCCTATAAACTTTTTAAATATTCCATGGATGAATATGTGCATATACATAGATGTGGAATTTCTGGGGTTTTTTTTGGTACAGGGATTGAACTCAGGGGCACTCCACCACTGAGCCACATACCTAGTCCTATTTTGTATTTTATTTAGAGACAGGGTGTCACTGAGTTGCTTAGCAGCTGAGACTGGCTTTGAACTTGTGATGCTCCTGCCTCAGCCTTCCAAGCTGCTGGGATTATAGGCGTGTACCACCAGACCTGGCTGGAATTTCTGGTTTTAAGAAATGTCTATTTAACTTTATAAGAAAGACTATTTCTAAAATGTATGTGTCAATCTACTCCCACCAGTAGTGCGTATTTTCTCTTTGCTGTATATAATTTACATACTGATTCTTCAATGAGCAGTGAATTCTCAAACTGCAGAGCTGAATCTCATTCTCACTATCATTTGTTCAAATGCCTAGCACAAAGCTTGGTAGATAGTGCAGCCTCCCAAGACACTGGGATTATATGTGTGTGTCACACCCAGCACCGTTGGAATTTTGATAGAAATTGCACACTGAATGTGTACATCACTTTAGATAATGTGGACATTTTCATAATAGTAATTCCTCTAATCCATAATGTTAAATTATTAAATATGCAGCAGTTTAAGCACCATTAAGGCAAAAATCAAATAAACAAAGAGAAGAGTAGGAACAGTGAGTAAATAGTTTGTTATTTATTTTTTTCCAGAGGCTTTTTATTTATTTGCCCAGGAAATGATTCCAAAATCATTTAGGCAAACTATAAATTGTGTTTGTCTTCAGAAGGATTGCTTCTTAACATTTATTAATTTACATGGGAAAATCATCAGTATTAAGAATGTTTTGTACCATTTACATACACTATTTTGATTCTAGACAGTTTAATATTCTTACTATCCATCTTTTAAGAAAAGATCTTATTAAATTTTGTGGAATTCTTTGGTGTAAAAGCATGCTTTTTAATTTTTCATATTTTGGTTCCACATCATTTTGGTAAAGGATTAGAAAGAGAAAGTGGACAGCATTTCCAGAGCTTTGTTTTCTAAACACACTTATATAATAATATTAGTATAATACTTTCCCTAAATTCCTTGTGAATTGAAAGATTTTAATATGATTACTCCTTAGACCCATTTAGCTGATGAGGACATGAAGACCTGAGTAAATAATCTGCTGTGTTCATTCTTTGGCTTTTGTGACTCTGATCTGGTTAAGTCCAATGATATTAGTCACCTAAAAAGAATATATATTTTTATTCCTAGATAAATATTTTATTGAGTATTACATAATCACTTCATTATTGAACATCTTCTCTGTCCACAATTACATGATTTTTTTTAAAAAAAATATTGGTTTTCATCTGGCTTATTTACTAGAAAAGTTTTGGGGCCTTTCCTTGTTGATTTTGCAGTCTCTTCTTACTGAGGACATTTTCAATTTCTAAACATTGATTGATATTTTATTTCCTGTTGGTGCTAACATATATAGAATGCATGCCCTCGAAAACAGATTTTGTGATGAAAAGAAATGGGTCACCCTCTGTACTTTGTCAATATACTTTGAACCTAAGTTTCTGAAAAGACTGAAACATCTGACTACCTTATGGAGAACATGCTCCTAGAGAGTCACTAGATTTCTTAGTGAGAAAGAACAAAAGTAAGCTCCATTCACGAAATCACACTAACATGTGAGACTTTATTTTCTACTTGATGTTTTTCATTTTCACTTGGGATTGTCTCTGTTTAATATTTAAATAAATCTAAACACTAGCTTTTGCAAAGGCTAAATTGTGAAATTGAATGCTCCTCACATAGGGGATTTTTAAATGTTTGCAGAGGCATTTTGTCAGCAGTTTTTGTGCTTTTTAAAAAATCAGTGTCTAATGGGATTAAGTGGGATAATCAAATAACAAATTAAGATCTGGATCCATGGTTTGGGTGCCTGTGGAGTACTTCCTTGATGAATATAAATGGAAAGTGTCTCATGTGTAGGGGTGGCAGTCACCATGCTACTGGGTAAGGCATTTCTGCTAAGTCAGCACCTTGGCATGAAATGGAGACTCATATGGAGGGGTGGACTGATATGAGAAGAAACTGACAAGGTTTCAATCTGGGGAAGAGAAAACGTCATGTGATATCTTGAGGAATAGTAAATTAGGAAATAATGAAGAAAACCAAGGACTGCAAATGATCTCGCTGAAATATGTCTTTAGTTTCTTAACAGTCTGCATGTGAACCAACTCTTCGACCAGTGACTTGCATAGTCCCTTGCTTCGGTTTCCTTCCACAGCCTGCCTTTATTTCCTTTCTGTAAAATAGAAATAAATGTTTTCTATTTTATTTTATTTTTAATTTTTAAAATTTGTTTTAATTTTGCAGTGTCCATCTCTGTTTTGTCCTAAGGGTTTCTTTTCACTATTAATTTTTCACTAAAAATTGTACTCACTTTTTCTTTTAATAGAAAAAATAATGTAGATTTGAGACTATTTAAATTATAGGGGCAACAAAGTTCAACTATTATCACCCCAAACCCTTTTTGTATATTGCTTTGTGTGTGTGTATTCAATATATATAATAGTTGTCACAATGTATTTATGAATATATTTTTTCAATAAAATTTATATCAAGCTGACTTTTATGCTTCAATTTTTCAAGAAAGTGTAAAATATTTTACACTTTTAATGTTTTTATCTATTTATTTTAATGTTGTATCTCTCTATCTATCTATTTATTTAGTGTGGTGCTGGGGATCAGACCTAGTGATCTAATATAATTTTAATATAGTTTAATGATTACTTTATTACTAGATATTTTTTCACCTTCCCTAATAATTCTTGTTCTTTAACCTCAAAACATCTAAAGACATGGTTATTCACTAGACTGAACTTACTATTACTAGCTATTTTTTCACCTTCCCTAATAATTCTTGCTTTTTAACCTCAAAACATCTAAAGATATGGTTATTCACTAGACTGCACTTACAAAGGAACTTTCTTTAGCCAGGAGAGGTGTTGCATGCTTGTAATCCCAGCAGCTCAGGAGGCTGAAGCAGGAGGATCTCAAGCTCAAAGACAGTCTCAGCAAAATCCAGAAACTAAGCAACTCAGTGAGACTCTGTCTCTAAATAAAATACAAAATAGGGCTGAGGCTGTGACTCAGTGGTAGAGTGCCCCTAGGTTCAATGCCCAGTCCAAAACAAACAAACAATCAAACAAACAAATAAATAAATAAATAAATAAATAAAAGAAGCTGCCTTTAGATAATATGGTAACAATAAGAAACGCTTTCATAGAAGTATTCCATATTTTTCTGAAATACTCTAAATTCATTTCAGCATTCCTTGTCCTTACCGTCACTTATATAATTGCTTATTTGAAGTTGTTCATTCTTCCTCTGAAATATATATATATATATATATATATATATATATTGCAAATCATTATTTTATTTATATGTATATATACATGTGTATGTATATATATACACATACACATATATAAAATCATTAATATTTTTAAGAAGCATTAATCTACAGATGAACTTTAAAACTTGTTAAGAATGGCTTTCCAATGAATACTGTATATAATGCAATCATGGTAGCCAAATAGTTTAAGTCTTTGTAAAGCTCAGAAAATAATCCTTTGCAGGCAACCTTTCCAGAAAAGTTAGTATATGCCTAAGGCCTGTATTTTCAAGTATATATTTTTGTTTTGAATATTAAGGCTGATAGATTGTAAGAAAGGGCTATAGTTTACAGAAAACAAACAAAATACTTTAACAGGATTTGGTCATATCACAAATTGTAAATTGGATAAAGTCTGGAGAACTGGTACACATTTACATGTATGCTTCTTCTAGAGTTTTACCCATACAAAATTCTATCTTAGTACAATACATGTAATAGAATAGAACAGAGAAGAAAGGAATAGCATAAAATTTGGGAACTGAAGATAAATAGAAATTATTTATCACTACATTCACTGATTAAAGATTCCTGTAAATATCTACCCTCTTGAAATATGTACCAGGACTGTGACTAATTTGGTAAATAAAGTATATCAGGAATGATATTGTAATAAATTCTGATGCCAGAATTTAAAGACCGGTTTATTCAATTTTTTGCTTTTTGAAATGATGTTGCATGCAGTGAGGAGATCTTGCCAGAAACAATGAAGGGCCCATTTAAAGGTAACCGAGGCCCCTCACCTACAGTCATGTAAAATTTCTCAACCTATAGGATCAACTTCTAGACACATGAGTGGTCTATCTTGGAAATGCTTCTCCCAGCCCAGTTGAGTGGTCCTAGGCAATGCCACACATAACAGAGGTGAGCCATCCTTTCAAGCCCTACTCACTTTGCAAAATTAGGAGCCAATAAATGATTGTTTCTTCAGTCACTAAGGATTGGGATGCTTTGTTATGTGACAATGAATAACCAAAACCATGGAGAAATCATACTGTAGAATAAGGTCAGGTAATGCAGGTTTTCATTTTTCATAGTTGTTATTAATCATATTAACCACACAAATTAGTGGGTATTGCTGTGACATTTCCATACAGGCATATATCCTTCTTTGATCATGCCCACCCTCCCTTGTCTTTCCCACTTTCCCATATCTTTCTCCTCTTCCTAGTTCCCTTCCTTGAAATTCTCTGTCCATCTTTCTTATTTACTTTTCATGTATGAGAGAGAACTTGCAATGCTGGTCTTCTGGGTATAGCTTACTTCACTGTACATGATGTCCTCTATTTTCATTCATTTTCCAGTGAATAAAATGATTTCATTCCTTTTAATGGCTGAAAAATTCTCCATTGTGCATACATACATACCACATATTATTTATTTTCTGTTGAAAGACACCTAGACTGATGCCATATCTTATGTTGTGATTATTGCTGCAATAAATGTGGTATGCAGGTATCTCGTTTGTATGCTGTGGTATACACCCAAGAGGCAGGTAGTTGGATCATATGGGAGTTCTACATTCCAATTTTTGAAAAACCTCCATACTGCTCTCCATATTGGCCCTACTTACAGTCCCAAAAACAGTATGTAAGATTCCTTTGTCTCCACCTTCTCACCAGTGTTTGCTATTTTTTGGAATTGGATATAGCCATCCTGACTGGGGTAAGTTTGACTTCCAATGTAGTTTTGGTTTGCATTTTCCTGATGTCCAAAGGTGCTGAGAATTTCTTCATTTATTTATTGTATATATGTACTTCTTCTTTTCAAAAAGTGTCTGTTTAGATCTTTTGGTCAATTATTGATTTGATTGCTTTTTCTTTTCTTGTTAAGATTTTTAAGTTCTTTATGTATTCCAAATATGAATCTTCTATCAGATAAAAAAAATTGGTAAAGATTTTCTTTCATTTTATAGGATGTCTCTTCATTCTTTGCTTGTTTTCTTTGCTGCGCAAAAGCTTTTTAATTTAGTGCAATCCCATTTGTCAATTCTAGCTTTGGATTTCTGAAGTATTGGCATCATATTTAGTAAATTCTTGTCTAGGCAAATATATTGAAGTATCTTCCCTATTTCCCTCTAGTTATTTCAAAGTTTCAAGTATTATATTAAGGTCCTCAATCAATTTTGAGTTTATTTTTGTCCAGATTAAGATATAGGGGTCTAATTTCAATCTTCTACATGAAGATAACCGATTTTCCCAGCACCTTTGTTGAAGAGGCTATCTTTTCTCTAATGTATGTTTTTGGCACCTTTGTCAAGAATAAGATTGCCATAGATGTGTGGGTTTATTTCTGATTCTTTATTTTATCCCATTAGTTTACCTGTTTGTTTTTATGCCAATACCATGCTTCTTTTGTTACTATGAATCTGTAGAATATTTTGAAATCAGACATTGTGATGCCTATAGCCTTGCTCTTTTTTGCTCAGGTTTGCTTTAGCTACTATTGTGTTTTGTTTTTCCTTATGAATTTTAGAATTGCCTTTTCTAGTTCCATGAAAAATACCATTTGCATTTGTTGAGAATAATGCAGGTTTTCTAAATCCATATTAGATATTGTAACTGCATCAGGAAACCTGATTTACATTTTGAAAGTTTTATGCCTGCACTATGCTGACTGGATTGGAAGTGTCATGGTGAAAGAATTCAAGCAGACTTATGGTGAAATAATTCAAGCACATTTATGAAGGTAGTTGTTTGCTGAAAGTTGATATGAGTTGGAAAATATAAAGTACATATGATGGAAAGAGAAAAAAAGTGGATAGACAGGTTTGGCAGGCATACCAGGGATAAAACTGAAGGTATTTGATGATAATTCTACACACAATATTGAGAATGCAAAGATATCTTGCTACTGGGTTTGTGTATTTGTCAGTGTATGCTCTTTGTTTTGGTCTGATTGCCTGGTTATTTAATCCAGGAGATATTGACATTGACTCTTGATGAAAAAGCCTGATAGATCAGAGAGACTTCTCACATAAGCTGAAAAATAGAACATACTGTGTTACAGATCAAATCTGGCTTCTTGGTGGAACATAAGAGGAGAGGAAACAAGAGCTATTTTGCCAGAAGCAAAACCTTACTCAGTGTGGTCCATGGTGCATTTTAGTTGTGTTAACGTATGATGCTAGCAATCAAAACTCTTATGAAAATGTAGGATGTGTGTTTTGGCTATTATTTAAGAGGATTCTCCAGCAATCCAAATAAGAGTTTATAAATAAGACATTGGGATTTGTGTTAAAATAAGGAAATAAATTCTGAATAAACCCAGAGATATTACGTAATTGCTAATAATTGCTAATCTAGATGTTGCTTGCAATTATTTGTTCATTCTTTGAGGAAACCACAGTCATTCAACAAATACTTATTGAATTTTCTGCTCTGTGTGAGGAATTGTGCTTGCCACATGTGCACACGTGTGTGTATGTGTGTACGTATGTGTGTGTGTGTGTATGTATGTGTGTGTGTGTATGTGTGTGTGTGTGTGTGTGTGTGTGTGTATAAATCCAATTCATGTCTACAAGAGTATCATACATTTTTGTTTCACTCAAGGTCCAGCAGGCCTGGGCTTTGTCACACTTGATAAAAACAACATGGATTCTTTCTTCACATCCTATACCTAAATATACCATTAACGAATGAGAATCATTCTCTTTCTGCTAAAGTTCTCATTAACTAAACTTGATAGCTCTTACTACTTAATTGATCTAAAGTTTCATTTTGATAATGGAAAGAGATTGTTCCTACTGATAATCAGCAAAAACTCACGTTTGCAGCTCACAAACTCTGCTAAAACAGCTGAACAATTTCCATCTGATGATCAAGTATCTATCAGTTGGAGTATTTGCAGGGCATTTGGACATTTTAATAAGATTAAATAAAATATTTATTTCAGTTGTAAAGATAGAAAAAAATGGTTATCACTTAGTAATGTCTTCTATTAAAATATTTTTTCAACTTAAATTATATATTGAACGCAGGCCCTTTTTATGCAAGGCAAGCACTCTGCCAGCTGAGCTATATCCCCAGCCCTAAATATGAGTTTTATTTTTAAAAAGATATTGTATTTGGAAAGTACTTATCATTTTAGATCCTACAGAATTGTATAATCTTTCAATGAAAGTATTGCAATGTATTCACCAAAGAAGGATATACAAAATTTTTTAAAAAAATTTATTATCAACTTACATAATACAAATTTAAAAAATGACTACTCTAGCTTATAAATTTAAGATTGTGAGTTCAGAATTTTACTACTAAGTTGATTGGTCATTGTGATCATCTCATTCTAATTACCTTATCAATCTAAGCCACTGTTTGTAGATAATACCACCAGCAAGATTTTTGTTTGCTTTCAAATCAATATTTCAAATGTAAAAATCAGGTCACAAGCAGCAAAACTGATTTGCCTAGATTGTATATAGGATAAGATTTTAAATTTCTATTCGTGATTCAGTTTCTTTATGATTTCTTGTTTCAAATTGACTTCAATTTCGTTTTCCTTTTACCATTTCTGCTGGAGAGATTTGCAGCTTACCATTTCTACTTAAATATCTAAAGTCTTAAATTTCTATACTGTTATGTGGATGTATCTAACAGCATATCAATTCAAATAACTTTTTATTAATCACATTTATTTCTATACTAGAGTTTCTGAATATGATGTTTTTGAGACCTAAGAAATTATTCAGAATATAAACAAGTATTCCTTAATCTGGTTTTTGAAAATACCTCATCAGGAATGCCCATTCATTTATCTGTGTCTCTAAGATATTGATTTTTTTTTTCACTAGTATAAGACTTGCATTATCTAGTCAACTGACATGGGTCACTGAGAAATCAGTACATTAGAACATTTTGCCATTATTGACCTGGAGAAATTTAAAAACAGCATTTAAGAGGTTGTTTGCTTCATATCCTATTAGGGATTCAAAATGTTCATTTCTCTTTATACATGTCCTTGGGTTTCAATTTAGAAAAGAATTTTACTGATGATAATTTGTTTCCTTTCTTTATCTGATTAAAAAATCAATCCTGATGCACTATGGCCTGCATGCCTGCGTGTATATGTAGAGATAACTTTTGCCATGCAAAACAGATGGAATGACAAGTTTGTCTCTAATAGGTATTGCTACCCAAGGAATCTGCTCACATGTAAATGGTCTCTCAACAAGAGTTAGCAATTCTCAGCTTCCACCCAGGCTGAAAGAAAATATAAATATATGCAGAGATGTTTTCTTTTCAATTTTATAATAATATAAGAAGATACAGTGTTAGTTATTAGTAATAAAAAGACCCATTTGGGGGCTGGGGTGGTGGCTCAACATACAGCGCTTGCCTGGCATGTGTGAGGCACTTGGTGTGATCCTCAACACCACGTAAAAACAAATAAACAAATAAAGGTATTGTGTCTGATTACAATTAAAACAAATATTTAAGAAAAAGCCCATTTCACTTCTGATTCTCTTCTTTGTTAATTATATGTATTTCCACAAGAAAAAAGTGATTCTTTGGAATATAACAGTTTACATGTAAATTTACCTGTAGAAATGTGCAAAAAATCTATGTCTATATCCCATTCCAGAACAATGAAATTAGAATGTCTAGGGTGATAAGCTTTGCATCACACCCCAGGTGATTCTAATGGGCAGACAGGTCTAAATACCACTGCCTTAGAATCTTCTTTGAGTTCTCCTTTGCTTAATTTAAATCATGTTTTTCTTGTCTAAGCAAATATCTTTCTTCTCTGGTCTAGAATATTCTGTTTTTTATGCTTGTCTAAATAACTGAAAAAAGACCTACCACCTTCATGTATCTACCTTGCTTTAAAAACTTTAACTCACCGAGTTCTTTTTAACTGAGCATATAAGTATTTGATTTGCATATGAATTTATTTTGCCTCCAGATTGTAGAATTCTTGAGATTAGAAAACCCAATCACTTCTCAAAACAAGAACAAAAACAAACAAATAAAAAGACAAAGACTTAAGCAATCATTAGGATTTTAAAATGTATTTACTAACCCATTGTTTTCCTCCAATTGAAATGACTATTTACAAAGAGTTTTTTTTTTATTTTTTATTTTTTTATTTTTAGGGTGACCAACCACCCCAGTTTGCTTAGAACTGAGGGATTTTCTAGATTAATTTCAATAAATACTTGGCAACACTGTAGATATGGAAGCCATCAAGACATAGCTCTTCAACCCTCAAGAAATTCACAATCTTGTTGACAAAGACTATCTACATTCATCTTGAGACCCTTGTGGCAGTCATGTGATGTGCTCTTTCAAGTGTAAATTAGTGAAGGTGATTTCTAGATTGATCTTTGTGTCCCCCACATGCTCCATAATTAATTCATTTCTGAATTTGATTTTTAAGGTGTTTAGAGAGGTTACTTAGGCAACCATCTGAAATAATTTTGCTGATAAAGACCATTGATCCGAAACAAAGAAATAGTGCCAAGTGACCTGTTGCTATCCTTTAATGATGTATTTCACTCTGTGTTTCTCTCTTACTTGATCTTTTCCAGTGTTTGGTAGAAGCAGGTGGTAACTAAGAAAAAACAATTCTTAAAAGCATAGTTTGTAAAAAGAGCCAAGGAAGAAATGGAAAAGGGTACATAGTTACCACTTTAAATAGTAAACTCTCCAAATTTTCAGATAAGGGGAGTATCAAATATGACTCCTCTCCTTACTACTATGACAAATTCACTTATGCTATTGAACTTCCTTGAACTTGCTTCTCATTTATAAATTTGCAATGGTCATTCTACCTCCTTCGTAAGATTCTTGGAAAGATTAAATGCAGTAATTTGTGAGAAGGATTTAGCAAGATTGCTAGCACAGAGTTAAAACTCAGTGAGTGCATATATATTATTATAGCTGTGATTCTTCTCTGCCTTCTTTTTCTGTCATTATAAAAAAGTGAAAAATATCACTGGGAATATACTTCATTAAATAAGACAAACATATGCACCGTGTTATTATTAGTCTATCTTTACATTCTCTCTGCTTATCTGCCTTCTTTATTGTTTTCTAAATATTATCATTTTTGTATGTGTGTGCTTAACAGATATCAAATAATTAGAAATGATCAGGTATTTTCTATATCTTCACAGTGTTCTTAGAAATGGGAAGCAAAACAACATATTAGTATAATATAAAATAGTCATATGAAAATGGCACTTGAAGGCATTGCATTGTACTAATTTAAAAACACTTAAACTTGGAAAACTGAGGCAACAAGCAGCATTTCATTGTTTCTAATCAAGGAATACCTCCCCTCTTTCAACAAATTAATTACGAAAATGCTTTTCATAATTATATACATACATGTATGCACAACTACATATATATATTTACACACATGTATATATATATATATATATCATATACTCATATATATACACACATCTATAATTTTTTATATTTAAATGCTTAAATTTTAAATTTCATTTTTAATACCATTATAAATAAGCTTGGAAGCAGCAGAGAATGCATAAAATGCCAAAATGCAATAGAACTTTCTTGATACCTTTTGTAAAGACAGAAAGAGATGGGTGTACCCTACCAAATGGGATAGAAGTGCTTGGATACTACCAGGATACATAGACTGTCTGATGTCCAAAACATGGGAACCAGGAGTGCTGACGTGGTTAATGGCAGCTAGCGGGGCAGTGCTGGCCTTCTGAGTCAGGGGTTCTGCTGCTGCTGGCCTCTGCCACAAACTCTATATATTCTATTTCTCTTCTGTCTTGAACTTGGTATGGAAAGCTCCATTCCTTGGATTAACAAAAGGAACCTGAATTAACTATGCTTCAGTTGTCTTATTTTTAAGATGACCTACATAAAAACCAATGCAAACAATACCTTTTAGTGTTCTAGCTATCAGATTTTAGCAGGGTGCTATTTTTGGTAGCAAAAGGCCTTTGACATTGCCTTGGAATTGCCTTCTTTTGTTGCATCAGCCTCAGGTCACTGGAGAAGAATTGAGGCTTTGAGGTTGACAAAGATGAAGAGGTGATTTGTGGGCCAGTGCTCAAAACACAGAACAGGTGTATGTGAGAAAAGCATGCCCCAACCCTAGTCGATGAGATGCGTAGGTACCTCTTTCCTTCAAGGAGCCCAGAATGTTCATGAAGCATGAAAAGCTTTCAATCTGTTTTTGACATCGAAAAAATAGCTTGTCCTAACTCAAGAGTTTCCCTTAACTGCCCAGTTCAGTCTGTCCATTTAGAGTGAAGTGGATAGATAATTGATTGGATTTAATAAACATTGTAGTCGGGGAGATGAAAAATAATTACATTGTGCTATTTAAAATCTCAATGCAGGTAGTTTTTTGTTTGAGGATTTTTGTTTTGTTCTGTTTTGAAAAAATTGAATTGCCATCAGTTTGCTTTGTCAAATACAATTGAGAGCTAAACAAAATCAGAGTTTTTTAAAAATCCTTAGCTTACTGAAACTCTAGGCTGCACAAGAGTTTATGGTATTAAATGAATATCTGTAGCCTCGAATAAAGCAAAAGAGCAGGTGGATTATCTGAGAATAGAGACAATTCCTTTTACTTTTATGAACTAATATTGATAAGTGCTCCACCACAGGAACTGATTGTCTATTAAAGTGTTCTGGCTATCTTTAAGGTCAGTTTCACTTTTGTATAATACAATGAGCTGAGTATTTATAATCATTCACCAAATGGAGAATTTTTCAACTCAATGTGTCCTGTTAGGTTGTTACACAGCTGTTAAGTTCTCTGTTTATTTTTCTATTTCCAAACTCTCTCACCTCATTCTGATGCTTGTCTTTGTATAATGTTTGACTCATTTGTTTCTAGAGACTTTGAACAGAATCAAATGTCTATGCCTTCTTACTGTATTTTAGGAGTATATTTTAAAATGTTCTCATCTGGTTGATTTTTTTCCTTTTGTCTGAATTCAATGATTCTCTATGATGCTGCAGTATACTGTTTCTCTATAATGCAAATATGTACGTTAAGTTTCTGAGTCCTAAGTTTTAAAAAAAAATGTAGTTGTAGATGGACTTGATTTGATTTGATTTGATTTTGATTTTTATGTGGTGCTGAGGATGGAATCCAGTGCCTCACCCATGCTAGGCAAGCACTCTGCCACTCAGCTACAGCTACAGCCCAGCCCTGAATCTTGAATCTTATGGCAGACAGGAACCATTGTATTAAATGCTTCAGCAATACTTGATGAGGCAACTGTATACAATGATTCATTCCCTAAGAGAATTCAGCAATCAGAAGCAGGGGTGAGGATGAGGCCAGGAAAAAATGCTACCTTATTATTTGGAAAGATGAAAGATCATCCAGAAAACTACAACTTGATATTAGATGGATCTCTGTCAAACTTGTTTGAAAGTTAAAGCTTATACTTCTACAATATATGTATTGGTAAGAATTTCAAACAGAAAAATCATTTTTTTAAGCAAAACCCAGACCTCACCAAGGTAAAGAATTTTAAGCCACCAGATTTTTTCTTTTATCTATTCCCCTCTAAACTTTAACTATAGAAACAGTCTCCAGTGATGTGCTAGAATTAGGCAGCATTTCAAAATTATATTTTTTCCAAGAGGTCATTTTGCTGTAACTCCATGCTTTATTTAGGTCTAATTTTATTCTTCCTTCTTTTACAAAGTTGTGGGTTGAATTCAACATGACAGCATGAGTAATGTCCCTTTTAAATTTGTATGAACATATGCAAATTTAGGGAGGAATTATTTATCAGAGAATGATATGTTTAAGTTTTTAATAAAGAAAAAGTTGAATAAGCATAATGAAAAACACTATATAAAGTCAGTGACAAATGTTGGGTGGATCATTTACTGAAGCAAATAATTTCATGTGAAAATTCTAATGCCTCCAGAAATATCATGCATATAGACTTCAATTTCTTCATACTGAAAATAGAGCCACAGATAATAAAAGTCTCATTGACCTTACAGTCAAATTTCTCTTTTGTGATTAAAGAGACATCATTCTACCAATGCATAGTTTTGGTGCTCTTCTGCTCAAATTCAAATTGAAGACCTGAATCATTGGCAAAAGTCAGAAATATTTTCCCGTAGGATCAATGGTCTGATTTGGGCTAAGTTGGTTATATCCATCTGTTTACACAGTTAATGCTTATATGTTTATCAAATATCCCCCCCCCATTTTCTCAAATTCCAATTTTTTCTCTTCCACACATTTCTTGGTTTTTGGATAGAAAGGCAAATGCACCAGAAATTCAATATACTCCAGCAAAAGAGTTTTACTTAAATCTCATGATTATAAACGTAAGTTTCATTGAAACTTACAGTTTGTGAAGAGCTTTTACCCTTCTATCTCTATTCTACCCATTAGACAACTACGATTACTAATTTTTTTAAAATCAGGAATAAGAATTTATATATATATACATATATGCTTGTCATGATTTTGTTTGGCTTAATGTTTTTATTCTGGTTTCTTTACTTCACATTCTAGCAGATATTTCTGTGGCTTAAAATTTGTAAAAATAAAGAAGAGACATTGGTAGTCTATATTTCTGGTACCTGTTGCTTTATTGATACTTTTTTATGCTAAATTTTCTCTTGAAACAGCAGTTTTTCAGAGAACAGTGGGTTGCTTGTTCCTCTTCCAGATCCCTCTGTGAGCCTGGAAAAATGATGTTGATTATTTTTTCTTTTTCTTTTTTTATTATTTATGAATTGATGCAGATTCAAGCTTTTGATTTTCTAATATGAACTTTCCCTATGGTTTTGAATTTACATTTAAAAGCCATATATGAACATTTATTGAAAGCAGTCTTCCAATAACAGTTATTTTCATAATGAAAAGTTTCATTTGAGCTTCAGAATGTTTTTTTTTTAATTTGATGCTTACTCAGAGTTAATATTTTATGAGTTGCCTTTTTATTGTGCATTCTGTAATTTTCATAAAAACCAGTTATACAGTTTCATTTTAATAGCACAATATTTGCTCTCTTGGGTCTGGCTTCTTTGTATGTATTGCAACACCTTCTAATTCTCTGATAGAATTAATAATCATGTTGTGGTAAAATTTTTGCTTTCCTAATCATAAGTCTTTTCCAAGAAGACTACAAGGCTCTTCAGAGTAGAGACACTATCTTACTTGTTTGTAATCCCTAAGAATCCTTTAGTAGTAATAATTGTGGTCTAGAAACAGTGAAGATTGTAGGCAATCAGAAATAAACAAACTTAATTTGGAAAAAGAATCCAGTCATTTTTCTTTTTGAAACAACTCTACTATCAGATTATTTGCATAATTTTTCTCTTCATGTGTTTTGTGACTTTTTCTTTCTCCTTTCTCTGCTTACAAGAAAACGAGTTTGAGCACAGGTAAAGAAAAAAAAATGAGGTGCTACAAGCCCAGGTTCTGGCCTTCTGAGAAGTTCATTATCTCCAGGAGATTACACTCCCTTCCATTCAGATCTTCTATGTCACACAGTCAGAATAGGGACTTAATTGCATAGAAAAGTTTTTTTCTGTTATGAGTTCTCCTTACAACAAAAGAACTTAGGACCAACATTTTCATACATGAGAGAGGGGGGAAAAGACATTCCTAATTCAGTCAGAAGTCATTCTTGGAAGTAAAGTGAAATCTCCAAATTTAGGTTAACTTTTTGAGTCCTATCAGTAATAGTAAGAAGGACTGTTTTGCAAGATACCATGTTAACAATAAAATTGAGCTGCATATTATTGCAAGCAGATTCTTCAGTTAGGATGTAATCTTTCAGGGCAAATTTAGAAGATCTTCTACCTTTAATCACTAACAATGGGCTTAGACTACACCTGGTCAAGACACAAGTCTACACCCAATCAAACTATATTTCAGTATTAAGAGAGATGCTGAAGGGGGAAAAAAGAAGACAATTGGTATTTGCATGCCTAATTTCTACTAATCTACACTGCAGATAGTTAGAGACTTGCAAACTTATGTAGAATACTATTTAAAACCAAATCCAGAATAGTGATCATCTTGCTCTCTGAGGGATGACAGAAGGCAAACATATAAATAATATTTTATGGTAATCTGAGACAGCATAAAATAATGATCTTTCATGATGGCATTTGTGTGATAGATTACATCTATTTATTTTTGTTTGTTTAAAGATGCATAAAATATTTCTTCTATATACTTATTTTTGTTCTGTAAATGGAACCCTAATATACTGCAATGAATTTCCAAATTTTACTTCTTTTGTCAAAAATGACACCTTTTTGGTAGTATAGTCTTAAGATCAGATAGAGTACTTTTATTTTTAATAACTGATATAAAAAAAACCTTGTGAAAATTCTATAAAATCAGTGGATATTATTTCACAATCAAATATATCCTAGCTTTTCTGGTTTTGCTGAATTAAGATTTGCAATTAAGATAGAGATAAACAAAACTTGATGCCTTCCTTTTATTGAAGTAGACTTGACAACACAGGATACATCCTACAATTAGAAACAGCTGCTTTTAATTTTTTTGGCATAAGTTTGAATATCTGTGACATTATTTTCCCGGCTTGCATGTACTGTTAAAGCAATGAAAAATCACTATTGGAAATTAGGCTTATTTTAATAGTCAGTGCAGGAACGTGGAATCAGAAAAGCAGTGAGATATTGTTGCATCTCTTATATAATGACATCTTAAAAATGTAAAAAGTCTAGTATTTAATAATAATACCCATTGGCACTCATTGATTTTGAGAATGACTCTTTGTTACAAAACTAAATTTAAATCTATCTGTGGTGTCTTGACATTAATGGCTGGATGAAACACTCATTCATGACCTTGTTCTGTAATTGACTTAAGTGAACTTATGGATCTAGGTCATAATTTATCATTGGGCACCAGTAAGGTTCAACGTAACCTAAAAGTCAACACAGTGAGTTTGAATATCTGATCTAACAATAATTATGAAGGCACTCTGGCCTTGACAGTGGGTAGATGGAATACCATTGTGCCAGAAAGACTCCTACCCTAGGAATTTGTTGGAACAAAGGAAACATGATGTATTTACTGTGGCCCAGAATGGGGACATGCAGAGCCCAGGACTCAAGGTGTTTCTATTGACTAGACCTTCAAAACCAGGGCCTCTAAGGAGAGACCAAGGGACCTGTTAGAGAAGAAATCTGTACTGGAGAGATCTTCTTAAATGAAGGGGATTCTGAAGAATGCAGAAAGACCCCTGTGTGCAGAAGATCCAGTGTAGAGGAGCATGGAACATCAGTACTGGATCCCAACAACACTGTCCACCAAGGCCTTTCTAGTTTTTATCTATCCTTCTTCCTCTTAGGTACTTCTCCTTAGGTGCAAAGTGGTGGTGAGGTAGAGGAGAACAGGAGAGACACAGGTCTAGGTGAAATAGACCAGAACCTAATTACACCCTCTTTCTCATTACAAGAGTTGAATCAAGAACCGATGATTACAGAAACATGGACTTTTTTTTAATGAGACAAGAAACTTATTGACTTTAATTTGTTGGGAAAATTATATGTGACAATATGGCAAAATTGGGGAAATATTAAAACAAGGAGGAAGAGAAGGACTAATATGTTAGAACTGGTTGGAATGTGTGTTATGGTTTAGATGCAGTGTCCCCCAAAACTCATGTGTGAGATAATACAAGAAGATTTGTAGGAGAAATGATTGGGCTATAACCTTAACCTAACAGGAAATTAATCCCTGAGGGTTTAACTGTGTGGTAACTGGAGGCAGGTGAGCTATGGCTGGAGGAAGTGGAGGTGCTTATTGGAGGCTCATTGGAGGCTATGGGATATATATTTTGCATCTGGAGAGTGGAGACTTTCTCTGCTGCCTGATCAATATGTGATTTTTTTTCCCTCTGCCACACTCTTCTGTCATAATATCCTGCTTCACTTTGAGCCCCAAGGAATAGAGCCAGCCTTCTATGGACTAAGAACTCTGAAATTGTGAGCCCTCAAATAAACTTTTCCTTCCCTAAAATTGTTCTGGTTAGATCTTTTAGTTACAACAGTGAAAAAAGCTGACCAAAACAACATGAAAAGGTAGAAAAAAGTTTATTATGGAGTGCTGGTTTTCAATGAAATGCTTACATTTATAGAGTATCTTACAACATCATGAAAATGTGCAATTATATTGTTTTGTGCTTTTTTGTAGTCATTGGTAAAGTAAATAGGCCAGTGTTGGCCCAGAGTCCCACTGACTTTCCAGGGTAAAAGGAAGAGGAGTTTTCATGTTTGGCTCCTGGGTCATCTCTCTGCACTTCAGTGAACTGCCTAGTCCAAATACCTGTCTTTATTTTCTCCATACTTTTATTCTTTCAAGGTTTACTTACCACATTTGATCAAACACTTAGTATAATGTGTGGCACATAGGAGGCACTCAGTAGATAATTGTTCAACTAATAACTGAATTAACAAATAAACAAATAGAAGAGTGAACATATGATTCTATTGGTCACAGTTAGCACCCCTATAGTTGCACTAACACACATGTCACATATGAAGTTTTCTTCCTAAAGATGGCAATCTGGACCTGACTTTGCCTCTTTAATACCATGGCTTAACAAGCACGATTTTTTTCCAATCATTATTTTGTTTTGTTTGAGGATGTTTGCTTCATTTTACAGGCTAATAGCATGTAAGAATCCATAAATTGAGAGTGTCCAAGTGATTTGCAGTTTTATTCTCCTTGTGGCTCAGTTTAAGAAATCTTGTAAATAGAAACATTAAAGAGGAAATTTGATTTTTTATACTGAGCATGAATCAGAGCCCTCTGTTTTGAATTCCTGTATTTTTTTCCCCTAGAAACAGTTTCCTTTATGATCAGTAATTTAGAAGTATTTGAAAATCTCAAAAAATTTAGCTGGTAGTTTCCTTTTTTACAACGGTACACCCTTGGTGATCTAGAAGATGGCAGTTTTGAAGTCTATGGTTTTCAACATCCCTAATTGACATTTGCTAGGTTTTTTAAATTTAGTTAACTCACTTGCACTAGTCAATGAGTTGATATAAACACTGATTTAATTCTGATTATATATTCAATTGGGACTTGTCATTCTGTGTTGAATTTGTATTTTCACCTCAGTGCCACAAATTTGTGCCAGGTTATGGATTGAAAACAGGAAGAGAATGAATGGGGAGGACTGCACATGTACAGGGTAACTATTACTAGGGAAGCAATTTCTTAGTAAACATTTTTAGTGATATTTTAATTTAAATCAAGGTCATTTTCACAGAGAAATGGTAGCATTGGAATAAATGTATGGTATTTTTATAAATGCAGAAGGAAGCTATGTGGATTATAAGTTTAAACAATAACTTAGCAATACATCTATACTAAGTTTGCAGTTTAAAAGATTGATTATGCTATATTTCCATTATTTTGTGTTACTAAAAGAGTATAGTCATTGACTTTTATCATCACAAGTAGATGAAGTTTATCCTATGCTCATATTTATATAGCTAATGAGTTTATATACTTAACAAAAAGTAGTAAGGGTTTGCTATGGTGTAAAGAGATTTAGTTTTAGTTCTTTCTTATGATACTTATTGTCTACATGATTTGGATACAGTTACTCTCAGTGTGCATCAGTCTCCTGGGAATCATACTGTCTATGTGGAATATTACCAGGTTAGCTTACAAAAAGAGTTTACCAAGTAACTAAAATTCACTATGACCAAAATAGAACTGAGCATCTATGGTGGGTACTTGCCAAATCTGGAAATGATTTTTAAAAAAATAAGGTATAACAATTTAGGATACTAAGATGTCTAGAGACCAGCAAAGTGATTTATTTTATTTCTGTGTTTCTATTCTACTTCTCAAAACCAGTGAGTGAACTCATTTGCAGTTACATTGGTTCTTATAACCATAAGGTATGGAGGTATGTTGATTTCTAAGTATAATAAATTGAATAATAATGGATGTTGGAGGAGGACAATGGTAAAAAAAAACAAATTAGTAAGTAGTTTGTGATTTGCTGGGCAGCATAAAAACATATGCTTTTTGAATGCTAGATATCTGTCATCATGAAGGAGTGCATTTTAGCACAAGGTAAAAATAAATGATACTTCACTATATTAAAATAAATCATTGCTAAAACATCAATAAAGTATCCTGAATTTTTTTCTTTTTTCAAAGTCATCATGATGAAGACAATCTGGCAGCTCAACAAAGAGAACTTCAGTGATTCAGTGTTGACTTCTATATTGATCAAATCAGTGAAACTGAGGATTTCTATGTTATGTTGCTAACAGTGTTTTATATAATTTATAGCAGAAACTTAAGTTTATGACCACCAGCTGGATATTTGATATTAATACTTTTCAAACAATTGATGAAATAATGTCCATGGGAATTAGTAACTCAAGTTATAAAATAAGGAAAAAACCCCAAAGAATTAGTTTCATAATTATTATAAAGTAAAACCATTTCTCTGGGATTGATATTGTACAGAACTGTTGCAAATTAAGTTCATAAATATTAATATATCTGTCTCTTTATATACATATACACACATATGTTATTTTTTATTTCATGTATGCAAAGACAATGTGAATTAATACAGAGCAGCTGCTTAAGTTTTTAAATATTGCATAAGTAGAAAAATAAAAATCTTTAAAACTAGATCTACTGCGTGTGAAATATAAAATAATCTATATTTATTTGAAAGCTACTATGTACAAAATAATGAAGTAGATTTGAAGCCTAGAAACAAGAGGCATAAATTAATATAGCTTTTTTCAAAATAACTAAG
This sequence comes from Ictidomys tridecemlineatus, assembly GCF_052094955.1. Lineage (NCBI taxonomy): Eukaryota > Metazoa > Chordata > Mammalia > Rodentia > Sciuridae > Ictidomys > Ictidomys tridecemlineatus. Next base: position 223,834,991 of record NC_135477.1, read on the forward strand.
GAAACTTAAAAATAAATACAAAGTTGACTTGTTTAAATTGCAAAAAAAGGCTACTAATACCTAACACATATATATGTATATATATACATATATATGTGTGTGTGTGTGTGTTTGTATAGACACACACACACATCTAAACAACAAATTAAAGAATATTTTGCAAGATTAGTTTCACCCCCAGCCCCATACTCTCAAAGGCAGAATCTCTTATAGAACTCTACATACAAATGACCTCATGGTTTCCTGCCCAAATACTTTCCTTACCACCATTGTGTAATAACTTTTTGTTTTTATTAGTACCATTGGAAGGTGAATTTCTGTTCTGGTTTCATTAGTCCCATCCACAGTACCTCTCTTGTTTTCATGAAATTAGTCCTAGAATCTAGGAAGGTTGTAATTAGGGTGCAAGAAAACTTATGACAACTACAGGATAATTTGCAATAAGCTAATTAAAGTGCCAATTTCTTTACATTTTTCTATGGTTTGATATCATGTCAATTCCTTGAGGAAATATTTATCTAAAAACTGGACATAATACACAGTACATCATTTATTCTGCCACAATATTTCAGTATTTCTTTTTAAAAAAATTTTTTTAGTTGTAGATGGACACAATATCTTTCTCTTTCTTTCTTTCTTTCTTTCTTTCTTTCTTTCTTTCTTTCTTTCTTTCTTTCTTTCTTTCTTTCTTTCTTTTATTTTTAGTTGTATATGGACTCAATGCCTTCATTTGTTTTTATGTGGTTCTAGGATCGAACCCAGTGCCTCACACTTGCACGGCAAGTGCTTTACCACTGAGTTACTACTCTAGCCCTGGACACAATATCTTTATTTTATTGATTTTTATGTGATGTTGAGGATTGAACCCAGTGCCTCATATGTGCTATGCAAGCACTGTACCACTGAGCCACAACCTCAGCCCCTCTCTGTTTCTTTTATGACATAAACATTTTGGAAAATGTCTCATCTACATGCATTTTGAACATTTAACTTTCTTATACCTGAAGCAGGGCTTAGTCACATTTGACAGTTTCTAGTGCTATCCCTTCTCACAGGTCCTCCATGTGACTCATTCAACTACCTGTGAGACAGCTAGATCCAGCTGCTTGATTAGCTCTGCCAACCCTCACATCCCACATGGACTGTGCTCGTATGTCACAGTGACCATGTCTGTCACTGCATGATCCTCTGAAACATGTCTGTCACTGCATGGTCCTCTGAAACATCCCTGCTTGCTTTAAATGCACAATGTAAACTCCCCATTGGAAACCTCATTGGATAAATCACTGTGCCCAGTAAAGATGCTGGCCATGAGTCAAGTCTTTGTCTGTGTCTTCTCATGACTCCCCTGACCTTTGCAGGTGTTTTTGTTTGTGTATGTGTTTTGTTTCTTAGTTTCCCCTTCTTATAAGGATATCAGTCACACTGTACTGGTGCCCATCCTGATCACTTCACCTTAATTTAATTATCCCTTTAAAAGCCATGTTTCCAAATATATGAACATATATATTAATATTTTGGCATCCTGAGTGTTAGAGATTCAACATTCAAATTTTGGGGGCACACAAACCCATAACCCCTATCATTTATTGGGTATCTATTGCATAGCAATCTACTATAAGAAAAAAACTTCCCTTTCCCCTCATTTCTATCTATTGTTGTTTTATATATGTATATGCATTTTTATATTCTCAGCGTAGACTCAGATTCTTTACAAGTGAGTTATTTATAATCAAATGAATTTTGTCATTAACTTGTATGCTCAAATTGTTCCAGATTTGGCCTGTGGAAACACATTTAAGATAACTGGCATCATAGATTGGAGTTGTGTCTCAGTGGTAAAGTACTCGACTGGCATGTGTGAGGCACTGGGTTCGATCCTCAGCACCACATAAAAATAAATTAATGTACTGTGTCCATCTACAACTAAAAAAATAGAAAAGAAGATAACTTGTATCATTTTAACATGACCCTCTAATTTATTGCATCATTCTTTATTCTATGAAATGAAAATATATTCTGAATTTATCTCATACTTTCCCTGCCTTTGTACTAGAATCAGTGGTGTCTTGAAGAAGTCTTGATTCATTTTAGCAGTTAATAGAATTTACAAATAAAATCTGGCCTAAATCATGCATTATTAATCACAATATAAAAATATTGTCAAAACATATAAAATTAGATTAATGTTAATACAATTAAATATTGATTAGATAAATGCATATTTTAATAAGGCCAACTTTGTCAAAACCTTGGATTCATGTAGAAAAATGATCTTGATAGATAAACTGTATCTATCATGATAAAAATACTGATAAACAAATTTGGATAGAATAACTTTGGGGTCTTGAGGGATATAGTTTTCAAATGCAAACCTTAAGAACTACAACTCAGAATATTCACTCCATGTATCTAATATATAGAACTAAATAGTATCCTCTTCCTAACTGCTCTCCTTTTCAGGGCTCTGAGTCTTCATATAGATTCCTGATCTGCTTTCTTGGTAAATCAAGTTACAAATGACCTTTAGAGTAATGCACAACAGTCCTGACTAAAATGAGAGAATAAATTCAAATACTGCTCGACGAATAGGGAATACTGCTGACATAAGTTGTTAATAATGAAAAAACCGACCAGCAAAGAAACTCACTGATGTAGGATTTGTCTGAAAGCATATTGATTCTTCAGTACATTAATCCCTTATAGAGAAGAATTAATGTCAAAGAGTGAGTCATGGGCCAAAATATAAGATACTTTCAAATGCATTTTCAGTGCTTACAGTGTGCTCATCTGTGTCAACTCCTGCTTGTTAAACAATTCAGATGCTTTCTGGAACCTGATCCCATGATGCACCAAGAGGAAAAACACTTTTTTGAAGAAACTTCATTCCACTTCACCATTACAAGGCAGAAAAGTACCAATTAGTACCCTGGGAAGAAGTGATTTATCATTAATAAAGCTATCTTAATAGAGAAACACACGTTAAGATTATAAAAGCTTTTATTTATTGTACCAGGCACTGTCCACTTACATTGTCCCATCCAATTTGTACAATTACTATATTAGGCAGCTGTTTCTATTTCCACGTAGTAGTTGTGGAAACTAAGTTCTGGAGGTGCCAAGTAATTTCGTGTTTGCCTGACATCTTTCAAACTAAAATCAATGATTCAAACTAAGAGATGCAGTCTGTGCATTCCACCAGTCAGCATCAGTGCACCTCATAATGTCTGGGTATTTTCCCAGGGAATAAAATGATCAAAACAAATGTACTGTTCTTAAAGGCTTAATTAAGTTGATCTTAATTAATTAAAGATACGTGGCACTATTACCAATGACTTCTGCTTCCAAGAAAATAAAATAGATGTAAACTTTTATCAGTTCTTCTCACAAAGAACAGCTAAAAACCCTGAACATTATATGAAACAAAAACAAGATTCTGAAAAATAAAAAGAAATAGGCAGGTTGGCTGGAGATCTTGGAACCCATGTAACAGCAGAGGCTTTCTCTTTCCCTTTCATATACCAGTTTAGGTTCCAGAAAAACTGCCAACATGATGGAGGGGACTAGGGATTGAAAAAAAAAAGCCTTTGTCCCCAGTGAAAGGCAAGGACAAGGGAGCCCACCAAGAAGAAAAGCTTGTACATAGTAACTGGTCCTCTCTAGCTAATTACCACAGAAAATACTTTAGTTTTACTAGGACTTTCATTATCCCCAGCAACATAGGCCAAATGGGGAACCTAATTGGCCAAATGTTTGGAACAAATGAAAAATAAAAAAAAAAAAAAGTCTTGGCAAGGAAATAAAACTTAAAAAAAAATGAAATCTGAGAACTAAAAAGTGTAATAACCAAAGTAAAAGCATTCTAAGATCAGCTCAAGAGTAAGAAGGACAGGACAGGGAAGAGAATAAGTGAAGTTGAAGATAGAAAATTAGAATCAAGTATGAGAGCTGTAGACTGAAAAAGAAGGTCAAAACCTGAATAGAATCCAAGACCTGTGGGACCCTAAGAGAAGATCTAATTTTCATGTCACTGAAGTTATTGAAGAACAAATAGGGAGAAAGTAAAAGTACTAAAAAAATGCCAGAACACTTCTCAAATTTAGAAAATGGCATAAATTTACAGATTAGAGAAACAGGTTGAACCTGCTTTTGCTGAAAAAAGAGAGAGGTGACATTTTTCCTAAGGATGAGAAAAAATTTGAATGACAATGGATTTCTGATTGAAGATCAAGAAGAAAATGGCATAGTATTTTTAAGTACTAAAATAAAAATACTATCAAACCAGGAATCTGTGTCAGTGAAAATAATATTTAAGCATGAAGAAGATATTTCAGCTCTCTGAGATAAAGGCAAACTCAGACTTTATTGCCAGGAGACATATTCTAAAAAATAAAATAAAACAAAATTTAAAACAAGCTCTCTAAACAAAAGTGAGACAATAAGAAAAATCTTGAAAAATCAGGAGGGAATCAAGAATAATGGAAAGTGCAAATAAATGGTACATATAATAGACTTTCATTCACCTCTTTAATTTTCTAATTATGTTTTTATTTTTATTTTTTTGGTACTGGTGATTAAATACATGGGTGTTGATTCACATTCCCAGTCCTTCTTATTATATATTGCAAGACAGGGTCTTGTTAACTTGCTGAGGCTGGTCTCAAAATTCCAATCCTCCTGCTTCAGTCTCCCCAGTCACTGGGATTACAGGACTGCACCACTGCACATGGCTTCTAACTTATATTTGCTGGTAGAAACAAAACTGTCTGATAACATCATCTGTTAGATTACTCAACAAATATAAAGTATTTTAGACAACTATTTTATAAATAAGTAATAGTTTTGTAAATTAAAGGGAGTTAAATTCATTGCACTTTATTCAAAAGCATACTATATTAATAAAAGTAGACTATGATAAGTTATGTATTTATAATAGAATACCTAGAGCAATCACTAAGAAGGGGATGAAGAGATATACTAAAAAAAAATAGACAAGTAAAAATGGAATACTAAAAATGTTCAAGTAGCCCAAAGGGGGGCAAAAACAAATAAATAAAAACAAAACAAACAAAAATTAAGTGGCAGATTTAAGCACTAGCAAATCAATAATTACATTAACTACAAATGCTCTACAGAGCCAGAGATGGGAAAAATAGGATTAAAAACAAAATGAAACATGACTCAACAATATGATCTCTAAAATAAAATCACTTCATATATAGATTGAAAATTCCTATAGAATTCTCTTTCTAGAAATATGTAGGCAAAAAATGTACGAAGTATTACAGCAAAAAACATTCTCATAAAAATATAATTGCATAGCCTACATAAGAAAGGATAATAGCAATTATCAAGATATTAAAATATTGACTAAAAATAATAAAAAGTTTTGGACAAGGACATTAAATTTTCCTTAATATGGAAAATGAGGAAAAATAAAGAATGAAGTGATGCTTGTAGAATCTCTTTTTAGCAAAATATCCACATCTACTATATAAAAGAAATCTAGCAAAGGGAATATATAATTAAACTTATCCTTATCTATGAAAAAAGGGAGAATAAAAATTTGTTCAAAGAAATGATTATCTCTTTAAGCAAATATCCATGTTACACTGAAAAAAGCATGGATTTTCATTCTGTAAGCCTCATTTATTTTCTCAAAATTAAGACTTCAAGGCAAGGAAATATTGTGAGCATCTAAAGCCCATATTATTAAGTCAAATAGATGTTAAGGAATTGGGATGTTTGCAGTATGGAAAATGACATTTAAAAATGTTTGGACTACTTAAGAGCAAATTGCTGCTACTATTTGCCAATTCTGGGCATTTGAAATAGCTCCTCAGAGTATCTTTGCAATTGGGAAATTTCATTTTAACTTGACGATGTGTAGGTTCAATCTCATTTTAACAATTCCTCAGTATTTAGATGTTCTAATACCCATAAAAAGGGAATTTTTATCCACATGCAAATCAGTTATATAAGAATTTGAACTACCCCCAAGTACATTTAACAGATTTACACAATCTTTTTTTTTAATGTGTCAAATCGGGAAAGCAATAAATCTCTTTGATGAATAAATGATTTGATTTTAATGACCTCTTGAACCATTAGAAGCAGGGGTTTTAAAAATTTTACACAAAAATGTCTTGGATCTCAATTTTTGTGGAATAATTATTAAAAATCAAATAATTAGAGTTCTTTTTACTAAAGTTTTTTAAAAGTGTGAATCACTTTGCCAAAAAAGTAACAGTTTAATAATATAGGTTCACATTCAATCTATATGTAATTCAAGTAAAGCTATTACTTCTTTAAATAGAAATAACAAAGAAATAAGTACCTTTTAACATAATGTGTTGCTTGCTGTTCTTTTTCTATATTAAAAAAATATAAATACAAGTTGCAAATGAAATAAGTACCTTTTAGCGTAACATGTTGTGGGAGTATTTCAATTCCCATCGCTCTGGGTTTTCTCCCTCTTGTTTCTGTTATTGGATTCTTTTTCATCATGTACAAACTGTATCTTATTAATACTTTTCCTTTTTTCATTTTTTATTAACTTGAAGCATTAACATTATCTGTTTAGTATTTTGTTTTTGTTTTATTTTGTTTTAGTGTTTTTCATTGATTTTCTTATTTTTCCTGCTGGAGTTCCAGATTGAAACTTTTAAAAAAAATTGTAGTTTTTAATTTCAGATCTTTATTTTTCTATAAATCTAATAATAGTAAAGCTCATTGTGTGAAAGGCTAGATGAATATCTCAGAAAAAAATAAAAAACTAATTGTGGCCAGTCTTAGCTACTAAAAGAAACATAGCTCATATTTAATGTGATGATTTTTGTTGACTAAATTGTGAGGATTTGGATCATGAAAGTGACAATCACATACTAAATTGTAAGCACCATTTGTTCCTTTGAAGTTTGGCAAAGACGGTAACTTTGTTGAATTTAAGGTCTCACTAACTACATTATAGTTTACATTTTTCTAGAGGCAAAGAACTTTTAAAATACTATTCAAGGATTTCTTAAACACCTTTCAAAGTTTTATGAAATTATTGCCAGAACATTTTTTTGAATAGAATAATTTTTGCAACTTTCAAAAATTCACCATGTGTCATTAATTTGATCGAGAATGTAATACCTGGCTTATTTTTAATAGTGTATGCATTGGAGGTAAGTTCATACCATATAATTAGTTGGTACAATTCCTGAGTTTCTTACAAAGTTTAGACGTTCTTGGAGAGCAGACTGCCTTGCTCTGAATTACTCCTTGATGTATAAGACAGCAGTTTTCAGATTGTGCTAAATGTGAGTTACTCCATTTTGTAAAGCTATTATTTGCCATTAGATACTCCATTTTGAGTTTAAGTGCAGAGGTGGAAGGACTCTATATCTTGTTTGTACAAGAAACAATTACTTTATGCCCAGAACAGCTGTAAGGTACAAATTAATAAATTAGTGGTGCTAATAAAAATGACCACTTGTGAACTTATCAAATTTATCAAAAGCCCATGGATATATGGGTATATGAAATTTATATTAGAAAAACCAGGCCCATTAGATTATCAAGCACACCAGACCACCAAATGAAGTAAACCCCTCACTCAAGACTATAAAAGGAGAAGCACCCCAAGACTGGACATGGTGGCACCATAGCCCTGTTTCTTGGTCTCTCCTCATCATGAGTCTTGCCCAAGAAAATTGCCACAGTGAGGAACCTACCAATCTCTGTCCTTGGGCATCAGTGGAGGACCTTAACCTTGAATAAGTTCCTGTGCTTTGACAACTCTGCATCCTGATGAAGTTTTTCCCCTGTTTGGTAATCTTTTTTTTTTTTTTTTAAGAGAGAGAGAGGAGAGAGAGAGAGAATTTTTTTTTAATATTTATTTTTTAGTTTTCAATGGATACATCTTTGTTTGTATGTGGTGCATAGGGTCGAACCCAGGCCGCACACATGCTAGGCAAGCACACTACCGCTTGAGCCACATCCCCAGCCCATGTTTGGTAATCTTAATGTGACCTCCTAAAGTGACTCTTTGCATCTGTATTTGCTCTCTGTCTTTGCTCTCAGTTCAGACTACTGAACCCCTGAGGTTGTCTTAAACCTTTCTTAGCCTTTATGTAATACACACACACACACACACACACACACACACACACGTACATATATACATATATATTACATTGTATGTAATATAATGTGTATAATTACAGAACTGCCACTGGTGAAATTAAGTGTAGCCTCTGAATTTGTTGCTATTCAATAAATTCTGACAATTTCCCCTTTTTATTCTATTTCACTCTTTCTTGTAATTTATTGATTAAAAAATAAAGCTGGTTAATAAGGAGGTAAAACATCTCTACAATTAAAATTGTAGAACACTGAAAAAAATTGAAGAAATAATAATCTGCTCAATATCATTCCCCAGTGTTCCCCTTTCCTCCCCTCCTCCTTCACCCTGGTGCCTATTCTCTACTTTACTGATTACCCTTTGATTTTCATGAGACCCACTTCTCCACCATTCTTTTCCTCTTCCACCTCTAGCTTCCACATATGAGAGAAAACAGGTGACCCTTGGCTTTCTGAGTTTGACTTATTTCACTAAACAAAATGGTCTCAAGTTCCATCCAGTTTCCTACCAATGACATAATTTCATTTTTTTTTTTGGCTGAATAAAACTCTATTGTATGTATATATATATACTGCCCATGTCCCCTCAGATGGTGGAAACGGCATCCCTCTGCATGGTGTGGGCTGGTGGCAAATAAACCACAGGATATGGAAATAATTTTTTTACAACTCGGGGGTAAGATGGCCCTGTGACCCTAAAAGTCCTGCTTCTGTGATGGAAGGCTAGAGAGCGACAGAATGGGCAAACCCTTTATTTATAGGGGGATTAACAAAGGATTTTTGATAGAATGTTCTTCACCAAATAAGACAGCGGGTGGGTTGGTCAAGCCCCAATGGGTAACGTCCAGGTCCAGACTTCTTTGCCTATCAAAGGTGAAGCCACCTTCATCATGTAGCCCAGACAGCCAGTGTGCAATGCCAGACCAACACCCTCATGGCTCAAGGCTGAGAGAGGATGCTTAATATATCTCATGGGTGGCTCCCCACATATATACACCATATTTTCTTTATTCATTGATGGACATGTAGGCTTTTTCATAGTTTGGCTATTGAGAATTGTGCTGCTATAAACATGGGTATGCATTTGTCACTATAGTATGATGACTTTACTCAGGGGTGGTATAGCTTGAGTCATATGATGGCTCCATTCTTAGTCTTTTGAAAAACCTTAGGTTGAATATTTCTATAAAAATAGAGTTGCTACATAGCTTCAATTATTTGGTTACATGGTTTTATGAAAAAGAAAAGATACATGCTAGATTATCTCTCATAGTTACTAAAAATTAAAAGTTTAACTAATTGAAATTCCAGTGAATTCTTTAAAGTTTAACTGATTAAAACTCCAGTGAATTCTTTTTAAATTGAGAAGAAAGTGTTGAAAATGACTTTTCTTTACCTCTAAATAATTTTTAAAAGTGTTTTTCAAATTGTTTAAAAGTGGCCTTATAAAGTGAAATCAAGTGGAGATTTGAATTTCCTAAAGGAAAAACCTCACATTCTCAATCATGTTGCTGTTCTTTTTTTGTTTGGAGAAGGAGTACTGGGATTGAATTCAGGTGCACTCAACCACTGAGCCACATCTGCAGCCCTATTTTGTATTTTATTTAGAGACAGGGTCTCACTGAGTTGCTTAGCACCTCACTTTTTGCTGAGGCTGGCTTTGCCTCAGCCTTCCAAGCCCCTGGGATTCCAGGTGTGTACTACCATACTGGCTATGCTATTGTATTGGTTCTGCCCAGCTTTTCATATGGAAATGAGCTAGTGCCCTGGTGCCTTCTACTAACTAGTCATCAAACTTTACATTGATAATAGTAACTAATTTTTTTTCCTAAGGTTGCTCATAGTTCAATTTTAAAAATTTAGTTAATAATAATTTTTTTTTTTTTTTTTTTTTTTTTTTTTGTGTGTGTGTGTGGTGCTGGGGATTGAACCCAGGGCCTTGTGCATATGAGCCAAGCACTCTACCAACTGAGCTAAATACTTAATTTATCAAGTCATGTTCATGCCCTGATTTTATATATTTGTATCTATCAATAAACATTGTGATACTTGAAAAAAAATAGTTTGTTTATATCACCAGGGCTTTGGGGTTAGATAGCAGTATTGTTTATGTCTTAGATAAATGGTAGTGATTTTCCTGGGACAAGCCATAAATGTTATCATTGGTGCTACCTGAGTGTATCTTATCATTTATAATCATTGTTATTTCAAAGCATGTGAGGCCAAGTGCAGTGGTGACAAACTTACAAATTCAGACAAGTGAGTCTCAGCTATTTTGTGTATGCATTTTAGAGAGGCAATAATTAAACAGGAAGAAATAAAAAGCGATTAGTTTCATGCTGATTGTGTAAAGATTTCTCAGTTTTCCACCTTAGAATGCTTCCTATAATCTCAAATTTAATTGTATTTTTGTATTTTACAAACGATAAACATTAAAACTATAAAACAAGTCTATTTGTATGTGGAACCTTTGTAGTTTGAAAATGAAGTAGAGTTATTTGTCTTTTTTAATTACATAGATTGGAGCTAACAGGTATGTCAATTTGGCATACGATAAGCATAGTTTTATAAAAATATTTTTATTTATGCATTACAATGAATTGTTCTACTAGCAGCTATAACATTATAAAAATACTTAGCATTCAAAGATATGCACAGCTATATGAATAAATATAAAACCCCGTTATTCACATTCATATGTGTGTGTGTGACTGTGCCGAAGTACATAAAAGTCACTGTAAAAATCAGAAGCTTACATACTAGCCCTACCCTTTAGCAGCAGGTCAAAAGAACTTTTTAGCTCAGTCTCTGAGGATTTCCTTCTGTTACAAATATGAAAGTGGGATGTTAAAAAAAGGTCTAAAATTTAATAATAATAAAAAAGCTACCCAAGACTGCATTCTGCTTGATGGCTCCAGAGAGTAGAAAGAGATTATGTTAAAGCATAAATGGAGCTTTAACATTTTTAAATCCAGAAGGTCTAATCTAATCTAATCCTTTTCAATCCAATTTTTTAAAATGCAGCCTAGACATCAGATTAAAGTGAGTGCTTTGCTTTCTAGGCCATTTTAAACAGACTCAGCATCTGTGCTTTTGACCCTCCATGCTGCAGTTGAAAAAAAAAAGAAAAAAAAAACAGTGATTTAGAAGAAACGAAAATAGCATCAATCACGCATGTGTGTGCATAGCTTTGTGTATAGGAGTATGTGTGTGTACAGATACACACACATATATAAGTACATATGGACTTTGCTAGTATTGATTAAATAATTATTCTTACATATTTTTCAGGGTACAAAAATGATCATCAGAGTCGAGAATAGTTTATAAAGGTAATCTTATTTTTCAGTGAGACTCAATAGCTTCTGCCTTTCATCCATGCCTGCGCCAGTTGTTGCTTGATTCATCTCGGGTCTACTGGCTGTGGGAGCACTAGAGGCTGCACATAGTTTCCTAAGCTGGCTCCACTTCCAGCTCTTTCCAGTTTGCTTGAATTACCCTTTATGTGAAAGCCACTGCTGGGTTAATTACCTTTGATTTGCTTTCTTGCAATCCCCCAGCCAGCACAGGTCTGGGGACCTCAGAGGCTCACACACCAGGCCTCCTTCTACCCTGCAGTCTGGTCTTTAAAAACACAGCCTATTGCTCTCTTGCTGCATCTTTCCATGTTCATTACCGAAAAAATAAAAATAAAAATAAAACCTTTGCTGTTTGGTAATTCTTCGATTTATGCTAAAATCCTTTTATCCTCATTTTGGAATTAAAATACATTTATTTGAGTAAATAAACTCATAGGCTTCTCTACCATCTTTTCTTTGGTTGTGGTTTATTCCTACATTTGGTTCACTGCTTTTAATGACTTAGGCTTAAAATAGTTGACCATTGGAAGTCTGTATTTTACACTTGTTACCTCTTTGTGAGTGTGTGTGTGTGAGTGTTTGTGTGCTTTTGAGCCCCCATGCTGCAGTTTGAAGAAACGAAAATAGCATCAACCACAGATTGTGTGTGTGTGTGTGTGTTTGTGTGTGTGTGTGTGTGTGTGTGTTGTACTGGGGATTGAAATTAGAGACACTCTGCTATACTCACGACCCTTTTTATTTTTCACTTTGAGATTTGAGACAGGGTCTCACTAAGTTGTCCAGGTTGGCTTTGAATTTGTGATCCTCCTGCTTCAGCCTCTTGAGTTACTGGGATTACAGGGGTGCAGTACCACACCCAACTGTTTCCTCCTCTTGAAGCAGATTGTGAAACTCTTGTTTCTAAAAGATATATTTACTCAAACTGTGATTTTAAAGTACTGGGGCAATCTTTCTGCTAAAGATATGAAACACACTGTAAAAATTATTGATTGTATAGCCTGTCAGAGCCATTCACTGGTTACCAAGATAGTGCAAATCTCCCTGGTCTGAGTCTAGACATATGAAATGTGATTTGCATTTAGGGATGCACACAGGGCTTGGGGCATTCTGCTGATACCAACTTTGCATGGTATCATGCTCACTGAACTATGCCTTGATCATCTCTAGGAACTTTGTTAGTCTGAGTGTGACCTACAGAATAACTACTATGGCATTACCCAGGATTCTAGCAATAAAGCAGAATCTCAGGCCCCACCTTGGACTTACTAGATAAGGAAACAAGATCTTAACAAGACCCCCTAGATAAACCACCTGCATGTTAAAGTTTAAGAATCAGTCTGCTAAACTATTGTCAATTCTTGAAGATAGCCAATAGTGTACCCTAAGCACAGGTGCATTAAAGTGGATCTTTGTATCCAAGCCAGACAGTTTGTATAAAGTCAAAAATTTGGGGAATTAAATCAAAACATTTGCTGATTTCATGTTTATACACACACACAAATATACAAAAATATATAAGCATATACATATATATTAATATGTTTATATAAATTATATACATGTATAATCTTGTATTTTAATTACATTTATATCAATAATTGATTATAATTATACATATATTCATATAATTTAAATGTAAATGTAAATATAATCCACAGGAAAAATTCAGCAAAATGTTTACTATAATAGCGATAAGATATAAAGTGTAATAAATAAATAAAACAAATAAACTCTAATAAAGAGAGCTCTAAAGATTTTCAACCAATGTCCTACTTTATTTACTTCTGCTTATGAATGAACTTACCTTGAAAGCTGTCTGTACATTCAAAGAGCATAGAAAGTGAGTAATCAATGTGACAAAATTGTTAGGTTAATAAGGGAATTACAAACAGAGGATGTATTTGTCAAACTAACATTGTGATTCTTCTCAGACAGTCTCTGGAACAGATGTAATCTGAAACCTCTAATGTTTTCTTCTCTATTTGAAATTTAGATTCAAGGATTTGTCATTCCTGTATAAAAATCATTTTCTTTTTAAAAACACTTATTCTTAATATATTCTCAGCACTTCACCTAACATCAAAAAAGGCAAATAAGCCCCACCTCTACCTCCACCTGGACCTCCATTTCCAACTGCAAAGGCTGCAGCTCCTGTTTGCAGACCAGAACCTTCCCAATCTCCTCTGTGTCTAAATGGCAGAACCACCTCCCAGCTCCGGGATCCCTATCCATAAGTCTAAAGATCAAAGTAGATATTTTTCTTTTCCATGCTCCAAACATTGTTATCCATGTCCTACTATTCCCTGACTATGTGTTGCTCACCAAGTGATTGTTCAAATGAGTACCTCTGTTCTTAACACTTCAGGGCTTAACATCTCCTTGGCCTTTCATAAATTGTGGGATGAAATTTAATTTCCTGACCATGGTTTGCAGAACTCTCCTTATACTGCTCTGGTTCTCTACCCTTATCCTCCCTGCCCCATCCTCTCAAATATCCTAGAGTTCACTCACTCTAAATGACTGCATGTTCCCCAAACTGCTTTTCCTTTCCTTTGTGGCTCAGTCATACTGATCCCTGTGTAAACTTTAAAATAGCCTAGGGAAACTTTCCCAGAACTTCCAGTGATCAGTTGCATGGCTCAGGTCAGTTTATTCATTTTCATTTATAAAGTGAAGATGGTAAGTGTATCTGAAAGAGTTGAATAAAGATTGTACAAGAAAAGGTATGCAGATTGTCTTGTACAGTAAGCATTCAATATATTTTGTTAGCATTGTTATAATTAGTACCACTGTAGTCTAAAATGCAAGTCTGGCATTATATCTTGGGAAGTTTTCTTTCCTCAGAATCTAAATTTAAATTCCCATAGTTTCCAGAACACATCTTCTTTTATTTATTTATTTTTGACACAACACTTTTATTTTTATTTATTTATTTTTTGCCGCAGTCCTGCTGCAGCAAAATAACCGGGGGGTGACGAGCAACTTGTATACATTGATACAGCAGGAGTGGGAGTCGTTTATTGTAGGACAGGAGGTGTATATATACATTCCACACAGCCTATCTTAATTAACATAAACTAGATACAGCAGTCAACCAATAAGGAATCTCCACACTTAATGGCTCTCTGGCATTACTTCACAAACCACTCCCACTGGCAAAATGCCAGGTGCCATCCTGACTTGTTTACAGACCCTAACAATTTTTATGTGGTGCTCAGGATTGAACCCAGTGCCTCACACGTGTTCTACCACTGAGCCACAACCCCAGCCTAGAAACACTCTATCATAATATTTATTGCTGTGAATTTTATTAGTCAGTGTAGTATTCTGTCCCACTTCAATGCATAGTCTTTGAGAAGACTATGCTGTTTGTTTTTCAAGGCTAAAGCTCAGTACTCAGAATAACATTAACTAAGAACAGAAACTCAGTATTTATTGGTCACTCTGTATTGTTGCTCAGATGTATATATAATATATATATATATTTTTTTTTCTCGCAGTCCCAAATTAAGTTTAAGCTTCATACACTGTTATACAATGATTTAGTAGAGAAATGACTGAATTTTAAAACAAAAATACATAATTTAATTTTAAGGTACATAAACTTTGTGTCAAACTTAAAAGAAAAGCGAGATGGTAAAACATCATGTCCCTGAATGTGTTGTTCCCAAATACGTAGTCAGAGGAACCATGAGGCCTGGTCTGGCCCAAAATGTTTAGATGCATATTATCATGAAGGACACTAGCTTTCTCTCATGTATGCTGGGGATAGAGCAAATTAGTGCTGTCAGTAGAGAGCTGCTTTCTTGCAAGCATGCCAAGTTCTTTGGGGCGCTGTTAGACAACAGGACAAAAGAAACTAAGTTGATGCTTTCTTTTCTAAATGGACCTGTAAAACCCCACTCTCTGTAGTTCACAATAGAGCACCAAGGAGCAGGTAGTGCTCAGCTGGGTGGCTGACCCTGGATAAAGCATCATGAGGGGTAAGAGACTCCACTTTCTAGTGAGTTACCAGGGGCCCACATGGAGCAGAGATTCACCTGTTCAGCCCATTGCTACCAGACCTTCTCCATAAGCATGTTTCAATGAGACTTAGATCTTATCTGTTGGTATTTTACTTGATCTCTTGGCAACCTATCCCCTACCCTAGCACAACTGGGTGGTATATATTACTACTTTTTCTCCTAAATATGTTTATTTAACTTTTATAATGTTAGATACTACCTTGAAATACACACACATGCATATATATATATATATATATATATATATATATATATATATGTAATACATTAGTGTATACATTAGTAATAATATTAACATTATTTAATTTTAAATTTTAAGTTTGCTTATCTCTATCTTGAATAAATCAACATTAATTTAAAAATATTTGGCATAATAAAATGCAAAGTAAGTGGCCAAATTTAATTAAGTGTTGGACAAACGTAAGATATATGAAATGGTTAGAAGATGAATTTCTCTTATAATGCTGTCAAGTTAATAGCTTGTAAGAATTTAACTCATTGTATATAAAATATTACTAAAGATGATAGGGATGATTTAAATCAAGTTGCAATTCTGATAGATTTTACATTTCTGATAGCAATAGTGAAGATGATGCTTTGTCTTTGAGTTTACACTGAATAGCCTCTCTTTTGCCATTGTAGACAAATATCAAAATCAATTATGTGTACAAGAGTACTTTAAAAATGTTTTCAAACATATTTAATTCTTTCTGAATTGTTTTCATTTATCTACAAAGAAAAAAGAAGGAAGTATTGGGAGACTTTCGTACTATTTATAAAATATACTTTTGTACTATTTATGAACTATAATCATCTATCTGTCTAACCAGCTGAATAAACAGTAAGAGAGGTATTTAAGAACTAACATTGTTTTCATGATAATACTTAAGGGCAAAATATCATTGAAAATCTCCAGGGGTGGAGAAAGAAGACTTCAAAGAGAAAATAAAAATCTAGCCAAAAGTTTATTTCCTAGCTAAAATTTATAACTCTAAGCAAGCAGAGAAACTAAAGTCCTTCTCTCAAAAACACCTGTTGGATAACTTGAACATCTTGGAAGGGAATAAGTGTTCTAATAAACACTCATCATGAAAATGTCAGTCAGAAGACATTTGGGAAATTGTGGGGATATGCCAGTCATCAATGACTAGAAATAACATGCACTGATTAATATATTTTCCTAAAATATAGACGCCCAGTAGAAGAAAATTAAACTAATGTGAGAAATACAAATATTTTGACCCTTGGAGAACATCTTTGCATACTTCTACCTAAGGCACCTACATCCCCACTGACAGCTTGATGGTGCTACAAACTGCCATCTATTAATTAACCCAGCTGTCAGATGTCCCCTTTGACTCCATTTGCCACCTGCACAGACTGCTGCCAGGCAGATGACAATAAAATGTAAACTTAAACTCCTGAAGGAGATTGTAAAATGTCGCTGGATAGAGGAAAACAATATCTTGTTGCCCAACGAGAAAGCAGTTGTGGATGGGAATAGCCAAGGTTACCATGGAGACAACTTAGGAAAATATAAACACAAATGCTGAAATCTTCGGGGTTCTCTTCACTCCAGGGTATATGACTTTTACCATGTAAAAAAAAAAAACCCCAGGAACTTACCTAACATGTAATTAAAACAAACAAACCAAAAAATCACATTCTCCAGTTGTAGATAGAATGCCTTAAGAAAAACAAAAGAACACTAAAACATCTTCTGATTCTCATTTGGTGTTTTACTTGAGTGACAAGAATGAAATAAATAATTGTTGAACATTCAAGTCAAGAAGAAAAATTAAGTCTGCACTCGGCTTGAACTTCTCTTAAAAACTCTACACATCAATTTATATCTTTTTTTTTCTTTTTGGTTGTTGTTCTGCAAGTAGACTTCATCAAACAAATGTTCTCAAAATGAAAATAATTCAAAGTGACTCTTATTTCATTGGTCATGGGTTAAAAATGTTTACTTTTCACAGTGCAAACAAGAGAAGGAAGATTTGTCCAAATATTAAAAAAAAAAAAAATCACCTTTGCTTGGCTAAGCCGGAAGGCTTAGACATAAAAAGAGAGCTTGAGAAATCAAAAAAGAGTCAACAGGTCACTCTTGCATCCCTTGGCCAGGATCTTTATTTTTCTACCTAATGAGTTAACCAACCAACCACACTTGTGAGGCTTTGGCAGTGAAGGGAGGTTGGCTCTGATGTCAAGTAGAAAATGTGGTTTGAACAAAAAACCTTGTAAATTTTGGAACCTTCATAAGAAGGTTACTGTAATTTGTTTTCCCATTATATTTAGGAGTGTAGGAAAGAAAATGGAAAAAGTGGAATGTAAACTAAATTTCAAAATACCATCCATTATACTCTAGGTAGGAGGTAAGCAGAAGGAAATCATTTATCTAGTGAATTAAGTTGTGACACAAAAATATATGAAATGGGGCTTCATAAAGAGAAATTGCAGTGTATCGAGTGCTTAGTACATGTTAAACATTCTGCTAAGAATTTTGGATCTATCAAGTTATTTAATCTTCTCAACAAGCATTGAGTTTGAGTCATTATCCCCATTTTAGAGATGAGAAAACAGGCTCTGAATCTGTCAAATGTAACAATGTGAAACGACAAAGCTACAACTTAAAATCCCATAGAATGAGGGCAGGTTTTAACTAACATACTGCATGCCTACTTTAAAGCATGTTTCTCTTCTTCTCTTGCCAGAATTTATTCCGATTTTTTACTTTACTTGGTTTACTGTGCTTAAGAAATAGAAAATCTCTACCTGATCACCCCATGAAGGGAATTATTAATGAATCATTCAAGATAATATGCTTCTAAGTGGGTGAAGCAGGGTCAGAGAATATTTGAACAGGTCAGTCCAAGGTACTCAGAGTATGGGCTTTGGAATTCTGACTTCTACATATATTTATGAGCAACATTACCTACCTTTTCTAAACTTACTTTTTCATCTAAATGTGAGTGATGTTTTTCAGCCCCTATAGGATTTTTGTGCATTCATATATGTAAATAACTTATCTCAGGGTTTGTGAGCAGTAATTATAAGGACCCACCAAGTGAAAATCATGAATAAGCTCCAGATATGTAGATTACCAAAGTCCTGCAAAATGGCTAAGAGTTTGAGAAAATTATCTGAAATTAGTGCCTCAAACAGCAATGAAAATTTGGGAATCAAATGTACAGGGTTTTCCTGTCCTTATCTTTATTTGGCATAGACACATGCAAAAGAGTCCATGTAGAATACTATTGAGAAGATGGCCATGATAAGGTCTTCCTTGATATCAGGTGTCTTGGGTGGACCACCTTAGATGCAGGGACTGATACAGGATTTCTGTCAACATGAGTTTTGGAGAGAGGCACTCTATAGAAAATTAGGAAAGCAGAATAGGAAAGGAGAAAGAATGTGGGAATGGTGTGGCCTCATGTGAAGTGTAGCATCTCATTGAGGCATAAACTGCACATCAGACTTGTCCTGTCTTAAGGAAATGGATTGTGATTTGGGGCCTTTTGATAACCCATAAGAATCAGTTCTTGGCTACCAGGGACAGTGGAGGTTTAACCTCAAGGGGTTCTTGGGGGAGGTGATTCCTGCCAGCTAAGGGCAATTCCCTGGACTCCTTTGCTTGTAAGCCCTCTCGGAAGCTGGGGAGTGGAAAGATGGAAAGGAGATCTGTGGAAGGTGAAAACAGCCCCTAGCAGACAGAGGAAGCTATGAAAAATTACTCACTTAATCTTAATTGTAAAGAAGAAAAGGATCAAGAATAAGTGGCTTATACACACAAACACATACACACTCACATTCACACAATCAAAAATAAGGACTGGCAGGAGTGTGCCTATGAAGGTGATTACAACATCAAGGAAGGAATCCCTGAAACCTAAGGGCATCATCTTACAGGAACTGATATCATAATGGTCTCCTCAACCTGAGGACCTAAGACTCTAGAGGAGGTACAGGGCTGAAGAGAGAGCTGGACAGGGGAGTATGTGGGACCTTGCCTAGGCTTGGGTGTATGGAGCTAGGGCAGGGCTGGGCGGTGGTGGACATGGAAGTTGATCAGGAAAAACCTACTCTGAAAGAAAGAACAAACAACCTGGAAAGATTTGTGTTTCTAGTTACCTGAAAGTAACCAAGCAAAATGCTTTTGTTGGAATGACTCTATCTTGAAATCATAAGATGGAGGGACTGGGGAAAGGACACACCAAAGGCTGCTGACCCAGGTAAATTGTCTCTAGCTAGATTCTAAAGATGGAATAGAAACATGGCAATTTATGGTCTCTTTAATGTTGAAGTGCCATGACTTTTATTTAATCAATGTTACTTTTTCGTATTCTCTTCAGGCTTTCTTTCGGAAAATACCATGGTTTTGGATCTTTCCTTAGTATCTTCAAGGGTACATGGGAATATAATGCCTGTTTGGGAGTACATTTAGAGATTGAGTGTTATCTGACTAATCCTAGGATTTAGGAGAGTTAACAGGGGAACTGCAGCCAGAATGTCCTCATTGAGAGGGAGCAGAGCTGGGGAACTTGAACGTACAATGCACTCTTTTGTCTATTTCTTTCACTGCCTTTTTCCTTTGATTTCAACTCAGATGCCAATATGAAAGAACTAGCAGAGCATCATAAAATAAGTATTCATAGTATTTTCCTGGACTCTGGTATATTTTATATATGTGATTAATCACTTTCTAAGTCTCTGCTCCCAGCCTTAATACTTCTACTTGTCTTAAAATGTACTTTCTGAAGCACAAATTTGATTATAATAGGCTGAAGCATTTCAGTGCCTACTAGTACCCTGTGTTCCTCCCTAACCTCGTCTCTCATTGTTCCAGTTGTTCAGGACATTGCTCTCTCAGCATGGGAAGTTCATTACGCTGCTTTCTCTGGCTAATACTGTTCTTGCTTACCCTGGATGACTTGGCCCCAGTGTCACCTCTGCTCGAAAGTTTTTTAAAAACTATTTCCCCCTTAACAGCCTGGATTTTCCTGCAGTCTCCTTTATTGCACTGTCTTGTAATCACATCCTACCTGTTTGTCTCCCTAACTCTAAAATTGTTGAGATTATTTTTTAGTAACATGTTCCTTCCAAGATTTTATCAATGGTAGGCCTTGAATAAATGAATGAATGATTGCATCATTACACTTGTAGCTGCAGGAAAACATACTTCTTAGGACATAGAGGGATCAGCCATGCTTAAGATTTCATTTTTATTAATTAGATTCCTGCGTATGTGTGGTTTAACAATCGGAGAAACTGCCTTTTTAATATAGCATCATTTTATTAAAATCTCTAGTAGGAACCAACTTTTTGTTTTGTTGATTTTTAATTTTTCAATTTCAATTTTATTGATTTTTGCTCTGATTTTAATTATTTCCTGCCTTCTAATGAATTTTTGAGTAGATTTGTTCTTCTTTTCCTAAGGCCTTGAAATGTAATGTTAGAATACTTATTTGGTGATTCTCTTTTTATTTAATGAATGGATTCAATGCCATGAGCTTTCCTCTTAGAACTGCCTTCATAGCATCCCAGAGACAACTATATTTATGTGAGTTTATCAACAAAACAAAAAGTTGGTTCTTTGAAAAAATAAACAAAATTGATAAACCCTTTGCCAAGCTAACTGAAAGAAAGAGGGAAAAAATCAAAAAAGATGAGAATCACATGGCTATCTCAAAAGTTGAAGACAAATCATTTGACAAAATATAGCATCCATTTATGTTTATAACACTAGAAAAACTAGGGATAATAGGAACATACCTCAACATTGTAAAAGCTATGTATGTTAAACTCAAGGCCAACATCATTCTAAATGGAGAAAAATTGAAAGCATCCCCTGTAAAAACTGGAACAAGATATGGATGCCCTCTTTCACCATTTCTATTGGACATGTCCTGGAAACTCTAGCCAGAGCAATTAGATGAAAGAAATTAAAGAGATATGAATAGGAAAAGAAGAACTCAAACTTTCACTATTTGCTGATGACATGATTCTATATTTAGAACCCCCCCAAAAAACTCCACCAGAAAACTTGCAGATTTTCTATTAGAAAATAAAGACCAATGGAATAGAGTAGAAGACACAGAGACAAACCCACATAAATATAGTTGTCTCATACTAGAAAAACATATATTGGATAAAAGATAACTTTTTCAACAAATGGTGCTGGGAAAACTGGAAATCCATACATATCAGAATGGAATTTAGCCCGTGTCTCTTGCCCTACACAAAACTCAACTCAAAGTGGATCAAGAGCCTAGACTTTAGACCAGAGACCCTGTCCCTATTAGAAGAAAATGTAGGCCCAATACTCCATCATATTTAGAAACTGACTTCCACAATAAGACTCCTAAAGTGCAAGAAATAAAATCAAGAATCAATAAATGAGACAGTATCAAACTAAAAACCTTCTTCACAGCAAAGGAAATGATCAAGAATGTGAAAGAGAGCCTACAGAATGGGAGAAAATCTTTACCATCTATACCTTAGATAAAGCATTAATTTCCAGGATATACAAAAAACTCAAAAAGCTCAACAGAAGAAAAAAAAAACCACCCAAATAACCTAATCAATAAATAGGCAAAGGAACTAAACAGAGACTTCTCAAAAGAAGAAATACAAATAGTCAACAAATATATGGAAAAATGTTCAACATCTCTAGCAATTAGAGAAATGCAAATCAAAACTACACTGAGGGTCTGGGGTTGTGGCTCAGTGGTAGAGTGCTTGCCTAGCATGTGTGAGGCACTGGATTTGATTCTCAACACCACATATAAATAATAAAATAAAGGTTCATCAACAACTAATATAAAACCCACTATATTGAGTTTCCACCTCACTCCTGTCAGCATGGCAATTATCAAGAAAACAAGTAGCAATAAATCTTGATGAGGATGCAGAAAAAAAATGATACACTCATACATTGCTGGTGGGAATGCAAATTGGTGCAACCACTCTGGAAAGAATTATGGAGATTCCTCAGAAAACTTTGAATGGAACCACTATGTAACCCAGTTATCCCATACTTTGGTATATACCCAAAGGACTTAAAATCAGCAGATTACAGTGGTGCAGCCACATCAATGTTTATAGCAGGAAAGCGGGGGGGGGGGAGGGGGGGAACAAGGGAGAGAATTGAAAAACAGCAGATGAGGTAGAGAGGGAAGATGGGAGGGGAGAGGAGGGGGAATAGTAGGGGATAGGAAGGTAGCAGAATACAACAGTCACTAATATGCCATTATGTAAAAATGTGAGTGTGTAACCGATGTGATTCTGCAATGTGTATTTGGGGTAAAAATGGGAGTTCATAACCCACTTGAGTCAAATGTATGAAAGGTGATATATCATGAGCTTTGTAATGTTTTGAACAACCAATAAAAAAATGTTTATAGCAGCACAATTACAATACTAAGCTATGGAACCAATGTAGATGCTCCCCGACAGATGAATCAATAAATTGAGGTGTATATATACACAATAGAATATTACTCAGCCAAAAAGAAGGACTTTATGACATTCACCAGTAAATGAAAGGGTCTGGAGATTATCACACTAAGTGAAATAAACCAATCCCCCCAAAACAAAAAACAAAACAAACAAACAAAAAATCTCTTGTAGGAGTACCTAGTGCTTGCAAGGAACAAGTATGAGTGTGTGATCACTAATTTTACCCCAACTTTACTCCATTCTGTTCTCAACTTCTGCAAGATCTACTTTTTATGTTTCTTTTTGGGTACTTGGGATTGAACTCAGGGGCACTCAACCAGTGAGCCACATCCCCAGCCCTATTTTGTATTTTGTTTAGAGATAGGGTCTTACTGAGTTGCTTAGCACTTTGCTTATGCTAAGGTTGGCTTTGAATTCTCAATCTATCTGCCTCAGCCTCCCCAGCTGCTAGGATTACAGGTGTTGGACACCATACCCAATGAAATCTACTTTTTTTAGATTCCACACATAAGTGAGATCATGTTGTACTCCTCTTTTTGTGCCTATTTAACTTATTTTAAACTGTAATTGATGACCCGGTTGCTTTATTTGTTTTATGGCATAAATTATGTCTAAGTTACAGTAGACAAATTTTCTTGATTGTGAATAATTTCCTTTTGACTTACTTATTGCTTCTATAAAGTACCAGACACATACTACCAATCTTAAAAGTAAAACAGCATGTGCTGTAGTCAGGAGAGGAGGTGAGGTAGTTTTAAGAGTGATATTAGAATGTGGTTTTTCATGCCATTGTTTGCAATTATTGTTTGCAATAATATGAGTTATATTATTCCAATAAAAATATTAACAATAAAGCAACAGGTTAGCAATAGATCAAGAAAAATTAAAGCAGAAAACACAATGATCAAAGAGAAAAATAAAAATGAAAGTAAAGATAAGAATGAGGTTATTATATAAGAATCTGCCATGAAGTCTAATAGCACAAGTTGTACTCTTTGCATATACTTGTTTTAATATAAGGTTGTTTGAGAAGAGAAGAAATTGGCTTCTCCATAATAAGCCATTATATCTCCTAATAATTTTGCAATAAAGGATCCAGCAGAGTATGGTTAACTCTTCTCCAGATTTATTCTATAAATGCTGCAAAGTTCTTTCTGAATGGAGAGGCCTCCTGCTCAGTTAAACAAAATCACAAGGTGTTGAATGGCGGTTTCCCAAGCCAGCTTGGAAGGTCAATGCCATAGACAAGCCAGATTGGTGAGGAAGGAATGCAAGGTTTTAATGACAGTGCTTTTTATGGCATGAATTCCACACAGTTTGAGTCTCCCCTCAACTCTACTTTTAGATTCTGCTTAGCTACCATCCTTACAACCACTATGGCTGTTTGCAGAGAGTCCAAAACTTGTTTGTCTCCTCAAAACCTCTCCTTTCCCTGTGTTTGCCTTTGATAATGTGTGGTAAATGTAGCATAATGAAAGTACATACTGCCTGTAAAATCCACTTCCTTCTTGCCCTTCAAATTTATGCTCAAGAGGATTTAGATTTATCACCTTCTTACTGGACCCACATCTATAACTGGCATCTTTACTTGTTATTAACAATCTAAAAAAAATGACTCATGATCCCAGAATGCAAAAATTTGCATCCAGTATCACCCAGTTCTTAATTACTGTCCAGGAAGTGAAGGTGGCATATAAATTGCTAAAATTAATCATGGTCCCCACACCTGGAGAAAAGTAGTTGAAACACTTGAGCTGTAAGTCCAGATGGCACACCATGTTTATATAAGCTGTTTGCCTAGAAACTGAACCAGATTTGTAAACACTAAATCAATATTTGAGAGTTAGGTGCCAGCTGTTTTTCAGGATGCCATTAAGTGACTGGAGCTCATCGGAGGGCCTCAAATAAGAGGCATCTTTCCGCCTGGCCACTGTACCTACATTCCTCTGTTTCACAGCAGCCATGTGCTCATTTCAGCCATTTCCATAGGTCTCAACAAACTTAACACAGATTGTCACCATACTGCCATGAGTTTTTCTCAAGAGTTTTATTCATTTAGTGCTGGCAATAACTCACTAATGGACTGACTGTTTACTTGCTTGGCATCCTTTCCTAAATGCTCATTGACCAGTGATTCACTTTGACTTGCATGTGGTCTGAGTTTAATTTGCCATTTTACTGTTGCCAGGGGCTTCAGTGGTTTACACTTGCCACGCACCAATAAACTGTTTTATAATTGGAGAGATCTGTTGTGCTCCTAATGACACATGGCAGAGGGATCTTAAAAGCAAATTAATAATAAGAGCAGTTAAATGAGTATTTTATCAAAGTATTTGTTTGGGGACAGCAGAGATCAATATGTTAAATTTAATTCCAACAATGAAGCAATAAAAAGATTGTTTCTATGATTCCTAACTCATCAAACTAAACACTTCAGGAACAGCTGATGTGCTTTCCAAGTTTGTATGTTTGCATCTATTAAATTTGAATGCAGCTCCACCCAGATCTCCTGTATATTTTTCTTGTTCTATTAAATGGAAACTCCATGGATAAAACAGGATACTAATGTTTACAGGACAGTGTTGTTTGAAGTAGACAGACTTAATAACTTCAAATCTCTTTATTGCACTGTATTCTATGAAAATAGAAATTTTAAAACAGATTTTTTTTTGTTTGATAAACCATTGGTTATGTCAGCAAGTCACTTAACCCCTCATAATATATTTCCTTCACCAAAAGTAGAACAAAAGCTTCCAAGGTTGAGAACTAATTAAAATAGTATATGGGAAAATGCAGTTAAATATGGTAACTTAGGCAACAAATTAGAACTATTACTCATCTCACAATTTAAATGCTTTAAACATATGGTTTAAAAAATCATGCCAAAACCATAATCAGAAGAATATATTTTAAATTTATATAACTATGTTTATAGTGTTAATTCATTGTTAAATAATTAACAAATGCAGTGAGGTAAATATTTTAACTTGGAGTGTCCTAATTTAGTGAAGTTTTGATCAAAATATCAGCTTTTTGGTAGATGATGTGAGAAGATTGGGGTGATGATTGATAATATAATTGCAAATTTATAGAAAGAACTAAATTGGTAAGAGTATTACAGATGAATTTGACAAGCAAATAAGAGGGATTATTATAATATAAAAATGTGCTATAAAATCTAAAATGTTTAAAATAGTTTATAAGTGGTGTTGAATTATCAGATATATCAGAACTGAACAACCTTGAACAGGCATATATGATCGTGAGGTATGCAGTTAATCTGAGTGAAAAACGTAGTTATTTAATAAATGGTGCTAGAACACTTATCTGTATAAAAAAATTGGAGTAGCCTTGTGAATACCCATCTCTTGACATAATGAATTTTGGGGGGACTTCAAGATATTTATACAGTGGGTCCAAATAACAAATTTGGAAGAAAATATTGTATATAAGATATGGTGGTTAAAAAAACACTTTCTAAGCCTTAAATTAATACAAATCAAGGAAAAATATATTGATCATATAAAAAGTTAATAATAATTTCAATTTTTTAGAAAATTTCACATTGGAAAACATTTACAATTAGTAAAACAATCTTGCATAGCCTTAGTTTATAAAGAACTCATGAATATCACCAACAAAAACAAGAGTATACCAAGATAAATTGGGCCTTAGAGAAAAATGAATGATTCATACAGGGGAATGACAAATCCACTGTAAAATTATAATATACATTTTAAAAGGGCCATCAGATAACAAAACCTTCCTCCAAAGTTAACATCCAATTTTAAAGTAAATTTTGTAGTTACTGCATAATTTAAAAATCCAAGGTAAACATGTCCCCTCCTCACTTCTTCACAGCTCAACCATTCAGTCTTAGAAGATGAACAATATTTTTAATTTGTTATGAAAATTTTTTATTTATGTATTTTTGCTCATTTTCAATCTTAACTTTAATGAGAACTTGGTGAGGAAAAACCAAGAATGACAGTGTAAATTGTTGATAGTCATTTGTAATAAATTTGGCTAGCCAAACTTTAATAGTTTAATAGTTAGTAGTTTAATTGTGAACTCATTAATTTTTATTCCTCATTTTAGGAATCTATCTCAAAGAAACAATCAGAAACATGAGTGATGATTTGTGATTTAACTGCTAATTACCTCCTATTTATAATGGAGAAAAACTGGAAAATTTTAAAATAAAAATCACCACTTGAAATGCA
The DNA here is from genome assembly GCF_052094955.1 of Ictidomys tridecemlineatus. Lineage (NCBI taxonomy): Eukaryota > Metazoa > Chordata > Mammalia > Rodentia > Sciuridae > Ictidomys > Ictidomys tridecemlineatus. Next base: position 223,862,183 of record NC_135477.1, read on the forward strand.
TTTCTTATTCTGCAAGGCAAGGATACTGTTACCCTCTAATTTCTGAAGAATAGACTAATGACAGTTCTTATTGTCTGAAAAGATGGAAAAAAGTTCTGGGATAAAGGTGGGGGAGGAAGCACCTGGAAGAGGAAGGATTTATGTGACTCTCTCTACTTCTCAATTTGTTCATTCATTAATTTTCTCTTATCCTCAATGTCCAGCTTCTTTTATTGCCTAGCAAAGTTCTGATCATTGACAATATGTTGGTTAAAAAGCAAGACACAAAACTCTCTTCCATATGGCTCAAAAATAATAATTATTTAAGAATTATATGATGACATTTTGCTTTCCTACTTTGACAAAAATGTTGTGATTCTTTGAGATTTTGTAACTCAATATAAACATTTATACTATACTAAACAATTTCCATAACCATGCAACCCCCACCCCAAAGAAAACTCATAAAAATGCAAGCTAATCTGGAATTCCTACCAGAATTGCATTATAATCACTGCTAATTTTGAAAGAACTGGTATGTGTATAATCTCCCTCTAGGACAATGTTATTAATAGCAGGGATTGAATGCAGGTTCTTATGCATGATAGGTCAGTGCTCTATCACTGACCTATCATGCATATCCTTAGCCCCTTTTTTATTTATTTTGAGACAGGGTCTTACTGAGTTACCCAGGCTTGTCTCCAACTTTTGATCTCTCTGCCTCAGTCTCCTGAATAGCTGGGATTACATGTGTACACCATTCCGGCCAGCTCTCAGGTCAAAATCTAAGCCCTAACCTGTATTTTTTTTAGCTTTATTTATATAAGTGATGCCTGATATCATGATATAATTAAATTCATTTCAATCAGTATATGCAAAACTAAAATATTTATTAAAACTAATAAAAATATTTAAAGTTTTTATATAAGGTGTAAGCATTCTTGAGCAATACAGCAACACAAAAAGAAAGAAATGGAAGACATGTAAACATAGACATACCTTATGATGTAAGAATTTTGGAGAAAGTAGATTGAAGGTGTATCATAAATAAAAATAAGAGGAGTTAATGATCATCATTTAATTTCCATAATTTTATGAGAAATAATAGATAATCACAAGAAACAGGAAAAGATAACTCATAAAAAAATTAAATGACCAGTAAACAAGAAATGATGTTCGGACTCCCTACCAATGCAAATCATAATACAAATATAACTTTACTCAAAATAACACAAATACATCAAATAGTAATGATAATATTTTCAGATTAGGTGCACAGGTAAATTAGTGGTAGAAGTAAAAATGGCCTTAACCTCAAATGAAATGAATCTCGCAAATATTTATTAATATTAAATATTCAAAACACTTAGAGATTCATCAATTCCATTTTGGGAATTTATCTCAACAAAATCCATTGATAAAAATCTATGCAAGATCTTATTGGTACAACCACACTATGAAAGTATAGTATTTTCAAGTTAAAACAGATGAAGTTTTAAAACTTTATTTGTTAACCTGAAAGATGTTCATAGTAGTCTTTAAAGAGGAAGAAATTTGAAATTAATTAAGAGATCCACTTTTTCAGAAAACAAATAAAACTTCCCTGTACCTGCCCATACAACTATTTAACCTATACAATTATTTCATAAATTGGACTTGTATGTAACAAATTAAAAATATGAGAAAGTTACTATGCCTTAGACTTATTCAATAATTGCTTTAATACTAAGTCATGTTACACTGCTATTCTTGCTGACTCCCTTTTTCTCATAAAAAAATTTGCAATATACCAAACACTTCAGAATATATTTACATTCACAATTTTCACTAGGATTTATTTAGTATATGTTTTATTGTATCTCTAACATAACCACAAATGTTTTTGTCTATTCTTTCTATAATGATATTTAATTAAATAATTTATCAAAACTATTAGATAAGAAGTTTAAATAATCCCATCCTCTTTTAGTGTGTTTTTATGTATTTGTACAATTTCTGTGCACTATTTTCTGAAAAAAGCAAGATATGTATCTGGAAGGAAAAGAGAATGAGGGCAATACCTGAGATGAAATAGAATGAGGTAAGCACCTTTAAAAATGGTAGATATTGCCTGTTTTTTAGGAAAACATATCCGTTAAGCCAATCATGTTAGTATTTCAGTGATCCTTTTAGAAAATTAGGCAAAAAGAACATTAAAGGCCATCTATTTATCTATTATTATTTGGTTACTGAGGACACCAAGATGTATTTTTTGCAGGTTTTTGTTTGTTTGTTTGTTTGTTTTAATTTAACTATGATTAATTTTTCCACATAATCAATAATCAGTTTGTATTTATACTTCAACTAACTAGAAATGTGGTTTAGAAGTACTTTGGTCAGAAGATCTTCTTATACACTGGAAAGACACTAAAGACCCCAAAGGGTTTTTGATGGCTTGGGTTGAACTGAATGATTGATTCTAAATTAAAAATTAAAATTCAAAATAATTATCTATTTATTAATTCTCCATAATCTAGTTTTTATTAAAAATATATTTTTAAAAATTGAATTGTAGATGATAGCTACAAATCTGATGTCTAACTCAAAAGAAGTCTAACTGTTGGATATTTGTATGTGCTTCAGTTAGTTGGAAGAACTCCACTGTGTGTTTGTGAAAGAATAAGATTAAAATATGAAAATAATATTTTAGTATTATAATGAAAATAATTTTGCCATCATTGACTTCATAAAATGGTCTCAAGAATGACACCATACTTTGTGACTGCTGGCCTAGAATATTAATTTTAGTAACCATTTGGGAAGAAAGAAATAGGCTGCATGTATAAAAACTAGATCATGCTTATTGGATACTGAATCCCTGGTATTTATTGATTCTATGAGAAAGAGGTACTGAGTCATTTTCATATGGGTTATAGGCAAGTGGATAAAAACAATAGACATTATTGGAAGATCCTTACCAGAATCAATATTATAAATAATTTTATAAACAATTTTATAATTTTATAAATAATTTTAACAGCTCCTTCATCTCTCTTTTATTTTCATGACTGTTAAAGGGACCATTCTGTTAGCAGAGTTAACTTACTGTGCCTTGACTTTCTTCAGGTGAGGAAAAGAGTCCCTTAGATTTCTTCAGTAAGAGGCAGAACTTCCCTAAAATTAAAAAGAGGGGTTGGATGCTGGAGGAATGAAACTAGGATAGTGAAAACTACTATACTGAATGAGGATTTCCCTTTTATATTCCCTATTGTTCCTAGACTAGATGGCTCAAGGTACTAGCTCCTAATAGATTTCTGTCTGGGGAACCCTGAATCTAATTCACACCTAGAAGATTGTCAGGTACTAGGGTTGCTGACAACCATGGGAGCACTTTACTGATGAAAGACAAAAACTTAAAACCTGAACAATGAACAAATTGTTACACATTATCTAAATAACATTTAACAAAGGGCTACCTTCATTATGAGGAAATTAAAGTTAATTGTTGGTATGAAACTGACCTCCAAGTCAACCTCTCTAGGAAGTTACCACTTATTACCTTAAACATTTGTCAAATGTTTTGTCCTGTATAATAACCCATCTTCTAATGTAAATGTCATTTGATAGGAGAAACCTGAGTAAAAAGATTCTTTGCTTAGAAACTTCTATTCACATTCACATTTGAAAGTTCAGAAACTTTCAACAGATACTTTGAGTGACATATTTACTGGAATGTGGGATGCCCCTACTTTGCAAACTCTTTTTTAATGGTAAATCTGTGATAAGAAGGCAGACTTAATCGCAAAGAAGGTCACAGCCTTTTTCACTTGCACCAGAAAGGTCCTTCTAACACCAGCAATTTTGAAGAGAATCAAAGAAGTAATTAAGCTGCCAATAATTATAGAAATCTCTTGCAGAATAAATTGCCCTTGCCCCCTATTTATTTTGGTCAAGAAACATCTTACAGGGTTTTATTTTTATGTATGACTGGTATGGTAAGTTAATCTTTTATTTCATGCTAAAATAAAACCAGGGCAGAAAAATGATATACTGAAAAAAAGAACAATGGCTAGTTTCTGTAATAAGTATTTAATTTTAAGATGTAGATTCACAACTACAAAGACTATAAATATCAGTGTTAGTTTATTATCTGACCTCTATATTGTTGGGAATCTATTTTAGATCATCCTCAATGGATACAGGACAATGGTAGCCATTAAAATACTTAATCTGCTTGTGTTAGTTACAATTTTAAATTCCTGCTTTTATCCCTCTTATTGTTATTGGAGTTCTTACAAAGTCAGAATATCATTTTCTTATTTTTTAAAATATTTTTTTTTAGTTGTAGTTGAACATGACATCTTTATTTTAGGTTTTTTATGTGATGCTGAGGATTGAACCCAGTGCCTCACACATGCTAAGCAAGTGCTCTACCACTGAGCCACAACCTCAGCCCTTAATTTTCTTATTAAAAAACAATCTATTTAAAATAAATATAAAGAGTAGTAATTCTTAACCACCAGGAGGATTAAAGAAAATGCCAGTTAGGGCCAAATATAAAAATGAGTCAGAGGAATTTGGGAAGGGGAGCTACATATAGTTTGCAATAGCAAATTTGATATAATTATTTTATTTTAATAAAAAAATTATTCTGCAATTCCAGCACTTGGGAGGCTGAGGCACGAGGATTGAGAGTTCGAAGCCAGCCTCAGTATCAGTGAGGTATTAAACAACTCAGTGCGACCTTTTTTTCTAAATAAAGTATAAAAAAGTGTTAGGGATGTGACTTAGTGGTTGTGTGCCCCTGAGTTCAATACCAGGTACCCCCCCCCAATTAATTTATTTAAAAATTTCAAATATTGTTTCAGTTATTGCTGAGGGCCATTGCCAAGTAGGAATGACGCTCAAAATTTCCTTGCCAGCATACCCCATGATAAATGGAAATTTGCTGTGATATTGCATGTGTCTTTGAGAAAGGTGATCCAAGGTGGATCCAGGTTTAAGGTGTATCCTGCAGGTTTTAGGAAGTATCCTGGTTTAAGATAATTTGGTTTAAGGTGTTCCTGGTTTAAGACAATCTGGGTTTTAGGGAAGTTTCAGGTTGAAGGTTATTCCTGCTGGGAATGGGGCGTTCCTGCTGCCTGAGTTCCCTTTGAGTTCTTCAGAAAGTATTTTGGGACATGAATTGTGCTGCAGAACTTGGATTTCCCCAGAACGTGTTTGTGTAGAGGCCGGTGTGAGTTCGGGAATAAAGAATTGCTGTTTGAGTCTACAAAGCTGTGGTGGCTCGTGATTCTGTGCCCAGCCAAGACTGTGGCAAGTTATGTTAAGGCAAATATAAGATCTTGTTCTTTTATCTATAGTGTACATAGTTTTAAACATGGTTGAGAAACTACAATTTAGAGACTTGCAATTTTATTGTTCAGAATGATGCTCTGGATATCAAAGGCATTGTAATAGTGACTTACTATGATTAAAGTTATTTAAGCTCCAAAATTCTCAGGTGTCCAGCCAAATGTTAATAATCATTGGAGCTACTTGATGGGACCAGGTAAGTTCATAGAATCCCCCATTTTTTGCATGGTTTGAAATCTTTCATTAGAAGAAAATTAAGAAGTTATGTGGTTATAGATGACCTAATAGCTTAAAATGGTCAACACTGACAAAATAGAATCAGAAGATTAGACACATTTTGAAGGAAGGAGGTAAATTTATATCTATGCTGTTTCCCTTTTAAAGATTTAAAAATTGATACAAATAAGTTCGTCACTTGTTGAAGGATGATATATGTACTATTAATACCTATTAAATGGGCAAAACTTCATAGACACAGAAATATAGGAATGAGAGTGAGTGTGGCCATTAGCCATGAAATAGATTAGAATGATTTAGGTAGACAAAGAAAAAATAATCAAAGGACACGCATGCAGAAGAGCACAGGAAGAAAATGAAGAATAAGAGTTAATTAACCCCATGAAGAGGAGAAGTCACCCAGAGGAAGTGAGTAGATTATAACTACCTAGTACATAGAGAAATCAACTGTTTTGAGTCCTAGACCCTTATACTTCAAGTGAACAAAATTGATTTAGCTAAATTCATGTCCCCAATCAATGGTAATACTTCCTTTTTAAAACTTTTTCATCCTTTCATCTCTAGTATCATTTTCTGGATACATTTTGCTATTTCTGGATTATGAGAAAGATAAATCTGAATAAATTAGTAAAGTGAGGAAGCCACTGTTTACAAACTTTTGTGATATATGTGTGCATGAGTCCTACATTTAAAATATATTTTTATAACATGAGTGTATATATTTATTTATATAAACATAAATATGTATTATTTAAATACATATTTTTAAATTTTACAAATATGTGCTTTCTTATGGAAGAGCTTGGAAAACTCTAATTGAGGTAGGCATGCTAAGAGCCACAGCCAAGTAATATGATGTATGGCACTTTTGGTTGCAAGGTGACGCCAGCTAGCCATTGAGATGATATGATTATGTGAATATTGAAGATATTGGACTCCTGCTGTTCACCTTGGCCTGCTACGGGACTCCTGGAGAGTTCCCATTGGTTGGGGAAGTACGGTAGGAGGGAATTCGGGGGGAGGTCCTTGTCCCTGGTTCCGGTAGAACAGGACCGGCTTGCTTCCCGGACATGTACCGGGTATTGGCAGCATTTTCAAAAATAAAGTTTTGTTCCTGCTTGAGTGGCTCGTGATTCTGTGCCCAGCCAGACTGCGGCATAGGCAAAGTGTAGAATTTTAAATATATGAAAATTTCTCAATGGGTTGCAAAAGGTTAATCATGGAACCCCATGTTTTTGAGTAGGTTTCTGTTAGGACATTGAGAGAACTGGGCTCCCATGAATGATGAGATGAAAAACAGACTTAAAAAACCATAAGATTAGTCAGTGATTTCTTTTCAGCTTTCTATTAAATTTTTAGCCAAAATATGAATTTTTTCAAAATTTGTTATGTTTAGATATGAGATGTTCCCAAAAGTTCATGTATGAGATAGTACAAGAAAATTCAGAGGGGAAATGATTGGGTTATGAGAGCCCAAATCTAATCAATGGATTAACCCACTGACACGTTTAACTGGGAAGTGACTGTAGGCCTCCAGGTTGCGGCTGGAAGAGGTGGGTCACTAGGGGTATGACTTTGGGGTTTATATTTTATTCCTGGTGAGTGGAGCCCTCTCTCTGCTTCTTTGTTGACATGTCCTGAGCTACTTTCCTCCTTCTGCCATGTTTCTTTGCCTTACCTGACACCCAGAACAAGGGATGTGTTCATTTGTGAACTGAGCCCTTGAAAGCTTCAGCTGTCAAATAGAATTTTCCTCCTCTAATTGTTCTTGTCAAAAGTCCCAGTGGCAAAGGAGTTGACTAAAATAAAATTCCTTTTAAAAAGTCTTAAAAGTCTAGTTTGTGAGTAATTACCACCAATTCATCAAAATAGGATGTTACACAGCTACTGAGAGTCTAGTGGGTTTGTTGTTGAGTTTGTTATTACTATGAACTGTTCTTCTTAGAGTCCTCAGGCTCTGGTGGTATGAATCTAATTAAACATTTTGAGTTTTAATCATGATGCTCTTCTTGTTGCAGACATAATTTGTGCCTGTTTTTTCAGATGTCTTTCCCCTTAACTTTTGTTAATTTTACTACCCTTTTTGCATACTTTATAGTTAACATATATTATTTAAAAAAGATATCTCCAAAATAAATTCCTTTTCTTTTTCTTGCCTAATTAAAACAAAATCTTTATTAACTTAATTTATTAACCTGAATTTAATCTAAATCATTCTTTCTGAGGAAGCCAAGCCAAAGTAAGATAACAGGAGAATTATCCATGAATCTGACTTGTGGCAAAGTGTGAAGAGAGCCCATTTGAAGGTTACTCTTTCTTCAGGATGTGGGTTACTCCCTTCCCTCTTTGATCTCCATCTCACCCTTCCTCCCCTTTGCACTTTCTCTTCCTTCTTCCCTCCTTCTTTCTTTCTCTTTCACTCTTTCTGGCTTTTTTCCATTCTCCCTGTCTTTCTTCCAGTCCTGGTTTCATACAACTGCATAGCAAACTTTCTCAGATGTAGTGATATGAAATAATAATTATTTTGATGTTTATTGATTTTGTAGGTTAGGAATCCAGGAAGGGCGTAATAGGGGGGTGGCTTGTCTCATTAACTCAATGCCTGTGGCATCATCTGGAAGGATTTCAATAGCTAGAAACTAGAATAATTTGGAGATTTGCTCACTCCCTTGCATGGCATTATGTATGAGTATGATCCCACAGCTGGGATTGAACACTTTACACTGAAATTCACAATATTCCGTGTTGCTTGAGCTTCCTCACAAAGTGAAGATCTCAGGATGATCAGACTTCTTACATTGTGGCTCAGGATTGAAAGAACAGATGTTCCAGAAATTATGATTAAACATTCATGAACTTATGGGTTGGGGATGTAGCTCAGTGGTACAGTGCCTGATTATTATACTCAAGGCCCTGTGTTCAATCCCCAGCACTGGCAAATAGAAAATCTTTATTCACAGGGCGCAGTGGTGCATGCCTGTAATCCCAGTGGCTCTGGAGGCTGAGGCTGGAGAATCATGAATGCAAAGCTGGCTTCTGCAAAAGCAAGGTGCTAAGGGACTCAGTGAAACCCTATCTCTAAATAAAATACAAAATATAGGGCTGAGCGTGTGGCTCAGTAATAGAGTACCCCTGAGTTCAATCCTTGGAACTCCTCCAAAAAGATTCACAAATTTTTGTGATCTTACATCAGCAAAGTTACATTGCATCATGTCTGCCATATTCTATTGACTGAAGCAGTCATAATCCTACCTGGATATTTAGGGAGGGGATCCAGACCCTCTTCTCTATGACAGAGTGTCAAAGAAAACATAATTTTGCTTTAAAACAGTCACCCTTCTCTCCCTTGACAAGCACTTGGAAGTTCCTGTCCTGTCTGCCTGTGCATGTAACTGTCCATAACAGTATTTTCAATGTAGTCTGGAGGCATTTCTGCACTGAACAGAAACCCTTAACTCATTCATTTCTGTGAAGTGAAATGTCTCATTCAAATGAAAGAGTAATAAACCCACTGATGTGGGAATTAAAGTTTGATTTTTTTTTCTTTTTTTCTTTTAAAGTATTCTATAACATTAGCAGGGAACCAGAGTAGCATTACAACAAGTTGGCATTAATAAACACTGCTTTAAATTTAGGACATCGGCCTCCAGGCTTCTCTGACATTGCTTTGTCAATGGGCTTCATGCCCTTGACCTGGATTGGGAGGGGCCACTGTCTTCAAGGAAGCTCTGGGCATGAAAATGGAGTCCACATAATTGAGCCATTGTTCTTTTCTCTTACTTTATCTTCACTAGCTATCAAGGGGTAATCTATAAATTCAAAAATTACATTCAATAACTGAAGTAAAAAAAAAAACAACAATATGAACTGAATCAAGAGAGGATTATCAGAGAACTTCCCTCTCTAATTTTCAACTGGGAATGACATGCCCAGCATATTTCAGAGGCTAGCCACTTGTGTTGTATCACTAAATAGAGACATAACAGCGAAACTCCCAACATCATTTAGACACTGTAGATTTCTCAGTTCAGTGATTTTGATGTTGATAGAGACAGACTTCCTTGAAAGTGCAATGATCTGCATGCCTTTTGATCACTGTCTTGGTGCAGACTAATATTATTTCACATGAAACGAGCAAGGCCCAGTTTCTATATTTCTGTGTAGAATAATTTCACATATGGCCTTTCAGGAGACTTAATATGTATGCTGCTAATGAATTACAACTGTTTATGGTTAAAATGTCTGTCTGATGAAAGATTAAAGGTACATATAAATGCATCTACAATAGGAAAGTTTGCTTTCTGTAGCATTTCAAACAACTCTACTAGGTACTTGGGTGACATGTCTGTCACTTCAAATGTATTAGTATTGAAATTGTAGCACTTCACAATTGAAGTGTATTACACACTCGAGATACAGTAAACTACTGTATTTGAATTGAATCATACAATCATAGATATTAGAGCCAGGAAAGACCTATTAGGTTATCATGTCCATCAACTGCCATTTGGCATTGTTATTTACAACACATAGTTGCATCTAAAGTTAAATGCCTCAAACAATAGGATTTCTACAATTGTGCCAAGAACATTATCTTTTCTTTTCTTTTTTTGTCTAAAGGACTTGCTCATTGAAACAATTTTTTTCTTATATTCAGCTGAAATTTGTTTTTTGCTCAATTTCACTCCAATGTTGACATATCCCAATCCTCATCCCTTAATCTTTCTTCTCTTTTATCTCTTCTTATAGTGTCACTGTTTTAAAAACTGAGTCATTTAAAGACCATATTTTAAACTTCAAAATTGTGATTTCCTTTCAGCCCAAATTATGTGATGCTTTCTTAGGTTAGTTTCTTCAAGAAGTGGACACAGAGATAAGGATGAGAGTACAAATGGTTTTATCCAAGACATGGTCAGAGATGATCAGGAAAGAGATGTAGGGAAAAGAAGTAAGCTAATAGTGAATGATCATTGCCATTGTAAATAAAACAAAATCTTAATCCTACTACATGTGTTCATGATTTGCATAAATTGTGTGCCTCTGAGAGACAAGGTACTTATACACAAACTCTTGTCAGCCATTAGTTTCAGGATACTTCCAGGGTTGGTTGATTTCTGAGCACTTGTAGCCTGCTCTGCTTGTATCATAATGGGTTGTGGCCCATGGAGAAGGCCTTCAAGCAATAATGGTCTCAACAGCAGGGCCTGAGCAATCTGGGTGGGACACAGAGTTATATCTGGTCATCAGTTAAATTCCATGTATACCCTTATTTTTTTTGAGTGTGTTTACAATTTATTTCCAAGTAATCATTTTCTCTGAATCAGAGGCATATTATTAAATAATACTGAAAGTACTTAAAAGATCCTTTTCTTCCTATAGAAAAGCAATACTTAATTTAGAAGATAATATATTATTTTTAGTATTGCTTGTTCAAGAATACAGCAAAACTCTTGCAGCTTTGACATTAATTAAAAAGATTAGAGTAACTCAATGTCTAGGAAATATACGTTAAATGGAAATATGAACACCTGTAGAAAAACATGTTAATATAAATGTAAGAGTATATCTATTGATATGTCAGTATTAAAGATATATATTTTTTCTTTTATATTAATCAGCACATTTTGTTTCTATTCTTAAGGCTAATCACTTAAGTGGTAAGATTCTGTTTTGTTAAATTATTTTCCAAAGTTTTATCTTTTGTATGAGAAATAATTCTGAAGTATGATGTTCATGGAATAACATGCATATTGTAACATTAGGCAAAACAACATAATTCATTCTCTTCAATTACAGTGGTCAGAAACATGATTAAAGTTTATTCTCATTTGGTGTAGTAATGAAATACACATAACTGAACCATATATGTCCAAGTATTTATCTATCCATCGGCAGTACTATATACATTTAAAAAATTAGACACTTTTCTTATTTTTTAAAAAATATTTTTAAAATTGTTGATGGACCTTTAATTTATTCATATGTGGTGCTGAGAATTGAACCCAGTGCTTCACACATGCTAGGCAAGCCTTCTACCACTAAGCCACAACCACAGCCCCCCAAATTAGACATTTTGATGAAATCATTTCAGAATGGTCTCTTTATTAGCCTAAACAATCAAAGGTTTTTAATATTGAGTCGTGTGTGTGCATGAATGTGTGGTACCAGAAATTGAACCCACGGTTTCACACAAAGGAAGAAATATTCATTAACAATTTTTTCTTTGGTTTTGGGGATTGAGCCCACAGGTTCTTTACCACTGAGCCATAATCCAGCTCTTTTTATCTTTATTTTGAGACAAGGTTTCACTAAGTTGTTTAGGGTGTCATTAAGTTGCTGAGGCTATCCTCGAACTTATGATCTTCCTTCCTCAGCCTCCCAAGTTGTTGGGATTATAGGCATGTGCCACTGTGCCCAACTCAATGACATTTTAACAAGTAAATGAATGAATATCCTTGTCATATATTTGAGGAACTAATTTTATTTTAAAAACTGCCTGAAGTTGAAAATTTTCTGGAAAAATCATGATTGTAATATTTCTGTAATCTCATTTCTGACTTTCCTTTTACCTTGTCTATGGGAAATTTAACAAAATGAATGAAGTCTAATCTATAGATAACCTAAAGAAAGAGGAGGAGATAAGTAAAACATTATTTAAAGTAGATAAAATGGATAGTTGATGGCATATTCATAAAAGTCCCTGGCTTTCATTCGTACAAGAATTTTCAGATTTTTCTCAGAGTCTCTGTGGTATTCAGGAAGCTAGTCATGACTAACATAATCATCTGGCTTCATCTTACAGTAAAATGTGAAGTGCAGAGGGTCTGGTCCAGCCTGCTCCAGCCACAGAGTCAATGATGTTTGATGTATCAAAGTTTTTCAACATCTCCAGAATTACCAAGAACTCAAGACATCACTTCCAGGATATGTGATTCAGCAGGTCTGAACTGGTCCCCGAGAATTTACATTTTTAGCAAGATTCCAGCTGATGCTGAAATTGATGCTGTTGGTCCAGGTGACAAACTTTGAAAAAAAACAGTGGTGTACATAATGAACAAAGGAGGAGAAATACTAAAACTATTGAAAGTTATGTTATGCTCGAATTCGGGACCCCCAAAAGACCACCAGAGACCATGATCTATGTAAGCAGCAAAGAGGTATTTATTGCTAGCTAGCTCGGCCCTCCGAACGCACACAGCAACTGGTAATGCTCAGAGGCCCCCAGCCCAGGGTTTGCAGAAGTTTTATACACTCTTTGGGGGAAGGCAGGGACTTCACATACTTCATAGCAAATCATAGCATCTTTTAGCAAATCATAAAACAACTCTAAAACATGATTAGCACATTCACTGGTGGGAACAAGTTGGGTAGGGGTGATTGGTTACTACAATAGGGGGATTCATTTGAACTGACTGGTTTAAGCCACCAGGGGAGAACATACTGAACTACATAGTTTCCCAACATGTTATCAACCACCATAAACTACTGGGAGGGTCACCTAGCATCCCAGGTATGTCCCCTGTCTCATGCTGATTGGTGGCTGCTAGGGGGTTGCTATGGGTCCCCATCTAGCCTGACTGAGTCAGGGAATCCTGGCACAGCAGATCTCTCCTGTTATTTGTAGATAAATGACTCAGCAGGGTGAGTATGTGCCTAGGAGGGCTCTGTGGGTCTTTCCAAGGACACGGGTCTGGCCCCCTTCCTTGGACAGGCTTTGCTCTGAGATAGAGGCTGGTTTTTCAATTTTACAAGTGAATAGAGGAAAACCCAATATAAAACAGAGATAGGACTATTAAAAGTAGGGAAAATTGTTCTACCTACATCATAGATTCTGTGGTCATCACTATATGCATCATTCAAATAAATCATTTATATTTTTATTTATAAAGAATATGGTGATATAGATACAGATACATAAATGCCACTAAAATATATATGCTTTTCTAATAAATCACAATTGATTAGAGACTAAGTTTTCCTAGTTTATTTTGAATTTTAAAAGTCATTATTTTTCTGATATGCCATCTATGTATGTTTGTAGTCTCTTACAAACCAAGTATTTTATTTGACACACAACAATTATTTTTAAAGAAGTTATGTCATTTATATTACTATTGAAAAGATGATCAACTGGTAAAACAAAACTGCTATGAGAAAATTCAGGTATTTAAGGAGGGAATAAAAAGTACCTTTCCATAAAAATCAAGTTGTAACAGAATGAGAATGCTTTTGGAGGCAGCAAACTACAGTGGCTTAAGCAATAAGGAAATTTACCACTTCGCACACCAAAAAAAAAAAAAAAAAAAAAAAAATCTGGAGATGAGACATTGCTGGGTTAAAAAGACTTAAGTATCCTTACTATGTCAGTATTTCACCCATCTTCCATTCTTTCAATCTTTCCTTTCAGCCATCCTTAGGGTTCTGGTTCTGACCTTATGCTTGAACACATGACAACAAAGACACTGTCATAGTTGTAGGCATCATCATTTCAAGTGGACTGACAAAAGAAAAAAAAAAAAAGAGGCAATTTCTCATTTCTTGGTTTTTTTTTTTTTTTTTTTGTTTACCCAGGAGTAAACTTTTCCCACAGGTTTTCTTAGAATCACGATTTTTTAAAAAATTCAGAATATATCAGTAAATTCATAAAGTGGCAAATATTCAGTGGCTGGCATGATATTTTGCTCATTCCTATTTTTGTAGGCTTATGTTTAGTTATAAAGCAACAAAATGTACTGGAAGTGACTGGAGGAAGGACAGAGGAGGAGAGAGTAGCAGAAGACCAGGTGATCACCAGGAAGCAGAGGTCATAGAAACAGATTTTATTGCTTTGGTGGAAAATTTCTCTAACCTGTCTTTAAACCCTACTCTATGCCTAAAATATTTCTTACATTCTGATTAGCTAAAACTTAAATTGGCTATTATCCAATAAAGCACTTTAGGATTGTTTTCCCCCAAAGATAATCCATTCCAAAGGAAAAGTAAGATTTAATTTCTAATAAATCTTCATTTAAGTGGTTCCTTTCCCCCTCCTTTTTGCAAATTATCCAATTAATGCATCCACATTTTCACTTAATTTGTAATGAAAAAAATTGTGTTCTTTTTAATTATTTTTTTACTTGTGTTGGTCTTTTTCTCTTTTTAATCTGGCACTTATTGCTAGACAAATATTCTATCTCTTTGTTTTATTATTACTATATCCACCAATTCAACCTACTTATCTATGCTTAATTTATCCATATAAAGGACCATTATTTTTATGCTGCTTCTATTTATACTCGAAAAGTCCCATATCATAGTATTTTTCCTGAAATTTGATTCATCTTTCAGTATTCTTCATCTCAGGAAATGAAACTCAAATGTAGTGGCTCAAGTCAGAAATTTCTTTTTTAAATCTTTCCATAAGTGTTTGTGTGATCCATCCATTTTCAAATCCTGATGACATTATCTCTTAAATATCTCCTAAATTTCTTTACTTCATTTTAATTTCCCTTGCTGCTTTCCTAATATTGCAGACTACAATCATCCCTCCCTTAGATCCTGCAAAAGCCAGCTACCTGTTTTGTCTCACCCTTGGCTTTTATCATTTAAATGGGGTCTTTTTTACACAGCCAGAGGATCTTTTCAAGAGTGAAAATCTAATCATCTGACTGTCTTCTTCCTTCTTGCTCATATTTCATCTTTTTCACCTGCTGCTTTAAAGTCCTTCATTACTATCCTGTATTTATTAGGATAAGAACTTAATTCTTGAACTTGGCCCACAAGACACTGTACCTTCATTAGTATCCTGTATTTATTAGGATAAGAACTTAATTCTTGAACTCGGCCCACAAGATACTGTACCAGAGACCTGTACCTCTTTTTCCAAACTCACCTTGTTTTCCTGTGCTTTTTCTTCTCTAACTACATTGGTCTTTTCTTAGGACCTTCCTCTCTAAATTAAGAAGAAATTCTTATGACCTCCATCATTTAGATGAATGTCAGGCATTCTTCGCATATCATCCCAGATGGAGTTTCCTTAAAGCCCCTTTCTTTGACCTTCTCTGAATGTCAAACTCCTATCTGCTTTCATGTTGCTATGCATCACTTCTCCACTTGTCATGGTTAGGGTTTTGTATTTATTTGACTATTTTGTCTTTCTATAGATTTAAAGGTCCATGAAGAATGGAATTATTTCTGCTTTTGTGGTTGATAATAGACATGTAATTTTGGACGAATGAGGAGAGGTAGGTTTTATTCTAGGTAGGATAAATCCTAATCCTGTTTCCCAACAGGTTTAAGTTTGTCCACAGTTCACTGCTCCTGCCATTATCATATTTCTTCTCATAAGATATAAAGTAGCATTTGGGAATGAGATCACCATTGTTTCAAAACTGTTATGTCATCTTTGTGTCACTTTGACCAAAAGACCTGACAAGAATAACTTATAGGAAGGAAATTTTATTTTGGCTCATTGTTTCAAAGGTTCAGTCCATGATTGGCTGGCTGAATCCATGGCTTTGGCCTGAGGTGAGGCAGAACAGAGTGGCAGAAAGTCATGATGGAGGAAAGAAGCTCAAGAGATAGCAACCAGGAATGAGGGAGGGAGGAAAGGAGGGAGGGAGGGGTAGAGAGAGAGAGAGAGAGAGAGAAAGAGAGAGAGAGAGAGAGAGAGAGAGAGAGAGAGAGAGAGAGAGAGAGAGCGCGAGCGTGGGCAGGCGGGGAAGAGAGGGAGAGATATTGAAATCTTCTCATCTGGGACAAAATGTGAACCCCTAAGGACCCCAATTACCTATTTTCTTCATCCAAACCCTAGATGCCTATATTACCACCCACTTAATCAATTTACGTGGTTTAATCCATTGATTAGATCACAGATCTCAGGATCTAATAATTTCGCCTCTGAGCATTCTTGCATTATCTCACACATGAGAATTTGTGGAATACCACATATCCAAACAATAACAAAAAAATACAGCTTTTATATGTTGAAGAGATTGAATAAATATAATAAAAAATGTAAAGACTGGAAACCTTACAATTGTAAAATATCCAGTTTGCCTCATGGGTTTAGAAATATTTTTTAAAAATAAAAAGATATCACCAGTTTGCAATGCAGGGTAACTAAAATAATACCATGTACTCAGAAGTGTCATAAGCAATGTTAAAACTAAAATTGTTATGAACTACTTCAATAGCATTTTAAATTATGTTTTTGAGTCATTCATATCAGATGTGCATAATTTTGCAACAAATTAAACTTAAGAATTCTTTTCTTGGTCATATTGAGGTTCAGAGTTAGCAATAGAGAAAGAAGCTTCTTATTATTCCAAGAGACAGAGCACACCTGAGAGACAGTCTGAGCAAATACGAGAGACAAAAACAGATTTTTTGTGGGGGTGGGACATGGAAGTGTGCAAGGCATTTGGTATTGGGAAAGTCAGATCTAGAACAATTTTCAACAAGGTAGATAGATGTTAGAAGTAGAAGGAAAGTGTTTTGTCCTATTGCATGAGAGATTTTTTTTTCTCCATTCTATTTCATGATCAACTTGATGTGACTGTATCTGAAAGAAAGAAAGTATTATTACTTCTTTCAAAGTTGAACAGCTAGGCCTTTGGGACTATTCTTTCTTCTCAAAGCAAAGGCTTAGGGCATGGTTAGGTTAAAAGATGGAATTGTTTGTAAAACTAAATAAAATAGGGAACACATTGAAAGTATAAATTTTTGTATGAATATAGTTTAAAACACTGTATCTAGTATTATAGCAACATGTCAATTGATAGTCATACTTTTTACTCATACACTGAGAAGCTCAAAGCTGCTTCTCTAAATCCTATTAATAAGCCTATGGGGCATTGTCAAAAGGAAGCTTTAAATTTGGAGACAGATCTTACACAGTTTGTATGTGAAATTTTCCCCAAAACTCCTATGTTAATGCAAGAATGTTAGTAGGAGAAATGACTCAATTGTCAGTCCATCCTAGATTGAATGGAATAGTAACTGCATTCAGGTGGGGCATGGCTTGTGAAGGCACCTTCCCTCTCCTCCCTTCCCTTTGCTGTTTCTGTTTCCTGGACACCATAAGGTGAGCAGTGTTACTCTACTACACCCTTTCACCATGGTATTCTGTCTCACTTTGGGCCTAGAACAATGGACTTGATGGACTAAGTCTCTGAAACTGTGAGACAAAATAAACTTTTCTCCCTCTACATTGTTCTTGTTAGGCAATTTGGTCAGTGTTAAAAACTGACTAACACCAGAATACCTGGAATAGTCTGCTAATTGGTAAATAGGACCAATGTGAGGGAGATGACAAAATACATTGGAGTCCCAAAATGTCATCCACTGACAGTGAAGGTCCCATGTGAAGTAAATTTCATGCTAAAAGAAGATTTATTTTTCTCCCATTGGCCTTTGGTATACTAGCAGAAGTACCAAAATTAGATTTCAAACAGCACATGATTAGGGGAGAGATGACGAAGGATTGCTTTTAGCACTGAAAGCTACTGGAAAAATATTTTACTCTCATTCCCTTTTGATGGTGGAAAGTTTATGGGAGAGAACATAAAGTTTTGACCATACTAGACAAATTTAGGCAGGTTAAAATAATAAGTAATATGCTTTCTCTCTTAGCTTGACAATTTTGATATAAACACAAATTACTTTAAAAAATTCAAATATGTGTATAATGGGTGCTTTGAAAGTAGGTGCTTTGAAAAAACCTGACAAGTTCAAGGAATTATTTTTGCTTTGAAAAATAAAAATATTAGACACGTTGGCTAAAATAATTTAGGGAAAGCACACAAGATGTTCTCTATTGGAAAATTAAACACTTTAGTAGCACACATATTATACCTCAGATGGTAAAACTGCAGAAAGCTTTTCACTATCTAAGGAAATTTACACCTACTTTATGTGGATTTTCCAATAGAAATAAAGTTTGTATCAAATTTCTTGTTCAACAAACACTTTGCCAAGTTTCTACTATATAGATGGCCCTGAAATGCTACTGGGAGTTCATTTACAGAGGAATAAAGAAAGGGTGTTGATAATCTAGTGAAGCAGTTAGTCCAATACATAAATAAGTCCATACAATTTGATAAGAGTTATTGTATGCACCTGGATAGAGCTCTGAGAAAGTACAAGATCATCATGTGACCTTGGAGGAAAGACTTCACCCAGGAAAGAGCCCAGTAATATCTGCTACATTCAGCAACAAGAAATTTATAAAATAGTGAATTGAGCACATAACAGGCAATGCCATTAGTGTCTAGATGAGGAAATTCACTATAAATAAGGGCTAGATTCTTTTACAATAAGTTTATGAGGGGGGAAAAAGGTAAGCAGGATGGGGGATATAGGAAAGATCAAGAGAAACTGAATCCCCATAAGCTATGCATTTGTAGAAACTTTAATGCAAAAGATTTTCTTACAGATTCTTATTTGATCCTCCACCCAAGCCCTATGAACTAAACCAAGCAGGTGTACAGTACTATTTCCCATCTTTCATGGTTGAGAAAGTTGAGATAAGAAGAGATGAAGAAACTTTCCTAAGGTCAAAACATTTCTTTGTGATGGACTGAGGCTACAGTACAAATTTCTCCTCCCCTTTTGTAGACCATACCATCTCAGGACCATATACATCCCAGGCTCTCTTTTTGTTTCAACATAAATTTTCTTGCAAGTCTTAAGAAAAGCTAGATATCTTCTCTCCACAAAGAAACATGTGCCTGGACGAGTGGACATGCACACACATACATACACACACACACACACACACACCCCTACACATTCTGAGTGTAATGTCATAGGATTAAAAAAACCCATCTAGATTTCAGAAGAGCCTGTGGTGGTCAAATAAGTCCTACATTCCATAATTATGAATGAGAATTTGAAGAAAGGGAACATCCCTACTTGCATAAGTAAGTTCTATGACTATGCAAAATCATTTCAGGATGAACTGCTGCACAATCTCCATGTGAATCCAAGTGAGAGAGTTCAGTGCTACTTTTGCCTCACTAATTGCCTCACTCACTGTATGAAGCTCACTGTCAATGTCTTGAACCTATACAGTGTACTCCTTCCCATATTCTGAGTTTTGAAAATCAGAAATGAAGATAATAAATACACACACACACACACTCATTCGTGGAATTCTCTTTTAAAATGAAGATCTAACATTCTTCTTTAAGGCTGGGTAATATAAGAATAGTAGAATAAATCGGACATTATTACCCTATGTACATATATAACTATACAAATAGAATGATTCTGTATAGTGTACAACCAGAAGAATGAGAAATTATATTGCATTATATATGATGAATCAAAGTATATTCTACTGTCATGTATACTAATTAAAACAAATTAAAATTTTTTAAAAAATAAACCCCATAAGAGGACATAAATATTTTGTTGAAAAATTAAAATCATGCATTTTCCAAGTAATAAATAAACCAAATACACTACTCATTGATATTATATTTATACACTAAAGCTAGTGGCAGCATCACTTTTTAGGTTCTAATTTACTAGGAATACTTTCTATATTTTAAATTTTTCAAAATAAATACAGATTTTAACAAAGTGAACTTTGTGGATGTTTTCAGGGTTTTAAAAGTGAATGTTATGATAGTGTGGTTAACCTTTAATTCCCCTTTTTTGGTTTTAGCTGTTATACTTAAAAGACTAGAAACTAACATTCATAAAATATTTAAAACATAATTTTGATTTGTTAAAACCAAAACAATGTCAACCCCATTTGGGAGAAAAATGACTTTCTCAGAGAGTTCTATCCAGCAAAAGAAATTCAGAAAAGTGAATCCTGGATCCAAACCCAGGCCTCAGACACCCAATCTCTGAAAATCCTAGAACATTCACCTTCAGATAACAACATCCTAAGCTTTCCACCCCCCTGCAATAACAAGATTTTCTCATGTTCTCTTTTTTTCCATTTAAATTCCCCCTTTGAAAACATTTTGAAAATAAAAACAAGGAAAATCTTATGGGGGCTCTTCCTGAGTTTTCTGTCCATAATCTACCTGTTTTAATTTCATGACATGAATTTCACTCTTAGAAGGTGAACCTTTGAACTTCTTGCTATGTCATCAAATTGAACTTCTGAACTTTTTCTGAGAGCCTATAAACCTGAATGTGAAAGCTGCATGAAATTGTTTTCTGAGGCCTCCCTGAGTGTCTGCATAGTGGTAGTTCTCTTGACTAAGGAGTAAAAGTGCAATGACGTGAAAATGTCATGTACAATGTAGAGTTCTAAAACTGTTTTTTAGGATTTTCTCTAAGCTAGCTATCTTTGTTTTAGCCTCACTTTTCGAACTATAAAAGTTGAGATATAATATATATCCCTTTGTAATTCATCAGAACACACTTGGGAATTGCAAAGACCAATTCAGAATAAAATCCATAAAGGGCTCTGTGCTCCTCAGAGATCTCCATGTAAATGCAATTACCTTATGGTTCTGCTACAGGCACTGCACCAAGTGTCCAGTGTCACCAGTCTTACTGTATGCTGTAGAGACTTGTATGGTATTTATAATGGTCTGTTGAAGTGAGTGTGCATTTGACATCCTTCAAATACTCGCTTAAGTCCTGCCTCACAGAGACTCAGAGGGTCATAAACAGTTTAATTCACACTTCTTTATATTTCCAGCTTCAGGGTAAAGTGCTCTATGCCCTGAGGCTGACCTTTAACTTCAAAGCTAAAATCATATGTAACTTAAAACATCTAAACTGATATTGCAATGAATAGAAATAAAACAATCTTCAATTACTCTGAGAAGATTTAGGAACACACACATACATACACACACACACACACATACACATATGTGTATGTGTGTGTGTGTATTCAACAATTTTGAATTTATTAAATACATTCACAAATACATGCATGCATACATATGTATATCCATATATATATATGTATATATATATATATATATATATATCCTTGCAAATACATGCATGCATGTATTAGTGAATGTACTTGATAAATGTAAAATTTTTGCATGTATACTAATTACTGTATAGAAAAATGATTGAAGGAAAGCAAGAATATAGCATGGATACCAGAAATAAAAGCATGTTTTCTATATTGAAATTTAATAATTAAAAGGTGATACTCTAAATAAAGTGAAGGTAAAATAAATCTATTAATACAACTTATTATGTGCAAATGTTAATGTATTTCCTTGCATCCCTATAGTACTTATAAGATATGTAAATACATGGTTTTGATGGATTCCTTGCACCGAATTTACAAATGAGTGCTCAACTGGCACTGAATATTAAATTGTGTTAACATAAAATCTTTGGATCAGTCATACTAACTCAAATCATTACTAAATTCAAAAATGGCAAAAAATAATCAGGTTGATTAAAATTTTACATTGATTATATAAATACATCTTGATTAGAGAGTATATCAGTTTATTAGCCACTATCATTGATAAATAACAAATATTTATTGAGTGTTGGCTGTTTACCAATACTCTTCTAGGGATATATGGGCAGTGGTTGCCAAATAGATCCTGCAGTCTCAGTGCTTGCATTCTTTCCTATTCACTTAACTGGGAGAATTTGTATATGACAGGAGGAATCAAAAGTAGTAAGTACTAGAAGGTAGATCACATAAGAGGTATGTACTCAACAACTAATATTCTCGCTAATTTCATATTACAAAAAAAGAAGTCAACCCTTTAATTTCTAAATGTATCATAATCATGTAAGAATGAAATATAACACATCCACTCAATTCTACTATGGCAATCTCAGAGGAATTTATGTATCATATCTTCTTATGTACTAACTAAGGAAGTGGATCAGATTACTCAGGGCAAGTAGTAGGAGTGCCTTAGTATCATGGCATAATGGCTTTTATTGAGCAATGATTATTCAACTCAAGGTCAACAAAAAGTATTTCTTAGTGAATTTCCCCCCTTTCTCTCTTTTTTTTTTGTGAACATACAAGATTTGTGTAACTATCTTGAAACTTCACAAAGCAAATACAAAACTAATTCAAGTATATTATGCAAAACCAATCTTCTCTGAGTTTATCAATTTTGATATTTAAACTGATATGCTTCTTTAGTTGAGTGACTAGACTTTCAAGCCATTAGCCCAGTCAAGAGGACAGAGAATTGCTATGAATACAGAAAGATTGTGACTGCTCCCAAATATCGTATTGACTTTGCATGGTGATGCAAAATCTTCCACTCTGACTAGCTAAAAACTATTCCATTGTTATTGTTACATTGAGTTAAATTGCTTGGGAATACACACACACACACACACACACACACACACACACTATTATTATTATAACATGTATAACATAGTATTTGCACAAATATAATTTTGGTGGTTGGGAAGAACCCTAAAGCTTGTCCAGGACTTGTAAACTTAAAAGAGAGAAAGACAATAACACTCAAGATCAGTGTCAAGGACACTAAAGAGAAAGAAAGATGTAGTGAGTCTGCATGTTTTCTCAGACACCTTCAGGTATGTTTTGCCAGGTAAGAAACCTCACCTGTAATGACAAAATTTTGGAGTTTTAAAAAATATCCATTGTTGTTTTTTGTTTTTAGTAGAATCCATTTTCTATAATGAAACAAGCATGAAATATATCTTAATATAATTAGTCTTGTGGATGTACATAATGGTGAGATTCATTGTGGTATATTCATATATTTACATAGAAAAATTATGTCAAATTTATTGTACATTTTTCCCCTTCCCTTCCCTTCATTCCCTTTTGCCTAATCCTATGAACTTCTGTCTAACCTCTTCCCTTCCTTCCCTTTTGTCTAACCCCACCCCCTTCTTGTGGGTTAGCTTCCACAAAACAGTAAAAACCTTCTGCCTTTGGTTTTGGGGAATTGGTTTAGTTTAATTAGCACGATAGTCTCCAGAACCATCCAGTTGTTGGCAAATGTCACAATGTCATTCTTATTTATAGCTAAGTAATACTCCATTGTGTATATATACCACAATTTATTTATCCATTTATCTGTTGAAGTGCACCTAGATTGGCTCCATAGCTTAGCTACTGTGAGTTGTCATGCTGTCTATAAATACTGATGTGGCTTTGTCACTGTTGTATGCTGATTTTAAATTATTTGTATATATACTGAGGAATGGGATAGCTGGATCATATTAGTTGGTTCTATTCCAAGTTTTCTGAGGCATCACCATACTGCTTTCCAGAGTGATTGTACCAAATCATAGTCCCACCATCAATGTGTGAGTGTACCCTTTCCCTCACATGCTGTCCAACAGTTATTAATATTTGTATTCTTGATAGTTGCCATTTTCACTACAATGAGATGAATTCTCAGTGCAATTTAATATGCATTTGCATTTATCTAATTGCTAGAGATTGTTGAACATTTTTTTTTCATATATTTGTTGACCATTCACATTCACATTTCTTCTTTTGAGAAGCTTCTGTTTAGTTTCTTTGCCCATATATTAACTGGGTTGGGATTTTTTTTTTGTGTGTGTGTGTGTGTTAAGTTTCTTGAGTTCTTTGTACATTCTGGAAAGTAATGCCCTATCTGAGATGCAGGAGGCAAAGATTTTCTCCCATTGTACAGGCTATCTGTTCACACTCTGCTGGATGTACATGAGGGTGAGGGCCATTGTATCCTTTGCTGTGAAGAAGCTTTTTAGTTTGATGCCATCCCATTTATTGATTTTTGATTTTACTTCTTGAGCTTTAGGAGTCTTGTTAAGGAAGCCAGTCCCTGAGCTAACATTATTTTTATTTTTTATTTGTTAGGTCAAAAGTGCACTTGTATGGCTAAATACAATTGTACCTACCTTTTAGTAAATTCTTTTCCCAAGGAAAATTACCCCAGAAAGTTTCCTATGTACGTTCTCTGTATCAAGTGAAGAGCTAGAGAGGTCACCTTTTGAAGTCACCCAAAGAATGGTTACATTTCAAAGAAGAGGGAGAAAGGATGTATCCTGTTGCAGGGGTATGGGGAAAAACAACTACAGTTCTTCATGAGAAGACTAGTCTATTCCATAAACAATTAACAAGGGAATTCAACAAGGATTTAAGGAGCTGAGGAACAGCAAAGGGGACTACTTTAGGGAGGTCAGATCCTAGCTCAAAAATGCTCTGGAAAGGACCCAGGGGAGGAATAAGGAAGGTGGTGCTGTGGAAAATGGAAGAAGAAACACTCTCCTCCTGCACAGTTTTGCCTAGAGCTGTCAGGGGTCTGCTAGTTGGAAAGTAGCAACAGAGCACAGGTCTCCAAAGAGAATCTCTTTGGCCTAGAAGCATGGAAGGATCGCTTTAATAGCATCCAATAATCCTACTATAGTCAATCTTTCCTCCAAAGATTGCAAAGGATTAGAGGCATTTTTTTTTTTAGAAAAATAGTATTCTAGGTTTTTCCTTTTAAGATAATAATTTAATCATACCATTTCTAGGCCTAGGAATAATAAGAATTTAGTTATCATTAGACAAAATCATGCTGAATATAAACAGTGTCTGTTTTCCTCCATGTTTTTATATTTGTATGCAGCGTTTGTCAGCATGGCAGCCGTGGTGATGATAAAGTGCATTTTTCTGCTCGGGTGGTTAGCCCTTTCATTTTTACAAGTGACAAAATAAAAATCTGCTGAAGAGTGAACATGCTGCTTTCACTGTGTCATCTCAGCCCTGCGGGTCATTTTATTATAAAAATGTAAAAATCCAGTCAATTTTATTTAATCAGCTGAAAAGGAAAAGTGTTTCCAGGTCATTAATCAAGTGCTCCTTCTCTGTGGGACTTGTCTCTTCAGAAACTGCCATATGAATCATTAATAAAGCTAGAAAGATTTTTTTTTCTGGCAGGTTTTTGAGAAACCTAGATGTTATTAATATAACAGAAGTAAAGTAATTTTAGGTCAACAAATAAAGCCTTCTGTAGCCATTGCCTATAGAACTGCACCTATGTTATTAAAAGCAGCTAATTCTTTACTTTCTAAACATTTAATTGTTAGAAATGTTGGGAAATGTTCAGCTGTTTAGATGGTATATGATTATATATTCCATAATTACATGTTTTCTTGAATGTTACCTAACCTTATATTTACAGTAAACTTTTATTATGTGAATTGATCAAAACATAATGAGACAGTAGGAAGAGATAATTACTACCAGATCTATAATAATAATAATGATAGTAATTAAACACAGCAAACTGCATTCACATAATGTCAAGCTTGTGCTTAAACCCATAAAAGCTACTGAAATAGAAGCTTGAAGTTCCTTCCTAAAAGAATTTTGTGGCTTATGCTTGTATTAGTTCACAGGGCTTTATTTTTAAAAGGAGGTCTTGACTTGCATGAGGAACCTTCTAGTACTTGACCAATAATGTTATTCTCATCAGAAATCAACTTCTGATTAACCTTTTACTTTTTAGGAAACATTCTTTCAATGAAACTATAAAAGTCAACAGAGAGGGGAGAGTGCAAGAGGAGCTGTCTTTCTGAAAGCTTATGAATTGCTGTTTCACAATCCTAAAGGAAGCTGGGGTAGTCGACATCAACAAATGTGCAATGGAATTAAATATTAAATGATCCCACACCCTTTCAACTTATAAATTAATTTTGTCCTTTAGGAACCACTTTTCTAATTT
Organism: Ictidomys tridecemlineatus; assembly: GCF_052094955.1. Taxonomy (NCBI): domain Eukaryota; kingdom Metazoa; phylum Chordata; class Mammalia; order Rodentia; family Sciuridae; genus Ictidomys; species Ictidomys tridecemlineatus. The sequence continues at coordinate 223,888,360 of NC_135477.1, forward strand.
TTTTCTCATTCTCAATGCAACAAAATAATTCCAGAATTTATAGAAAATGTATGCTTTGGGTTACACCAGCATTTGTTGATATACTTTGTAATATTTACTTTATATTAATTATGATTTTAGGTATTGAGAATTAAATTTACTTATGCTCACACTTCCAGAGATTTTCTTATAAAATCTACGAAGATGATTTTCTCATACAATGTGTAAGATTATGATTCAGTAGTTAATAAATATACTCTTATTCATATACAATCTTTTGTCAAATGTATCTGATATTCTCTTACCATCCTAAAATCAGATTTGGTGATTGTTTCTCATATGTGTGAACTGCTTACTAAAAAATACTATATACACATATACACATATGTATATATAGCATATACATACAAATCTCCTTACATGTAAGTATCATTTGCATTGTTAGCTAAATAGTGTTAACAATTATTGCGCTTTCAAAAAACTTTAAACAAATTTCCTAAGTGTCTGTAACAACACAAGCACTTTAATAGAACTTACCATTGTTCAGAACATATTTGAAAAGAGTTCTTTTTTCCTACCAAATTTCATTCTTAACTATAAAAACCAAAAATGATTCATGTTGACTAAATAGTCTAAAACACTGAACAGTCTATTTGTACAGCAGATCATAACAATCAAAAACTAGAAATCAAATATCCAAAAATGAAGATTTAAAAATAAATATTAGAGTTGATAAGAACCATTTTCCTATGCTACACTTCTGATTCCAACCCATGAAAGGGGTGAGGGTATTATATAACACATAGCATTTGATGTATTTCACGACTGCATATAGAGAAATACCAAAGCCAGTCTAGATGAGAAAGGATTGGGTCAGTCAGGCAAGCCTTTCTGAATAAGGCTGTGATTAAACTGAGTCTTGAAGGACTAATAGAAGTTAGCAAGGACAACCAGGGTTAGAAGAGGGTGAGGATGAACTCATAGGAAGCAGTACATTTCAAGGTGCAAGTATGCAAAGCATGGCTCTATCAGAGGGTTCCAGTGATGATCAATTGGAGGAGTGAATGAGAGACCACTTGGCGTATATGATAGTTCACAAAGACAGGTTTTGCCTTTATTGTTCTCATTCTCAGTTATCTAAGCCTTCTGTTGATCCATTCAGGGTTAGGGGAGAGACTGTAAGCTCTGTGAGGCCAGTACCTTTATGTCCTGATGTATCTCCAACACCTAAATATTTGTCTAGCAAATAATAGGTAATCAATATTGAGGTCTTTTATTAATGAAGAAAGAGTAAATAAATATAGTTGATGTTTGGGCTATGAAAAAGAATAAAAGAAATAGGCCTAGACTCTTAAGCACAGGACAGATCACAAATGGTAGTGGATCTGGATTTCATTCTAAAAAATAGTTCACAGCAGTTTTAAAATATGGAAGTACATTAAAAGATTTGCATTTTAGACAGTTTTTTTTAGTTTTGGTAATTGTGTCAGCAATAGAGGAGGGTCTAGTAACCAGAATACATTAGAATTATAAATATAGCCTATCATATAAGTAGAATCATCTAGATTTCCTTAATAATCCAGCTTTCCAAACAATGAAGCAAAAGTTGTAGAAAAGATCTTGGTAGATATTGTGTTTCTCTGTATGCACTCTGACTCTCTATTCCTGATTTTTTAACAAATTTTTAAAACCTCTGGGCTAATGGTATAGTGATTATGCTTATAATAATATTTTTTCTGTTTATAAGTTTTATATTATGATAAATTAGATTTCAAGAGAACTTTTATTTGCTATTTTTTTCATAGTTGCTCATCTCTATGCAACTTTTTATTGGTTCAATACTAATTTTCAGTTTATGATGTGAACTAATTACTCATTACAAGAGGTTGCATAAATAATTAGTCATCTAGTGATTTATTTTGTATTTAGTTTCCCAATAACATGCATTTACTGCTGTTCTTATTTTCTCTATCTACTCACATAATGTAGCATTTAATTACATTTAATTTTTATAATCATATAGAATATATATTATCAGAGAAAAACATAATTCTTCTCTAATTTCTGTACATCTTTCTAGAATTCACAAATCCATAATTTACCATAATATTTGAACAATATCAGCAGGCAAAGAAACATGTATGACTTGTATGACTTTTGTGATAGTTTTAACATAAAGAGTATTCTAAACACTTGATTCAGTAGGGGTTAAGAAGCAATGAACCGTGATTTCAATACTTTGGTGAATTTGAGAAATTTGACTAACTGCTACCAGCTTTCCTTTCTTTGCTTGAAAAGTGATATTAGCACTTGGAAAACTTACCATCTTTGATGCAATTGGGAATTAACATGACATAATACAAAAACATTGTTAACATTTTTATAAGAATATGAAATTATTAGTATATTGGTCTCTGAATCAATTGTGGCAAATAGCCAATTTTGTCAACTGAAAAAAATAAGTTATGAAATTTATTCCCCCACTAACACATTTGGAAAATTTGTCCATTGGCACTCAGAGGATTCTGGGTCTTTTGAGGGGATAAAATTCAGCAATGTTTTGTCTGCATTAACCACTTTTTAAGTTTGAAGCCAATCATTTATAATGCTTACATTTCTACATTTTAATTTATTCTTTTAATATTCATCATCTATACATCTGATTGTTAATGTCAATAATATTAAAATACCATACTGATTTAAATTGAGATGTCATTGTTTCACTTGCTACAAACATCATTGATCATTGAGTACTATTAGACTTCTTAACTACAGACAAGCTATTTTGAACAAAGTATTCTTAAATTATCTCTAAGGTAAAGGAAGAATTTAAACCTGTTTATTTTTAGAACCAAATTCCATTCTTTCTGCTAATTATGTTAATTTGTGAATTGAGATAAAAAATTTAAAATTCTGAAGCTCAAAGAAGAATAGCAGAAATGTTATTTTGTTCCTAATCCCTGTTCCCTCCTGTCCGTCCGATCTTTCTTTCTTTCTTTCTTTCTTTCTTTCTTTCTTTCTTTCTTTCTTTCTTTCTTTCTTTCTTTCTTTCTTTCTTTCATAACAAAACTACTGACATTAGGCTGGGTAATGTGACTTCCTGGAATGATGAATACATTTTCAAGATATTCTTACCATTAGATAAGGCTAAATTCTGGGCAAGGAGGAGTGAATCATAGTGCTCTTACAAGTGGAAAGTATTTTTTACTCTTAAAATATAAAAATACAACTATTATATGATCCAGCAACCCCAATACTGAATATATAGCCAATGAAAAATAAATCAGTATGCTGAAGAGATAGTTGAACTCTGTTTACTGCAGTATTATTTACAGTAGCCAAGATACGGAGTCAACTTTATTCTTAAATAGATAATTAGATAAAATGTGATATGTTTTCATATATATAAATACATACATACAAACACAATGGAATATATTCAGCCTCAAAAAAAGAAAAGGAATCCTGTCAATTATGACAACATCAGTGAATCTGGAGGATATTATGTCAAGAAAAATGAGCCAAGCACAAAAAGGCAAACACTGTATGATTTTATATATATATATATATATATATATATGTTAATATATATATATAAATATATATATATATTTTTATATATATATATATATATATATATATATATACCTTAAGAAGAGCAACTCACAAAAACAGAGTGTAACCGTGGTCAACAGGGGTTGGTGATAGAAAGAGGGAAACTGGGATATACTAGTCAAAGAGATGAAACACTTTAGTTAGATAGGGGGAGTCAGTTCAAGAGATATGTTGTATGACATAGTGACTACAGATAATAACAGTGTATTCTCAAAAATTACTATGAAATTAGATTTTAGATGTTCTTAACACAAAAATTATATGAGATAATGTATACACTAATTACACCAATTTATCAGTTCCATGATGTTTATATATTTCAAAATATCATGTTGTATGTAATAAATATATCTTATTTTTATTTTTCAATGTAAAATAAATATTTGAGATTCATTATAAAATAAAATATCTGATTGTTATTTTTTTAGTTTTTAAAGGGGTGGATATTTTCTTAGTCACAACCTTGATTTTATTTTTTTTTTGTCAGATCAATTGTATGTATTTATTGTGTACAGTATGATGTTTTGAAGTGTATATACATGTGGAATGACTATCTCTGTCTAATTAACATTCACATTACCTCACATGCACATTACCTTATCATTTTTGCTGTAAGAATGAATCCTTAACATTCACTCTCAGAATTTTTCAAGAATATGATATATTCTTATGAATTATAGCCACCATGTTGTACAGTAAATCTCTTGAACTTATTCCTTCTGTCTTTTGAATAACATCCTTCCGACCATCCCAAGCACACAACCCTTGGTATCCACCATTCTACTCTCCCCTTCTCTACGATCAACAATTAGTGTTACACACTTGAGTGAAATCACGTAGTATTTGTCCTTCTGTGCCTGGCTTGTTTCACTTAACATAATGTTCTTCAGGTCCATCCATGTTGTCACAAACGACAGGATTTCTTTTCTGTGACTGAACAGTACTTCATTGTGTGTATCTTCACACATTCTTTATCAATTCCTCACAAAGGACGCTTAGGTCATTTTTACTTACTTGGTATTGTGAATAATGCCACCATGAATATGGGATTGCCATATTCCTTCAACATTCTGATTTCATTTCCTTTAACTATGTATCCAGTCATGGGATTGGTGGATTATATTCTAGTTCTATGTTTAAAATTTTGACAAAGCTCCATACTGTTTTCATAACAGCTATACTCATCTATATTCCCACCAACCGTGTACAAAGCATCTTCTTCTCCATGTACTAACAATACTTTTATTTATTTCTTCTTTTTATAAAAAACAATCTAATAGGTGTGAGATGATTTCTTATTGTAGTTTTGGTTTCCATTTCTCTATTAAATAGTGATATTAAGCATTTTTTTCCCATATACCTGTTGGCAGTTTCTATGTCTTCTTTTGAGATAAGTCTATTCTGGTCCTTCCCAGTTTTTAAATTAGATTATTTGTATTCTTTATATGAAGTCACTTCAATATCTTCTGTATTTTGGATATTAACCCCTTATCATGTGTCTAGTTTGCAAGTATTTTTTTCCCATGTTATGGTTGTCTCCTTGCCTTGTGGATTGTTTTCTTCACTGTTTTCCAGTTTGATGTCATCCAATTTGTGTACTTTTGCTTAGGATTTATTTTTTTTTATTATTATTTTTTTTATTGGTTGTTCACAACATTACAAAGCTCTTGACATATCATATTTCATACATTAGATTGAAGTGGGTTATGAACTCCCAATTTTACCCCAAATGCAGATTGCAGAATCACATCGCACAACCTTGATTTTAAAAATAGCTTTCTGTCAATAAAATTGTCTTCTTGTATAAAAGAATGCTTTTTTGTTGTTTATTTTATTCAACTTCACTGGATATATTTATATTTCTTGGGGATTTTAGCTGAGAAATACTGAAGACCTTATCACACTCTATTTTATAAAGAATAATCTCCACTTGCAACCAAACGGGAAAAGGCCCTAGAAAACTAGTCAATTAAGTAATTAAAAAGTAGTAGAATAAATTAAATTTAGGTCTTTTTGTAAAGTTTCCTTGTCATAAATTGTATTGTGTATTATTTCATTCTTTCAATATGTATTTGTACACACAGAGATTAGGTCTGTACTAAGCTCTGGAATTGGGATAATTATGCCAGAAATGTGAAATAAGAAAGACTTTTGTCTTTATGGTTAATGTGCAGATTCTTCCATTCTGACAGGCAAAAATAGAGTGATAAGTTACAGAAGTGCAGAAAAGCACTGTTTCTTGTTGATATTTTGTTTTATGAATATTACAAACAAAAATAAGAAAATAGTTTTAAATTTTTTGCAGTATTGTGAAACTTTGATTAGACAAAAGAAGTATCATTGCGATAAAAAAATACAAGTATTGTGGTGGCTAGAAAATGAGTATTAAGGAAATGTGTTCTTATTTATCACATAAGAATATGGCAAGAAAAATAGGTTGGCAAATGAACTTTTTCCACTTGTGACTGCTGGACAGAGCACAGTTCTGTGTGGGTAGAAGGGAATATATCACCTCAGACAGTGATTAACCTCTGAATATAACTATGTATAAACTGAACTATGTCAGACTTTTAACTGTCACAATAAATCTCTTACAGCAAAACTCACATAAATATGTGTCTATATAATAATGACAAATCTGCTTCCATTAGAAAAGCAATTTAATCTACACAGGTAGCAGGTATTTCACTAATTTTCTTAGAAGCAAAATCAATCACTTAAAGAACCTTCAATTTGGTGAGAAAAACAATTACTTTGCTCTCTTCCTTCACTGAGACTTTTCATCCCTTGATTCATGCTATAAATTGGCCCCTGTATAGTTGTTTTTTTCTGCTTGATGTATCTCTGAGTCAACTACCCACTTATTTGTTTCCAGTACTTATGTTTCCCTAGTGTCTGTCAGTATAGCAACTCTGTCTTTTTCCTCACACAGCCATGGATATGACACCCCTATCCATCCTATGGTGTGCCAGTGCATGGGGGAGTCTGGAAATTTAGGATGACTCATGTAAGCATGAAGTTATAATTTTGATTTTATCGAGGCCCTTTCTTTCCTGTTTTGATAAATATTAAATTTGCCTAAAATTGCCTCCCTATTCAGGTCTCCAAAGAAACTGCTCCAAATTTTTTCCATTTATTTTAAATTAAACAAACTACCTTATTTTTTGCAATTGTTCAGACTTTATTAAAAAGTTATCCCATGTGAACTCTTAATTTCCATTATTTCCACTTAAATCTTTCTTCAGTTAATTTGATTCCAGTATCTTCCTTCTTCCTTCTTCCTTGGAATTGCCCTGGGTTTGTAGCAAGTTATAAAATACTTCTCTACATAATATATTTTTCGAAATAATATTTTTCCAAACATTAATAAAGGCAGAAACAAGAACATTTCATTCAACTGGCTGAACTTGAATTTGTGCTATAAAGAAAGATAACTCCTTTTAGTCAAATATGTTCAAAAATATGCAAAAGGCTGTATATTGAGACCTTATAGCAAAAAACTGGCAGCAACCACATGTCCATAAATACAGCACTGGTTGAATGTGTTTAGATAAATCCATGAAATATGTGCAAGCCTACAAAGCAGTAGTGAATACATCTATGTTCTGACAATGGAAAGTTATTGAAAATGTACTTTAATAATAAAAATGAAGATATATTTTTAACAATATGATGAAGTATGGGCAGGAATGTTAACACATCATGTATTTGCTTATATTTTCAAAATAAAGTGATGGATGAAAGAATATTCTAAAATGTATTAAATTGTTGCTTATAGAAGGGAAACAAAGTACAAAGTAGAGGAAATAGAAATGACATAAAGACCTTTGGATATATATCTTGTTTCATTTTTTGACTTAGTATTATTTTATGTTTTATATAATTTCATTCAATTAAATCAATAAATAAAAATTAACATTAAAACTGAAATTAAATCTAAATGAATAAATCTAATTCTATTCCAAATTATTTTCAAAACCATACATTAACATATAATTTAACACTATACTAAATGTCCAATACTTCACCCAAAAATCTTGGTGAGTTATGAGGACACAGAGAAACAAAAATAAAACAAAATTGTAAGACACAAAACCTCTTAAACTTCATTTAGGCAGTATTATTGTTAATATATTTATTTAATACTAATTGTTGGTAAAAAGGAATAACATAAAGTCAATATAAATCATGTTAATACAGATACAAACTAATATTTTTGGTATAAATAAAAGAGATACTATCAAGAATCATATTCTACTTTCTCTCTCTGTAACAATTGATTAGTACACTCTTTTCTGAATTAATGTGGAAATAACTAGTAATGAACTTTAAATTCTTATAAAATTGCTTGAATTTATTTAGACATTATATATATATATATGCGCCTATGCATACGCATACCAGGAAACTTAAATTTGAAGTTGGAATATCATTATAAACTCCCAATTTTTTTCAGAAAATATATGTTTTTTGTAGCTCTGTCTACAGGAAAGATATGGATGTAAAAATTATAATCCAGGTCCAATGAATCCTCTTCACACCCAGATTGTGGCATCTAAATACAATTTTTCCACTCAAAGAAACTTGTTCTTTGGCTGATTCGAGATCTGAGTGCAGAAAATGGACAGAATTATTTTGGTACATATAGTTAAGTCTCCTAATTAAGAAAGCTATTAAGACCTCCACTTGTTTATTGTTCCTCTACCTAAGAGAAGGCATTGCTTTGAAGTACCTGGCAAATAGGTGTAAAATAAGACACTAACACCAAAGATTTTATGATTATTTTCTTTACTGAGCTATGTCATGCTTATCTTACAATCATACCAAGTGTATTAATGATTCAAGCCAATATTTCCAAAATACTATCATTTTTTCATTTAGTCATTAAAAATGTTAAGTTATTCTACATAGTATTCATATTAAATTTTCAAAATTCTGTGTGTTTTATATTTGTAGCATAACTAAATTTGGGCTGGCCACTATTCAAATACTTGATATGCACATAAACAATGGCTGTTGCATTAAATAGCAGAAGTCTCAACCATAACAGCATTGTAGTAAAGCATAGTGGAACTCTATGGAACTTTATGCACCACAAGAGTTTATATTAAAATCATGAAGAGTAAACTTTAGTGGAAAATCTAAGTATCATTGTATTATCATTCAGATTAATCAAATTACTATTGGTAGAATTATGGGCACCCCAAGAACCAAATTTTCTTTGCTTTTGTTGTCACTATGGAGTACTTATTGCAATTACTAGTCTGAATTAATGTGGAGTAAGTAACATAAACTTCCTTTCGTCTTTGTAATATTGCTTAAATGTGTTTGGAGCTTCAAAGCCTATAAAATATTTAAAAGAAAAATATTCTTATTAAATCTATAGAAAAGAGATAGGAAAGTCTGAACAGTATTTGAAATGAGACTTCTGAATCTTTAATTAACTATCTTAAATTCTCATGCCCAGTAAAAGGCATAGCAGAGCTTAGAATAACTACAACTTGCATGTTCTGAGTGCTGATCTGGTGAATCCCTACAGCACTCCTACAGTACTCTGCAGGGTGAGATCAATTGCCATCCTTATTTTACAGAGGAGGACACTTAGGGAGTGATTATGTAACTGCACTAGGTTACACAGACAAAGCATTTCTCCCAAAGTTTGATCCTAACCATAATTATATTATACCATCTTCATATTAGGTTCCATGCAATAACTTGGGGTCTGAATTCAAAATATATAAAGAATCAATACAATTCTATAGCAAAAATCAAGTAACTCAAATAAAAAATGTGCAAAAGATCTGAATAGACATTTTTTTTTCAACGAAGACATTAAAAAGCCAACAGATATTTTTTAAAAGTTCTTAAAGTTTGTAATTATTAGGGAAATGAAAATATAATATCATCTCATACCTACGAGAATAGCTATTACCAAAAACTTTTTTATAAGAGATAATGAATGCTGATGAGTGTGTGAAGAAAAGAAAATCCTTGTACAATGATGGCGAGGATATAAATTGGTACAGCCATTAGGTATTAGCAACATAGTATTAAAAACAGAACTACAAAATTATGCATCATCGTGTGTGTGTGTGTGTGTGTGTGTGTGTGTGTGTGTTGATAGGGGAAGGAAAGATGAAATACAGTTAGGTTCACCTACATGAAACCTTCTTACCGTCTATCATTGTCTGTTTTCCAAAAAGCTCTTTTCATAGGTACACATCTGAGATGTTAAAGAAGGAAGACTATCATATCATTTGAGATTTTAATTACTGTAGATGTTTTGCTTTTCCCCAGTAACTAAAGTCAGATTCTAGGTGGACTTATCTCATTTAGTCTCTGCCTATTTTCCTAAAGTCCTAGTAGGACTTTGAGTGATCCTTCTAGAACTCTCCATGTGTACTTCCTGCCCATCAAGTGGTGGGCCCTGAAATTTCTCTGAGGCTGTCTAAAACTTTCACATTCTGAATTCACATTGCAGATTTTCCATGAATGAGCTTCTCCTCCTGAGAGAGTATTGGCCCCATCGTCTTTGGAGCATATTTCCTCATCAGTATCAAATTGGATTGCTTTTGTCTTTTTGTTTGTGAGTAAATGTTTGAAACTCTTGAAGATTTCTTAGTCTTTCTCATTTAACAGAGAAAGGAAATAGCATCAACTACCACTTTTTGGACATGCCTGTTACAACCTGAGGCTCATCAATCCTTTTGCAAACTCCACTGCCATTTCTGGAAAGAGGAGAATTTGCTGTCACCAGGAAACCCCATTTCCACCTTGTGGAGCAGAATGCTAAGTGCTGGCATTTCAGGAACTAATGTTCCATGATTTACTTTGTGTTTTGTGACAACACATAACCAGGCCTCTATTGACAATCCCAATTCACATATTTCCTACTCTACAAGGGAGTTGCAAACAGGATAGTTGGATTCTCTTAATTTATAATCTGCTTACTCTCACTTATGTTCCAAGGATCGTAGAGAGCCTCTCTCCTAGTCATAGGCAAGATTATGCCACAACCAACACAGAAGAGGCACAGACTATTAGAAGCTGATCAACTCCTGTGGTTTGTTATTATGAATGTGAATAAATTAAAAGCCAATGATATGGTACTATGTAGTCTCTTTAAGTTTTAGAATAAATTACTATTAAAGAAAATTAAATAAAATATCAGAGAAGAGAAATTATATTCAGACAAAAGTACTTGGGAAAGGTTCTCCATCTACCCACAATACTCTTTTCTAAACCTCATTTCAGCATAAGTAATTCTCAGTATCCACTGGCAATCACCCTGCTCTTTGGCATACCAATGACTAATTCTGTATCTTTGGTATTTTCCAACTTAAAAAAAAAGAAGTATTTTCAGTCAACCATGATACTTATTATTTAAGTAGTAAATGATACCTTTTCAACCCTGATAAATTTTATAATTTATCATGCTTGTCATAATCTATATTTACAGATTATTTAAACAACAATCAACAATGAATTCTTCAGAGTATGAGCTTTTATTGTGCCTTTTAAAATAAATAGTTGTGTATGTATTCATTTGTGCAAATACCACTTGTTCCCCTCTGCTGCCATTCCTGTGACAGCAGTGTTCAGGACTGTTCCTTAAGTGATTATATTCTGATGGGAAAAGAGCCAAACAAAAACTGTCAGCTATTTCATATCCTTTCTAAAGCTATTTAGAAATACAAATTAACATCTAATGTGAAGATCTATAAATATGGGTGAGTGGTGTGCTATAAAAGTACATTTTATTTTATTAGCTTCCCGATGCTTCTGAAGAAACAGACTGAAAATTGCATGTTGAAATTTTTAAGATGGATCGTGTGGTTTTATGGAATTGATATGTGAAAAATATCATGGTAAATTTTAATGCCTAATAATAAAATTGGCCAAAATGCCCCAAATTAAAAATTTCAGAATCAAAAGGCATCAAAGAAACAAGATAAACTTTCATTTTTATATTTGGTTAGAAAAATTACGTTTTAATTAAATTCTTTGTTGCCTTATAAACTCAGAAAAAATTCTACTAAAAAAAAAAAAAGATAATCAGCTCATCTCTTAAGGTCTTAGGGGTTCCATGGCTCAGCTTCTGAGGATCCTAAAGTCAACTGAAAAGTGTTTTTTGTTTTTGTTTTTGTTTTTTTTTGGGGGGGAGGGATAAGGGATAAGCAAGTTTCTGACAGACCAGTTTCAATGTTTTATTTATTTGTCATTTTGGCTTTTCAATGGGTGTAACTTATAAATAGCAAATCATTAATATGCTGAGTAGTTTAAAGAGCTTTTAAAACCACTTGAGAATGGTGTAAGGAGGCTGTTCTTGTTTTCTTGCTGTGACATAGGAATGAGGGGGAAATATTAGTCACTGACATGTTGTAATAGGCATTGTGCACTTGTTCAAGTTCTCTCTGAAGGGAAGGTTTGTTCCCTTGAAAAGTATAGTGGAAACTGACATTACTAGGTTACATAAAGAAACATAATACTCTGGTTTCTAACAAACAACCTCTGAATGTTTTTCACAAAACTTGATACTTTCAGATAAGGTGAGGTAACTGACATTTAATGAGCTATAAAATGTACAAGTGCTTTCCTTTACATTTCTAACTTTGTAGTAGTATATTCGAAAGGATACTTCTAGTGGGAAAATCAATTATGTTTTTGGTTCAATGCTAGATAATGAAACTGTGATTGTACTAATTATGAGGAAGAATCTGTTCTTTTCTATAGGGAAATTATAGGTGTAACCCAGGGACACTGTTAGAGTCTACTTTGCCTCTCCCTCTAGGGAATAATTGTGCCTTATTGGGGATTCAAATTACTTTGTACAGTACTATTGTTGATTTATGTGGCAACAGAAACTTCTCCAAACTTTCTTGCTATCTTGAGATGAGAGCAAAGCCATGAAACATAACATCTCTGAGTGAAGTATGACATGTTAAATTTTATTAAATTTACCTCTAAATTCTTTTAAATGTCTTTGCTTTTTTCTGCCACAACCTCAGCCCAATTTACCAAGGTTTTACTATTCTGATCCTCCCACACTCACATTCACTCCCTTCCAATCCATCTCTCTAGACTTAACCAGATTAGGATTACAGAACGCATGCCTTATGGTACCATCTTCTATTCTATTCTACCATTCTCCACTGCTTACCTAAAAGCCCTCAATGATTTCAATTACTCTTGGGAGTTCTGCATGACCTGATAACTGAATTGACCTTGGTTTTAAATTCTATGTAACACACATTCTTTCTCTGTCTCTATCTGTTCCCAGTCACATTGGGCTTCATTTAGTTGTTCTCCTTCAGGCAATGTGCACATTCTGTTCTTTTCCTGGAACACTTTTCCTTTATCCTTTTTATCTGGTTAACTCTTACCAGTCATTCATCCTTGGGCTCAATCACCCCTTCCACTGGTAATCTTCCATACAGCCCCTCCTCTGCCACTATAATTCTCTCTTTCTTCAGAAGAATATCTGCTTATATAATTATTTATTTGGTTCTGTGACTATTTATGTCTACCTAGTGTAATGCTGGAACATTAGATGAAAAAATACCCACTCTTCATTTTTTTCCTTGTACTTGCTCATTTGCTTTGTACAATAGTAGAAAAGATTGCAGAACGAATGACCATGAGTACTCAAAAGAGCAAAATAACACTGAACCAAGAGATCTATTTCTCAGAAGAGGTTGACTAAAAAAATGATAAGTTTTGTATATTTTTAGTGAATTAGTTTTATTGATGAATTATAATTATAAATCATAATGATACTGATTGTGACATATTTATGTATAATGGTGTAATTTTGAAATAATTTGTGCAATGAGGTTTTTTCCAAGTTTTATGGAAAGGACTGTGGTAGCTGGGTGAAGAACTGAGATGTATGAAAAGTTATTCTCTGATTTAAGTCCTGAAGAAAGAGAGGAAGTGGGTGAAAACGTTACTTAAGAATATCAAGGTTATCTTTGTGCAGCAGTGTCTTTTGGAAAAGTCTTGGCCATTTGGAATGAAGAGAGCTGAAATAATTTCCCAAGAAGAGAGATTATAGGAATAGAATCATGACCTTAAAGCCTCTGCCAGAATGGAGTAATTAGAAATTTTCAGGTAGAAGAATAGCATTATAAGGAGAGATATGTATCTTGGAAGAGGCAGCAATTGGAAAGAATCTTCATCTAGTGTCAAGAGTAAATCCAAAGAGGAGCTTCATCCCTAAATTCTCTGTATGTGTTAGACTAAATCCGTTTTTTGTTATTCAGGAAAAATAAAGACATACGGAAGCTGTTAGAGGACTATTGCTTCCTTTGATTATCATACTTGATTTGAGCCTAGTAATAAATAGTACGAGCTCACACTATGAGCTATATCATGATAGAAATCAATTTTGAATTCAAATTGGAAACTTTGAACTGAAAGTAGGTCTTCTTTTCTTTTCTTTTTTTAGTGGTGGATAGACCTCTATTTCATTTATTTATATGCAGTGCTGAGAATTGAGCCCAGTGCCTCACACATGCCAGGCAAGTGCACTACCAATGAACCTCAGCCCTAGGCCTGGAAGTAGGTCTTGATCACACAGCACTGGAGAAAGAATTAGGCGAGCAAATAAATTTTTTCTTGTTTCCTTTAGGAAGAAATAGCTCAGTATATGTCAAAAACTAAGGGGCAGGTAACAGAGTGCAAAATATCTGCAATACATTTGTCTGTTTCTTCTGTAACCCCTAAGGAACTGTGCTTTTGAGCCATTATGTTTTAAAGCTGTATTCCAAAACCTTCATTGAAGTGCTTTGTGAACTGAACAAACCTACTTTAACCAGTCTCTTCCAGTTCAGCCATATCCTTAAGTACTATCTCAATGTCTTAGCAAGATAACAATGATGCCAAGGATCAAACCAGTGGCATTCTCTATAGTCAATGATAATTTTGTTGTTGTTGTTGCTTTGTTGTCATTGTGCCTAAAAGAAACTTCAAATTTCATCAAGAAGTATCTTACCAAGTTGCCTCACTTAATAAAGAAAATTGTTTGATTGATGATACTGGATGGATTAACAGAGATCATTAGAGAAAAATTGAAACTCTTTCTTTCTTCCAGCCTTGAGTGTGTACACTGAAATCCTCCATCTAGAGAAGGTACAACCTTGCACACCTTTTTTCTTCTTGAAAGTGAGAAGTTGCATCAATATTTTATTAATAATAAGTTAAATACTAAAGAACACTCCAAAAAGTGGACTCAAAAAGTAATCCCACAGCTTTGGTAAGGCACAGAAAGAAGCCACTATGCACAAAAGCCTACATATTTGATTATATTCTTGAACAGCTTCCTGGTAGTGCGAGATGAATAAATAATGCTCAAGAATATCAAATAGCTTCTTTACTGAAAATAGATAATTTTTATTCAATAAAAAATGATAGACCTGAAATGTAAAACTAATTTTGTCTGACTCTATATTTTATAACATATTGATCTTTCCTTGGCCTTCCCACACTCTAAAAAAACAAAATAACCCCCCTTTTTAAGCCAAAAATAAGGACAGAGATCCAGAGATAACAAAATAAAACTCCAAATATTACAATGTTAAAAAATTGCTTAATTGCTAAGATTTTCTTAATAGTCTCCCCATGATATGTTCTTTTGGAGAAACCCATTATTAACTGAGAGTCTGTTCTATAATTATGGACAGTAACCTATGGCTGTAGAGGCTTTGATAGAACTTAGAGTAATGATCACCACTGGAGGAAAACCAAGTGGACAGTGGATGTTCATTCCCCGAGGGAAAGTGATACATGAAAATATCTTCTTATCCGAACAGAAGACTCAAAACCCTCTTGAAAAAATAAGCTTCATTTTGGGCATTGAGATATTAGGAAGTACTTCAGAAGAAGGCTGATAAAAAATTCTGGGAGGGAAAGAAGGAAATATAGAGTCACTGATACAGAAAGAGAAGTGCAGAAAGAGAAGTACAGAAAAAGAAAGGGAGGTGTGAGACAACATGTCAAATACCGCAGGAAGTTTAGCAAGATGCAAAGAGAGGAAAAATACCTGAGGTTTGTTAAAACCTGCATCATTGATGACCTTGGAAAAGCCTATTTTTGTGTACTGATGAGGATAGATGCCTAAATTGAGTAAACATGGTGTCTTAGTGTGTTCTGGCTGCCATAACAGTAGATTGTACTGCCAAAACCATAGTTAGTAGGGCTTAAACAACAGAAACTTATTTCTCACAGATCTGGAGGGTAGGAAATCCTAGATAAAAAAATGCCAGCTGATTTACTACCTGGTGCAAGCTATTTCTGTCTTGCAGGGAGCAGCTTTCTCCTTATATTGCCAAATGTCCTTTCCTCTGTGTGTGCATATGAGGATGGAGAGAGAATTACCTTTTTATAAGGCCACTAAGTACATCATAAATGTCCCACCCTCATGGCCTAGTATAACCCTAATTTCCTAAAGGTCCCATTTTCAAATACCACCACCTTGGGGGTTGGACTTCAACACAGGAAGGGAAATGGGAATGGAATTGGTGGGGGTGGGAAAGGAAACAAATGTTTAATTCATAACAATAGACAGTTCACCGAGAAATTTTATTGAGCAGGGGAGCTGATAATTTGAAAACTGGACAAAGAAGAGGTAAGAGGCAAGAGACAGTTTTAGTCATGTTTTCGAGAGTATTTTTGGATAGGGAATTTTAAAAAATGCTGATACAATAGTGGGCTTGTATCAATAAAAAGAAAGTAGTCAGCAACGCTGTACGAAACAGGAGTCTTTTAGAAAACAGTATTTATCTCAAGCATGTTGGATTCCTTGTAGTCCTGAATTGCCAGTTCAGATATTAAAGTGCAGGCAATTTACAAGCTGTACTGCTTCAGTTTCACTTTTAGTTCTGCCATTGATATGACTTGAATATGTCCCCCCAAATGTATGGTTTGAAAACGTCATTCTCAGTGCAACAATATTGGGAGGTGGGGCCTAATAAAATCTATTCAGGTCACAAGGGCTCCACTCTGAAGAACAGAATGATGTTTATTGTATTAGGACTTGAGACTTCTCTAGCTCAAGTTCCTGTGATGGCTCACACTTTCTTTGTCCTTCCACCATGAGCAATGCAGCAATAAGGCCCTCACCAGATGCCATGCCTTTGACCTCAGACTTGCCAGCTTGCAGAATGGTGAGAAATATATTTCTGTTTTTTAAAATAAATTATTCAGTTCCAGGTATTTGATTATAGCAGCACAAAACAGATTAAGATAGCTACTTACTAGCCAAGCAATTTGGAAAAGTTACCTAATCTCAATTTCCTAATCTCTAACATGGGAATAATAATAATAATAATAATAATAATAATAATAATCTGGCCTTCATACAGTTGTACTTCCTAGAGATTATTAAAGTTCATGCAATTTGGTGTTTATTCTTGGCAATGCTCATCACTACAAGTTAATTTGGTTTTTCTTCAATCATTCCTTGAATATCAAAGTCCTAGGCTAATGGAGCGTTGCTAAGGGTGTCAAATTGCTCCTTATTTTGAGCTTATTCACTTTATCTATTTTTCCCTCAGACTTCTTGTCAAAAAAATAACAGAGATTCTAAACCAGTCCAGGTCAAAGCCAGCATCCCTCTGCCTGGCCATGCTGCATCTCTATCTTCATGTGGAAATGACCTTTGGTGAGCATGGCAACCTGAAATTGAACCCTTCCCCAAACCTAACAGCAGTTATAAGTGCAGGAGTCCCTTGACTTCTGTATTCAGTTCAACATAACTAGCATGTCTTCTCTCCTCAGGCAAAATTATTTATTCACCTCTTCTTCACAGAATTTCCCTTGGTGTTCTAGTTCATTTAGGTGTCCATAACAAAATACCAGAGCCTTGGTAGTTTATAATTGCCAAAAAGGTTTCTTTTTCACAGATCTTGAATCTGGGAAGCCCAAGACTGCATTGGAAGGTATCATGTCTAGTGAGGACCTTCTTCCTTGTTGATGGTGTATTCTTAGTGTTTCCTCATATAGTGGAAGAAAAGAATTCTGATCTCTTGAGACTCTTTATAAAGGCACTAATCCTATCCACCTTCCTGATTTAATCACCTTCCAAAGGTCCCACCTTTCATACTGGGAATTAGGTTGCAACATACATATTTTAGGGGGACAAAAACATCCAGATCATAGCATTGGGTAAAGACACCCCACTCAATCTCAAGTTCTTTCATTTCCCTTTATTTCCCACCTCACTTCATAGCCTCCTCTTTCCTTGCTACTCTGAGTTCCTCTGAGCTTCATTGGTGAATGACATGTGGATGAAAGACATAATGAGCTCTTCCATCCAGCATAATTATTGATAAAGCAAAGGATGAGAGAACTGGGAGGATCTATCTCAAAACAATTCTTCTGATGGTTTGACTGTACATTGTTAAGCAGGAACTGTATATTACTTGGCAGACAACCTATATTGATTATGAGTTGTACCAACATACATACAGAGACCCAGGCACACATTAGTGTGGTGCTACAAAGTGGATATGGGTCGGAATAGTTGTAAAATTAGGTAATGTTACTTACCAACCGTGTTTTAAAAGCTAACGTGGTGTGTGTGTGTGTGTGTGTGTGTGTGTGTGTGTGTGTGTTTACATGTGTATTTAACAAGCTAAGATTTCCTTTTTTTAATTTTTGATTAACATTAGTCAGGATTTTAACATTAGCAGCTCTTAAGGCTGATTATGCTTTGGACACCTTAGGATGTCAATCCTCTCCTCAGGCAGTCTTATGTATACCAGGGAGCCAAGAGGAAATACCTTGATTATAAAGTTATCCAGGTTATTTTCAAATAATTGCAAGTAAACAGGAAGCAATGAACTGACATTATCAGATATTTTTAAAAATGTAGTCCTATTGTTTCTGTTATTTTCAAAGCTACTATAGCAATTACAGCCTGTTTATTCAAGGGCTGCTTAAATTATACAAGCAAACTTTTCTTTTTTTCTTTTTCTTTTCTTTTCTTTTCTTTTTTCTTTTTTTTTTTTTTTTTGCTTGATGAGAGTTTTCTTCTACTTTTGGTCATACTGAGGAATTTGCAGTCAGCCCTCACCATGTAAAGGCGTGTCATAAGTTAGAGTGCACATTTCATGCAGGGCTAGTCTAGCCACCAAATCCTATAACTCTTGAAATAAGATGCACCTGCTGTTAAGGTCAGAAGGCTTAGATTTATAATGGGGGAAAAAGCCTATGGAATTTAATCTAAGTGATGGCTCACCATCTCCCCTATGTTTAATGCCTGTCTGTGAGATGATATTGACATTGCTGCCAGGCCTGCAAGTTTATCTATGACAGGAAGACAGGAAATACAAAACCACAGTAAAACACTGTACTTAGTCTTGACTATTTCATCATGAGAGTGAAGTGTCTAAACTTAAAAAAAAAATTAGAAGATCAACAAGCATTATCAAGAATCAATTTAAAGTGTTTAGTCACATGTGATAAGCTGTGCTATTAAAACATCTTGAAAAGACCTTAGTTCAATTTTTTAAAAGTCTTGTGCTCATCCCAGCTTGCTCAGTACCTAACAAGCTGCTAGCACTAATAATGCTAAATTTCAGGCTGATCCCTGCCAAATTCTTAAACTAAACTCATTCTTTTTAGATAACATTTATTCTAACCTGTGGGCATCTGGAATAATTAGATCTTAGGAACCTCGGGAACTCTGAGTTCTTTATCCTGTCTCCGTGTTGACTGTAAATTAGAAATGATCATAGTATTAATATTTCCTACCTCATCTGTTGTAAGAAATAAGTGGGATAAATATAAAAGGTGCATAATGTAATACATTCTCTAGAATAGTCTTGTGATACACAGTGAACATTCCTCTATCTTCATGACCTGTGGTGTCTACTAAAGATCTGATCTGGCCCATCTTTTTCCTCCATTACTCAAAGGAAGGAGCTGTTGGGAGACTGGGAGGTCTACAATCTACAGAGATTGTGGAGACATTTCAGATCGTCAACAAAAGCTTTTGGAGTTTTTTTTACAATCATTCTTACAGGGTGTGACCCAAATACAAGAATCTCAGTTGCCTTTGACAGTCAAATTGATGTCTCTTATTTTTATTTCTTTTACTTGAGCTTAATGTAAAATATCAGGAAAATTAAGATGACATTATTTATTTAGCGCATGATATAATGTTTTGTATACAATATATATCTACACGTTGATCCTGTAAGTCTGTATGATTCTAACTTAGGTAATCTGCATTTAAAGAACTGCATTTCCACTGCTAGTTACTATTAAAAAATGGAAAAACCAATTTAATTCTTTAAGCATACATCTTGGAAATCCAGTTGTTAGGAATACTTTTCTATTTTCTATTTCTTCCTGTCTTTTATTTTTTTAATATCTTTTTCGAAGCTCAATTTGCTACATTCTCCAGAATGCCTTGACTTCATTCTTGGCTTCCTTCTTTCTTTCTTTTTTCCTGGTCGTCACATAAATTGTCACAAATGAGTTTTGATAAATTATTTCTCTTTTCTGACTCCTGGATTCTGTCTCTCTTTGTTTGCTCTCTGAGCCTTCATCAACAACGTCTAGTCTGGTCTGAAAATAACAAATTATCCCTGAGGTCACAGAGTAAGACAGATTCTAAGAGGAGTAACCTTGCTTTTAACATCAGTATCAGTCTATCCCAGCAATGAGTGGCAGAAATTTGTAAGTTGGGGATAGATGTTTAAAATGCTGAAATCAGATGTTAATAATGTTTAGTTCTTACGTTGTCACAAAAATTGCTGTTTATAAGGTATTAATATTCTATTTTTACAGGTGAGAAAACTATGATTCAGAAAATTAATATTATTAGCCTATGCAAAAATTAATATTATTAGCCTATGCAAACAGAACTAATATTTTAAAAGTTGAAATCCGTTTGACTGTTTCCCATTAGTGTGAAATTCTACATTTGTGATATTAAGGAATATATAAGATTGTCATTAAAAAAATTAGGTTAATTCCATTAGCTTAATGTGCTATTTGACTCTTTAATATGCTCTAGATGATAGTTATGGCTTGAATTCTAAATTTCTCCCAAAGGCCCAGGTATTAAAATCTTGATACTCAGGGAGAGACTATTGGGAGGTGATAAAAACTTTAGGAAGTGTGGCCTTATGGTGAGGTCCTTAGGTCATTGCAGGAATGCTCTTTCTTCTTCTTTTCTCTGTCTCTTGTCTCATGATGATGTGGTTTTTCTCTTCTATACACTTCAAATATGATGTGCTGTCTTGCCACAGACCCAAATCACCGAGGGCAATAGATTGTGGACTGAAACCTCCAAAACTGTGATTCAAAATAAACCTCTTCTGTATACAAGTTAATTGCCTCAGGCAAATTAATATAGTGATGGATATATGATTAATACAATGGTTTCTTTGGATTCACTTTATTCTAATTACAAGAAATAAATAAAATATTTACTTGTACCAAAGTAAAAATAAAGTAAATAAGTTAATAAATAAAATTAATACTGTTGGGGCTGGGATTGTGGCTCAGCAATAGAGTGCTCGCCTAGCACATGTGAGGCGCTGGGTTTGATCCTCAATACCACATAAAAATAAATAAATAGAATAAAGGCATTATGTCCAACTACAACTAAAAATATTTTTAAAAATTAATACTGTTAATCAAGAGTGGTTTTGTTCCTTGAATGAAGGAAATTTCTTAGCTGAATACAGGAAAATCTTATGAACAGTGATATAAGAATTAGAACCAGCAACTGTGGCAAGCGGAATGACAGCAGAGATAGCCATCTGTCTCTCTCTCTCTCTCTCTCTCTCTCTCTCTCTCTCTCTCTCTCTTTCTCTCTCTCTCTCTCTCTCTCTCTCTTCTTCAATTCTCTCTCTCTTTCTCTCAGCTTCAATAAATGGTCTCTTGTCATTCCTATGTATGTCAGTTTTATTTGTGTCTGTCTGGATACTACCTTCTTGTTATTCAGTGTACACACATCTTACCATGAAATCTTTGAATGGAATTCTCATTCTCTCAGTAAACATGACTTTTTAAAGAAAATTGCAACAATAAAAATTTCACAATTGTGTTTTCATTGCAAATTCCTTGGAAGTAGAGTAAGATTGACCCTCATCCCAAATGATTATAGCCAGCATTTCAAAATCTTTTGCTAGACAAAGCTGCTCCTCAAAGCCACGGGTGAACAGATTTTACTAAAAAGAAGTAATGAACAGAAATAAAACTATCAACAACTTTCATATAATGTTGTATGAAAAAATAATGGTATTTAAGAATTTAGGTGTACTTAAGCCCTATATGATCCCCTGATTTCAACTTGGGCAAATTTAATTTTTTAGGCAAGTATTACAAGTTTCAGTACCTGGCTTCTAGTGAAGACTTGGTACTTACTTGGTCACCATATATGGGAGTTTCTGAGATTTAAAAAATTGTTTTAATAACCCACCAATAGAATTCAGTGACATAAAATATCTAGGAACATCACTTATAGTATCTTTTGTCAGGTGTTTTTATTATCAAGAACTGTGAAGAGTCTTAAAATTCTTTCTTACTCAAAAGCCAACAATATAGGGAGTCCTGATTTTGTCATTGGTTGCAGCAGGAATGTGATTTCTAGCTTAGAGACAATTTTGCTACTCATAGCAATAGTAGTACTCCAAATCAGCATTTGTACTGTTTGTTTTTTTTTTAAGCCTCTATTCCCAAAGGGCAATGCAAAGTAAGATAAGTGACATCTGTTCAAGCAGGGACTATGCTATAGGGGAGGAATTTCGAGTGTAGGAAGTCCAACTGTTTTGTATTGGTTTCAGAGGGAGATATTGTCTTTATTATAAGGAGCAGAAACAACCCTGCTTTTTTCCAAAAGTACTACTTTATCTTTATCTTCCAAGGATATTTTCTTCACAAACTTTCTTAGAATACTGTCCACAAAAAGGTAATTAACATTTCTTCTTACTAGATGTGCAGTCCAAGGAGAAGCTAATAAAGATTTGTCTACCAACCAATCATTGTAAGACCATCAGTTTTGAAAGAATTGACAAAATCCTCCCAAATGTACAAAATCCTGTGAAAGAATGGACAGGAAATCTCAAATAGTATAAAATAAATCTATGTCAGCCAGTTTTTGTTCAATCAATTCCTAATATTATTTTCTTAGTGAAGCTTTTAAAAAAAAAGATGTCATGAGGAATACCTTATTTTATAATTTAATTAGATCAAATTAATGTTGAGAGATATCGATATGATATAAAAATCAATCATTTTTTCACTGATTTGATCTCATCAGTAATATATAAACTCATGATATAGGTAGCTTTATTGATTTTTCAAATCAGTGCCATGTAGCTACTATAAGTATGATTCTTGATCCTTTAAAATTGGAGTTCTTATCAGTTTTTAATTCATAAATGTTCATGATATAAATTAGTCAGAATTTATGTAACAAAATGACAATAATTTATTTTACAGTTATATTGCATGGTATTTACTAAATGTGTTCAAAATGTTTAGAACCTCACAATGCCTTGAGATTGAGACAAGACAGGCATTCTTGCTTTACCTTAAAGGATGAGGTAAGAAGCAGAGAGCTCAGTGACCTACCTAAGCAAGTTCACAGACCCAATTAGGGACCTAGATCCCAGTGTCCTTAGTTCTAATCTAGTTCTATTTCTACTGCCTTGTAGAATCTTTCCCTTAAAAACAGCGAAAGTGGAAACTAAATTATACACAGGAACAAAGAAAATGTTCCTGTAGTCAGGGCTGGAAATACATTTGTATAGCAGCATGTTGAAAATTTGGTTGAATTCATGGGCACTTTACTTGAAGAGGCTCAAGGATATAATCTCTTTCCTTAATAGAAAACCTATTGAGGAAGTAATTCTTTATGCTCAAAAGATCCAATGATGGAAATCACAGAAGAACTCACTAGGATCTCTATTCAGATGTGAAGTAGGGACTAGAAAGAGGTTGTTAGTGCAGCCATCCCGCAGTTCTAACATAAAGGTTGAGGGACTTTGAACAGATGACAGGAGTTTTCCAGGAGGTTTTTAAATAGTATTGTGGTTTTTAACGCAGCCTTATACCCCACAAGACTCTTCAGAAACAGGTGCAGAGAGTTATGGTATCCCTCAAGCTTTAATATTATTGATTATTTAGCTTTTTACCTACAGTATATAAAATGTGCAGGTATTTTAATAATAAAAATTAAGAAAAAACTTGGTACTGAAAACTAAAACAAAAATGATCAGATGTGTATGTTATTATAATCAATTAGCTATTTCCAGATGAAGTAAAACTAGAAAACATTTTAACTCAAAAACATACATTGTAAAATTAAATATGAAAGAGACTGTTGTTGAGGCTCAGTGGTAGAACACTTGCCTTGCACAGGTGAGGCATTGGGTTTGATTCTCAGTGCCACATAAAAATAAATGAATAAATAAATAAATAAAGATATTGTGTCTATCTACAACTAAAAAAAATATCTTAATAGTTAAATATGAAGGAGGTAACAAGGATTGGCTCATGATGTGTGTGCCTGTGTTTGTATGTGTGAGTGTGAGCATGCATGTGCCTGGATGTGGCTCGCCATCAAAATTGCCTAAGATTTAATGTGAAGATTTCTTATTTTTTGATATGTATGAAAGTAATTTATCAAATTAATTAGTTTAGACTTCAGAAGGAATAGAAAGTCAGACCTAACCTCTTTTTTTTCAAGTCCCAGATCTTTGTTGACAAATTTGTTTTATTTAGTTAGTTTTTAAATATTTATTTTTTAGTTTTAGGTGGACACAATGTCTTTATTTTTATGTGGTGCTGAGAACCGAAGCCAGTGCCTCACACAAGCTTGGCGAGCGCTACCACTTCATCCACATCCCCAGCACCCAGATCTAATCTTGAGGGGATAAGTTATCAGATAAGTAGGCTGCTCTCTGTTTGCTGAAAATAAAATGATGGAAGCTTTGTGCTGACTGGATTGAGGAACCTGGAGCCACAGCCTGGGGCACTTTAGCTCAGTAACCTGAAGGCTAAGTCCTCCACTTGGGCAGTGAGGTTCTAGTAGGAGAGAGGTGTGTCAAAAGGAACAGTGAAGACTGTGGTAGTTTTGTGGGCTGAGCTTTGAGGTTACCATGGAACCTAGTTACACATTTATGTTTCTTTTCTCAACTAATTATCACAATAGTTCACGTGAAAAGTATTATTATTGCCCTTGATTTGCAATAAACTCAGTGTGCTTTGCTTAGAATCTGATATTTGACTCCCAAACTCCAAATCCAATCCTAAATTTAAAGTACCCTTTCAATTTCATTAGTTCTTGGGTTGAGCTATTTTATATGTTTAAAACTCAACTCTCATTATGGCTTTTTTTAAAAATTAATTATTCTAAAGTCTAGATGATTAAAAAACAGTGCTAACAAAAGAACCATTTTTAAGTGTGATGGCAGGTTGTGTGCATGTGCATGAGCAAGTGTGTGAATTAACTTTCCTTTTGTCTTTTTCATCATGTACTGGAATTATGTCAGAACTTATTCCATCTAGAAATTAATATATCATGTAGTTTTTAATATCTGTTCTATGTTCTATTAGCTCAGGATACTGTAAAAGTTACCACAGACTGGTGGCTTAAGCCACAGAAATTTATATATTTTCTCATAGTTCTGGTTACTGAGAAGTCTAAGACTGAGGTGCTGCTGGGTTGACTTCAGTCAGGATGCATTTGCTGGCTTGGGAAAGGCCATCTTCTCCATATTCTGACATAAGACTTTTCTTCTGTGTGCATTCAGAGAGAGCAAACCTGGTGTTTCTCCCATTTCTTGTAACACTGCCTTTGAAATTAGGGCCCACTAATGACCACATTTAGCATTAATTAACTTTAATTAACTCCTAAAAGACTCTGTCTTCAAATATATTCACACAAGTAGTTAGGGTTTCAACTTAAGATTTTCGGCCAACACAATTCAGTAACTAATAATTGTGTACTAATGAAATATTTCAAATAATGAAAGGATGCTAATTATGATGTATTTATATATAATGAATGCATGTGATATTCATATGAACATTTATGTTTAATACTTAATAATTTTAGAATATTAGAAGATGAAAATCATTTGAAAAATTTCCTAAGACCCAAATGAAGTTAAAAAAAATAATATATCAATCAGCTGGGTGTAGTGATGCACATCTGTACTCCCAGTGGCTCAGGAGGTTGAGGCAGGAGGATCTCAAGTTCAATGCCAGTCTTGGCAATAGTAAGGTACTAAGCAACTCAGTGAGACCTTGTCTCTAAATAAAATACAAACAAGGGCTGGAAAAAAAACCATCAGTGATATTTAACAAGGCATACTTGAAAAAAGTTGAAGTAAATGTTAATAGCACAAACAAAACTTATTTTAAAATGTCCATTTAAAGATTGAAAATACTTAGAATAAGCAATAAGAAGAACATATGGCCTTTCTGATTGTAATTCTAAGATTTTCTATTTTTAAGTTCTCATAAATTGGAATGGTATGAATATTTTATGTTATTATGATGGTAAGAAAACATGAGCAGAACATCCAAGAAATATCAAATAACATGAAAAGACCAAAATTAAGAGTTATTGGAATAGGTGAATGAGCAGAGATACAGACCAAAGAATGCAGAATCTTTTCAATGATATAATAACAGAAAACTTCCCAAACCTAAAGAATGAAATGGAAAATTAAATAAAGAGGCTTACAGGACCCCAAGTGTACAAAACTACAGCAGACCCACACCAAGACACATTATAATGAGAATGACTAACACAGAGAATAAAGATAAAATCTTAAGGCTGTGAGAAAAAGAAATTGAATTATGTATAGGGCAAAACCAATTCAGATCTCAACTGATTTCTCAGCTCAGACCCTCAAAGCTAGGAGGTCTGCGAATAATATATTTCACGTTCTGAAAGAAAACAGATGCCAACCAAGAATTTTATATTTAGCAAAATTAAATTTCAGATTTGAAGATAAAATCAAAACATTCCATGAAAAAAAAATATTAAAAGAATTCACAACTAGAAAGCCTACACAACAGAACATTCTCAACAAAATATTCTACGAGGATAAAGTAAAAAGAAAAAGTGAAAACCAACAAAGAGAGAATGTACACTAAAGTGACATTCAACCAAATGAGAAACTAAGACAAATCAAAACCAGAAATAAAACAAAATGACAGGGAATACAAATCATATCTCAATAATAACCTTGAATGTCAACATCCTAATCTCATCAATGAAAAGATATAGACTGGCAGGTTGGATTAAAAATAAAGACCTAACAATATGCCCTCTTCAAGAGATTCACCTCATGAGCAAAGACATCCACAGACTGAAGGTGAAAGGATGGGAAAAAACTTATCACTCATATGGATTGCATAAACAAGCAGGGGTTTTCATTCTCATTTCAGATAAAGTAGATTCTAAACAAAAGTTAATCAGAAGAGACAAAGAACAACATTTCATACTCCTTAAGGGAAGTATATATAAGCGGGACATAACAATTATAAATATTTATGCTTCAAACAATGGAGCATCTATGTACATCAAGAAAACCCTTCTCAATTTCAAGAGTCAAATAGACCACAATATAATATTACTGGGTGACTTTAAAACACCTCTGTCACTACTGGAGAGATCTTCTAAATAAAATCTAAATAAGGAAACTATAAAAAATAGAATCAATAATTTAGACTTAACAGACATATGTAGAATATTTCATTCATCTTCTCAGCAGCACATGGATCCTTCTTAAAATAGACCATATCTTATGCCACAAAGCAACTTTTAGTAAATAGCAAAAAAAAAAAAAACAAAAAAACAAAAA
This sequence comes from Ictidomys tridecemlineatus, assembly GCF_052094955.1. Taxonomy (NCBI): domain Eukaryota; kingdom Metazoa; phylum Chordata; class Mammalia; order Rodentia; family Sciuridae; genus Ictidomys; species Ictidomys tridecemlineatus. Next base: position 223,915,791 of record NC_135477.1, read on the forward strand.
AAAAAACAGAGATAATGCCCTGCATTCTGTCAGACCACAATGGAATTAAATTAGAAATCAGTTATAAAATAAAAAATAGAAGCTATTGTAACAAGTGGAGACTAAATAATACACAGTTTAATGATGAATAGATAGTAGAAGAAATCAAGGATGAAATAAAAAAATTCTTAGAGGTAAATTAGAACACTGATCTATCAAAATCTCTGGGACACAATGAAAGTAGTACTAAGAGAAAAGTTTATTGCATTGAATGCATCATTAAAAGAATAAAAAGTCAACAAATAAATGGCCTAACACTACATCTCAAAGCCCTAGATAAAGAAGAACAAATCAACACCCAAAGCAGTAGAGACAGGAAATAATTAAAATCAGAGTTAAAATTAATGAAATCAAAACAAAAGAAACAATTGAAAAAAAATTGAAAAAACAAAAGTTGATTCTTTGATAAAATAAATAAAATAGATAAACTCCTGGCCATGTTATTTCATGTTAATGAATTACTAAAATACAAGATGAAGAAGGAAATATCACAATGGGCACATCTGAACTACAAAATGTAATTGGAAACTATTTTGAAAATTTATACCCTAATAAAATAGAAAATATCCAAGAGATAGACAAATTTCTAGAGATATATGACCTACCCAAACTGAATGAGGAGGTCATATATGATTTAAACAGATCAATTTCAATTAATGAAAAAGAAAATGCCATCAAAAGCCTACCAACCAAGAAAAGCCCAGGACCAGATGGATTCTCAGCCAAGTTCTAAAAGACTTTCAAAGAAGAAGTAACACCAATACTCCTCAAGGTATTCCATGAAATATAAAAGGAGGGAATCCTTCCAAACTTATTCTATGAGGCTAATATCACCCTGATACCAAAACCAGATAAAGACACATCAAGGAAAGAAAACTTCAGACCAATATCCCTGAAGAATATAGATGCAAAATTCTCAATAAAATTCTGGCAAATTGCATTCAAAAACACATTAAAAAGATAGTGCACGACGATCAAGTGGGATTCATTCCAGGGTTGCAGGGTTAGTTCAACGTATGGAAATCAATAAATGTAATTAATCATATTAATAGACTTAAAAACAAGGATCATATGAATCATCTCAATAGATGCAAAAAAAAAAAAGCATTTCACAAAATATAGCTCACCTTCATGTTCAAAACACTAGAAAAACCAGGAATAGTAGGAACATACCTTGACATTGTAAAAGCTATATATGCTAAACCCAAGGACAGCATCATTCTAAATGGAAAAAATCTGAAAGCATTCCTGCTAAAACCTATAACAAGATAAGGATGTCCTCCTTCATCACTTTTAGGCAACATCATCCTTGAAACTCTAGCCAGAACAATTAGACAAAAGAAAGAAATTGAAGGGATACAAATAGGTAAAAAAGAACCCAAACTATCCCTATTTGCTGATGACATAATTCTATATCTAGAAAATACAAACAAAATTCCACCACAAAACTTCTATAACTAATAAATGAATTCAACAATGTAGCAGGATATAAAATCAACACCCACAAGTCAAACACATTCCTATACATTAGTGATGAATCCACTGAAAGAGAAATCCATTCACAATAGCCTCCAAAAAAAAAAAAAAAAAAAAAAAACCCTGGAAATCAATCCAACAGAAGAGGTGAAAGACCTCTGCAATGAAAACTACAGAACATTAAAGAAAGAAATTGAAGAAAACCTTAGAATATGTAAATATCTCCCATGCTCCTGGATAGGCAGAATTAGCTTTGTCAAAATGCTCATACTACCAAAAGCATTATACATATTTAATGCAATTCTATTAAAATCCCAATGACATTTTTCATAGAAATAAAAAAAAGCAATCATGAGATTTGGAAAAATAAAAGATGTAGAATAGTTAAAGCAATCCTTAGCAAGAAAAGTGAAGCACGAGGCATCACAATACCAGACCTTAACCTATACTACAGAGCTATACTATCAAAAACAGCAAAATATTGGCACCAAAGTAGACTTGTAGACCAATGGTACAGAATAGAGGACATAGAGACAAACCCACATAAATATGGCTATCCCATACTAGATACGGGTGCCAAAAACATTCACTGGAGAAAAGATAGCTTATTCAACAAATGGTGCTGGCAAGACTGTAAATCCATATGTAGCAAAATGAAATTAAATCTCTGTCACCCTGCACAAAAATAAATTCAAAGTGGATCAAAGTGGATATTAGGCACTAAACAGAGACCCTGTGCCTAATAGAAAAAAAAATATAGAGCCAAATCTTCACCTCATTAGCCTAGGATTTGACTTCCTTAACAAGACTCCTAAAGTGCAAGAAGTAAAATCAAGAAACCGTAAATGGGATGAATTTAAATTTTAAAAAAATCATATAATCATTAAAATTTAAAATTAATATAATCATTTAAATTTTTAAATTCGTCTCAGCAAAGGAAAAAATAAATAACATGAGAAGAGATCCTACAGGTTGGGAGAAAATCTTTACCACATTCACCTTCAATAAAGCATTAATCTCTAGGATATATAAAGACTCAAAAATCTTAACACACAAAATAAATAAATAAATAAATAAATAAAACAAAAACAAAAGACAAATAACCTAATCAGACACTTCACAAAAGAAGAAATACAATTGATCAACAAATTTATGAAAAAGTGTTCAACATCTCTAGCTATAGAGAAATGCAAATCAAGTACTCTAAGGTTTCATCTCACTCCTGTCAGAATGACAATCATCAAGAATATAGGCAACAATAAATATTGAAGAGGAGGTAAGGAAAAGGTACAATCATACATTGTTGGTGGGACTGCAAATTGGTGCAACCACTATAGAAAGCAGTATGGAGATTCCTCAGAAAACTGGGAATTAAAATGCTATTCATTTGACCCAGCTAACCCACTCCTTGGTTTATCTAAAGGACTTAAAATCAGCATACTATAGTGACACAACCACATCAATGTTTAACACAGCTCAATTCACAACAGCTAGCCTATGGAACCATACTAGGTGTCCCTCAATAGAGGAATGAATAAAGAAAAAATGGTATACATACTCAATGGAATATTACTTATCTTTAAAGAAGAGTAAAATTATGGCATTTGCCAGTAAGTGGTTGAATTTAGAGAATATCATGCTAAACAAAATAAGCTAATCCCACAACACAAAGGCTGAATGTTTTCTCTAATATTCAGATGCTAATTCACAATAAGGTGGGGAGCACTTAGGGAAGACTATCATTACCTTAGATTAGATAGAGGGAAATGATGGGAGGGAAAGGGCGGGAATGTGGGGATAGAAAAGATAGTAGAACAAAACAGACATTATTACTGTATGTATATATGTGACTACATAATCCATATGATTCTGAAACATGCACACTCAGAAAAATGAGAAATTATATCCCTTCTATGTATGATATATAAAAGTACATAAATGCATTTTACTATTATGTATAACTAATTAAATAAATTTTAAAATAATATATATGAATGTTAAAAGAAAATGTAATAATTCTCTATTGTCTTAATATTTGAAATATTTAATATATAATCATTAAAAATTTTAAATACATTTATCTTTTTAGTGGCAGTATACATTGGTAATTGAACAGTTAGTCTATAGTTTATAACTTTGGTTCAAATCCTAATTTCACCTCTTACTAGCCATCTAACTGGGAAATTTGCTTAAACTGTCCATATTCTCATTTTCTCATCTGTTAAAGTGTGGAAAATAATAGTGCATACTTCTTTGGATGTTATAAAAATCAGTGAAATAATATCTGTTAAGCATGAAGAATAGTAGCTTGTTCAGTTCATGTTACTACCCATAGTTATCACTAAAAAAAATTATTGGTAGATCAATTTTAGCATTAAAAAACATCCACTAAAGTCTGCATACATTTTGAACCACTTAAACATATTTTAATTATAAATTTATCTATCTCTCTCTCTCTCTCTCTCTCTATATATATATATATACATTTTGAACCACTTAAACATATTTTAATTATAAATTTATCTATCTACTATATATATATATATATATATATATATATATATAGAGAGAGAGAGAGAGAGAGAGAGAGAGAGAGAGAGAGAGAGAGAGAGGATTTTTAAATGTTAGCATTCTGAGTATAAACAAGTTATTTCCTCAGATACTGAGAATTGAAATGTTACTCAAAATTCTGAAGATCTCTTGGGACCTGTAAAAACACGTGCATATAAAGAATATGGATTCAGAAGGGTGGTATTAAGTAGCATAGTCTGTTATAACTGGGCTCTTCTGTCCCTTTACAATCATTGGTAAATCCCTTTGCAGCTAGTTACATTAAGGATTTGAAGCATAAGAAGAGTCAGGCTTTACCACTGTGAAGTACTGAGGTGTCCTCTCATTAGCTTTCCTGGACTTCTTAGAATAGGCTGGTGGTTACAACTAAGTGTGTAAAAATCTAGACATTTCTAAGGTTTTCAAAACTCCTGGGAGTTCCTGAAACCCTTTCAATGGATGCATGAGGTCAAAACTGTTGTCCTAAGGAATTCAAGGCATACTAGATATTTCTTGCCTCTTCTACTGAGTTGATCTTTGCCCTGATGATATAGAAGCACTTGTGGGCAAAACTGCTGGTACCACAGTAGGAATCAAGGCAATGAAACCAAACTCTAGTTCCAGTTTTACTTGAGTATGTTTTCCATGAAGAGGTAAACACTAAAAATCTTATAAAATTCTGACTCTTGAGAGTTCTTCATAAATGGAAAGCACTGAGAATATTAAAAAAAAAACAAAAAATTTTTGCTACATATTGCAGTATAATGGTTGATCCCAGGGTAAGAATTTATGTGATCACTTGAATTTCAAGCTAAATAGGTCACTTTTTTTTTTTTTCTTGGAGCATTGTTTATACTTGAAAAAACAGCCAAAAAACTGTACTTTTCCAGACCCGAATTTTGGCAGATATTTTTTTTAAAAATGAACAAATTGAGCAATCACTTTAAGGAAAAGTACTGACAGTATCTGTTGTCGATTTGAGATTATATATATATGTATATATATAATCTCATATATGTATATATATATTATAAAATATATAAAACATATAAACATATATATATATATATATATATATATATATATATATATATATATACTTTAAAGCAGTATCCCCATCTTGGACTTGACACTTTCTTAATATTTAAAGATTTTTTTAATCTTGTCTGTATTAATATTTATAAAATTTTTAAAAATTATATAATTAAGCTTGTCAATAAATAGAACATCTTCATATTTCAGTGTAATCTAAATTTCCAAATGATTAGTTCATGATATTACAGAACATACATGGGTAAATAAAAGATTACTTTAAAGTGAAAAACAGATTAACATGAAAGGTACACAATTGAATTTAGCATAGCATAGTAGTCAATGTTTATTTCTATGAGTTCAGATTCCACATTGTGACTAATCATTGGAAATTACTTCAGGGTATGTTTTGGAATAGTATTAAAGAAATACATGCATGATTATCTGAAAAAGATATTAAAATGCAATTAAATTTTCCAACTCCATACCTTTGTAAAGCCAGACTTCTTTCATACATTTTTACAAATCTAACCCATTCAATTAGATTAAATGTCGAATCAAATAAGATAATCTATCTTTTATAAACTCAAATATTAAAGCTATTTTCAAAAGTGTCATGCTATTGTTTTCATTAATTATTTGGTTGGAGAAAAATATTATTTTTCACAAATAATTTTCTTTGTAGTAACATGCAGTAGTTTTATTACAGTTACCTCTAAATTAATTAGCACATCAACATTAAAGTCTTCTCATATTTCACTTCCATTGTGTTAAATATCAATAGATACAGAACTCACAAGCAAAGCTCTTTGTGGTGATCAATATTTCTTATGAGAGAAAGGGTTCTGAGACTGAAATGTTGGGAGTCATCTGATGAATTTTAGATTTTTCTTTTAGTTGTAAATGGACACAATATCTCTATTTATTTGTTTTTATGTGGTGCTGAGGATCTAACCCAGGGCCTCACACATGCAAGCCAAGAACTCTAAGACTGAGCTACAACCCCAGCCCTGTCTGATGAAATTTGAATCTTTCTTGAAAGCTAATCCCTTGATATTGATGGTGGATATATTGGTAGGGCTCATCTTCATTTTTTTTTCTGTTTTTTTTTTCTTTTGTTGGACTAATCACTGGAAATATCAGAACTGAATGGAAAATCTTCCAAGGCTGCTGGACTTTCAGAAACCTTGCTATTTAAGAAATGTATCTCTCTCTCTCTCTCTCTCTCTCTCTCTATATATATATATATATATATATGTGTGTGTGTGTGTGTGTGTGTGTGTGTGTGTGTGTCACACACACACACACACACACACACACATAACATACCTCAGAGCAGTCCTTGTATTTACTACATGTCTGTCCTTGAACAATGAAAGCTTATTTAATATAATATTTACATCCTTTTTGTTGTTGTCCTATAGACTAATGAGATGATTCTAGCAAATCCTTAAGACTCACATTTGAAATTCCAAATTAAGACATCTGAAAATTATATTAATCAGTTGAAAAATTGGGAAGCTGCATTAGCCTCAGTACATAATTATGTTTCCAGTTTTGGCCAGAAAATGAACTTTTCAATGTATAGGTTTAAAAAACAGTCATCTGGGGACATGTGTACTCATTTGTACCAACAGATACATAGTAACGGAAATACAGAAAAGGAATATGAAATGTTTGAGAAATTATTATGAGAACACCTGCCAATAAATTATGCTTTCTTTTTGTTGTCATCAAGGATGTATCACATGAGGTAAGAAAGTTATTGTAAACTATCACCTTCCCTGCTCCAGAGGAAATAGTGCACCTCTTCCCACTTCTAGGCAGACATTCAGCTTTGACATCAATTGTATTCATCTCTCTCTCTGTCTACTGGCTCCTAGACTGAATGATCAGAAGTATGCTTGATTGCTTGGTTACTAAAAGAATATTTTAAAAAAATCAGGTAGAAAAGTGGAAATATTTAATAAAATATCTGAATATCTAAAACAGAAAATGAAGGCATCTTTAGTTAAACCCTCTGCTTTATTCTCTCTCAATGTCCTGAAATATCCATTTCTCTGTGAAGAAAAGAATTAAATTAAGGCATAAATGCAGGAAGACAAGTCACTTCTCATTTTTCCAGGTCTTAAGACAGCATTACTGTCTACTAAAAACATATGTTTAATTTTTTCAAAAATAAAATTTTGCTATTTTAATGTCAAAAGCACAGGATATTCGTTACAAGATGACTAGTTCAAACTGTAAATAAAGGTTGACAAACTGAGTTTTTTGTTTTCAATTGTGCTCCTAGATTTATTTTACTTTATTTGTACCAAAATTGAGGTATTGATCTTGAGTGCTCCTTATCTTATAAAATTTAGCTGTGTTGAAGAAATAAAATAATCTGGTTTTTCTTCCTTTGCATAATCAAAAAGATTTTACAGGAAGAAAAAGTATGAAATCTGGTATTAGGTAGCCTCCACCACAGCCATGAATTATGTTGTATTTTAGACAGGAGGATCTGGGTATGAGAAAGACTTAAAGAGCAGAGGGACGCCCCAAATCAGAATGCTTTGGGGGTCTCCATGGAAGGTCAGAAGCATTGAGTGTGTAATAAGCGGGGGGCAACACAGCAGCCATTATCTTCCCTTTGACAGAGCGGCTCACTGACCTGGCATGCTGGCAAATGGAGAGGAAAACTCTGCTCCGAGATGTAAATTCCCCATACAGGTCCCTCATGAATATCTTGTCTCCAGGATTCAAGCCAGTGACCTGGAAAACAAGGTTCCTCCCCAATCAAAATGACAGGCTGAGCTGGTTTCCTGTTAGGAAGACTACGAGGTGTGTAAAAAAATTATGATTTCTGAGGGGAAAAAAATGAGATGTCACACAGAGCAAAATATTACTTTCAAATGGTCCTCCGCAGTTCTTTTGAATGGCAGCTGTTAAGAATTCAATTGTGTGTGTGACACGCTGGAATCCAGAATGGAAGTTCTGTTGGGGGCAGGAATGAATAGAAATTTTCAATTTAAATACTCATTTGAGAATATTTGAATATCTGTCATTCTTTGTAGCCTAAAGGTTAATTCTTGAAAAAATAATTTCCATTAGTAACACAAATTCTAACCTTGTCAAATCCTCTTATGTAATGCATCAGTGCTGAAAGGCATATCCTTGCAAAACTGTACTATTAAATGTGTAATCCTGGTTTATAGACAATGTTTTCCTCCAGAAGTTTCATTTATTTATAAGGTACTTGTTAATGGAGAATTCATTATGTTTACTTTCATAGACAATATGAAATAATCATTAATTATCAACTGTTGAATATAAAATATATCAAAATGAAAAATAAATACCATGTATTATATAATCCATTGAAAAAGATGTGTCTAATTTCTGCAGAAAACATTACCATTTAAAAGTACTATACTATGTATACTGCAGTAACACCTTAGGTTTTGGTTATATTTTAGAAAAATATTTAATTAAAATGTTCTACTAAATATTAACAATATCATGTTTTCTACTTTAAAATAATAACATAAAACTGTAAATCAGGACAAATGAATGTTTTGGTGATACTATAACCTATTTAATTAATCATGTGCTCAGTAAAATAAAATTTTAAAAAGGAATGTATGTATATTTTTCTTAGAGAAATATAATTTTAAGTTCCCTTTTTCATAAGTTTTTTTTTCATGTGGCAATATATAAATCAATATTTTTAGTACATTATTTTTCAATCTTATAAGTTTCTTTTTTCTAAGTTATTTTTAATTTACATATGAAATCATATTTGTGGTGTATAGTGTGTTTCAAATACATGTGCACATTATGGAATGGATATTTCAAGCCATGTAACATTAGTATACATCATTTTACATACTACTTATTTTGTTCTGAGAAAACTTAAAATCTCTCAGTAATTTTCAAATATACAAAATGTCATACTTGAAAAGATAAAACAAAATCAAAAATGAATATTTTGGGAGGTGTTATTAGGAATTTTGTACATACACAATTGTACATACACACAAATACACACACAGAGACAATTTTCCACTTTTACTTCCACAAGAAATTTCCACTTCCATATATTTTAATTGTATTTTTCTATACTTTTGCATTAAGTATAATCTAAACAAAAATGACACTCAGTATTTTTTATCATCCTTTTCTCAGAGTTTGGAATAATCTTCCAAAAGATTTGTCCATCTCATGGAAGCCCATGAGCTCTATCACTGGTATTAAGAATGACTTTGATGTTTTGGAGTTATTATGAGCTCCTTTTGGAAGACTACAATTTAAATTTGCACACAGAGCTTAGAGAGAATGAATGTGTTAATGAGATCCAACAGTGGATTGCACACTCAAATTATCATCAATTGTGCATGAAAATTTTCCAGGCTATTTGTTCTGAAAATAAGCACTAAATTATGCATTCAAGTTAGATTCAGGCATAAAAATAGGTTTTCACAAATATTTTCAAATGGCAATTTTTGCGTGTGCAAATACTATGCAATCATGTTACATGTGTTTTCTCTTTACTAGATTAAAATCAACCTACACACCAGAGCATTCAGTGTCAAAAAATATAGGTAGATTTATTTTCCATTCTGAAATTATACCCTGGAATAATAAAATTCACAATTGCTTATAAAACTACTGTAAGCATAACTTCTATTTGTTTCAGCCACCAAAATATACCTTCAACCTAAGGAAACTATAGTTAAGTATTCATTTTTCAGTAAACATTGATAGTGGTGATAGTTTCCATGAATCTACATCTGATTTTTTGAATGATTTTAAAATACCAGAATATTCATCTTCTCAACTTCCACATCGTAATAACCAATAAAAATTTAGCTGGAAAGGTGATTTTATAATTATATTTTAGCAAAAAATTGATATTAGGATATTGAAATGGCAAATAAATGATTTTTCTCTTTGGCTAGATCTAAAAATTTCCAAACCCAAGATTGTTAATTTTACTCAAGAAATCATGGTTAAACTATAGTCAAATAATAAAAAGTCCAAGTTAAATTTGATCAAGGGATGACTCATTCTTTGCTACATTTTAGGTCAGAGTTAGATAAATCTTCTTTATTGTTACCTCATCTGTGCATTTAACAAAGGGTCCTAAACTTGATAGCAGATGTAGATGAGATGGGACCTTTGCTTTGTTTGAGGAAGAAATGGGTGACCAGTGGTAACAGCATGAACAGCAGGGTATTTTACTAAATTCTGAGTTATAAGTCTCACATATTTATTCAAAGGGTATCTAATTGGCCTATTGCCATTTAGGAACCTGTTATTGGGAAATGTTTGAGCTAGAAAGGACCTTAGAAGCAGAGTCTGATCTCTCCATACTTACTGACAGCTGTAGAGGTTCCAAAATGATTTTGGAATGGCTCAAAGTCGCACACAAGACTTCAGTGGCTTCCTAATAAACTTGTTTATACTTCAGATTATTCTTCAAAGTTCATTATGGTTGAAATGGCAAAAATACTGTCTTCGCAATGGTCTACTTAGTTACAGGGCCTGGTAGTTAATTTACAGGATATAAATATTCCAAACAGCCTTGCTATTATTTTGATGGTCTTAAAAAGATATTTCATATTCAGGGAAAGTGTACATTAACATTTCATAGTAGGTGAATTCTGTTATTGGTACCATCATTTTCATAACCTGTACTCTTCTCCTGACGAGTTTTCTTTTCATAAGAGTGAATCTTTCCTTTGGACTTTTCACTCCTCCTCCCAAAAGTTCACTGCTTGCAAATCCCCCTAGTGACACTATTATCCATGACACACACTCTCTGGGCTGACCTCCAAAGTCAGACTGTTCTTTGCTATCTTTTCCCTCCCCTCAGATTAAAGTGTATCCCTAGGTGGCTGTCTTTGCCAAGGGTTGTTTGACTGTAAGAAACTGAAATCCATTCCAACTAATCTAAGCAAATGGACATGGCCATCTGTCCAAAGCCAAGAGCAGAAATTGTAGCCACACCGTATGTGGAACTGGGAAAAGGACCTGGGAGGCCATCTATAATAAAAGCAATTATCCTGTCCATCTGTTTTTCCCTGAGCTAGCATGTGTATACACTCTTCTCTCCAATGCATCTTTTTATCTTCAGAGTACCCTTTGCTTATTTGCATCTTGACTTGCCCTGCAATATGACCTCTCTACTATTTTGAGTCTGCACACTTTACTAGTCTGTTGCCTGCATTTGATTTACCTGATCTCTAAACATACCAATGGTAGTTTTCTCTAATAACCCAAGAAGCCCAATATAGCTTCTACATTGTATGTCCAGCCCAGAATTAGTCAGCTATATCAAGTGGAAAGGAGGGAGGTGGGAGGGAGAAGGAGAGAGAGAGGAAGAGGGAGAGTGAAAAGGAGAGGGGGAGGGAGAGGGAGAGAGAAAGGAAGAGGGAGAGTGAAAAGGAGAAGGAGAGGGAGAGGGAGAGGGAGAGGGAGAAGGAGAGGGAGGGAGGAGGGGGTAAAGACTTGGAAAAGGCAACTCTGTTATTAAAAAGAACTCTAATTTTTTTTTTCTGCACAGATATGTTGTCTTTTGTTAAGAAAAGATTTAAGATTTTAAGGCAAGTTTATTAAATAATTTTTATTAGTGTGTTTAAGAAGTTCTTGAGCATATTTTTATATCATTTTTCTTATTGTATTTTTCATTTTAATGTTTTATGAAGCCTAGACAATAAGCTCTAATATTTTCAAGGAGCTGCACTGAAAATTATATAAGTGAAAGCATCTGGGTATAGGGCAGTTGCCTGTGAAGGCAACTGTCTCTGTTTCATTTATGCAATTATCGTGTATGTTTCTCTTAAGTGTTACACATGGGGAAGGGATCCCCCATGAAAAGAAATTACAAATAATTTTAAAAATTATGTGTAGGATAGATGAAACGTCCAGAAGCAGCAGAAAGCCTGATATTTTGAAATTCCTAATCAAAAGTCTCTTGCTGTAATTCAAAGAATGTTATTAATAGTTGTTTTGATGGGCATCATGAAAAACTGGTGGAAAGGTAGTACTGCTATAGAGGTTTCATATAGAGTCCAACAGGAAAAGTTTTGATTTGAGAGATAGGAGACCTAGATTTTAGTCCCAATTTGCCATTTACTGATTTAGGGTTCAGCATAAGGTTCTCTTTCTTTTGGACTCATGAGAAACGGGTAAGTGAATGGTTTATAAACTTAGTAACTCATGGAATCACATTGCAGTGGTGGGCAGTTGGGAGGAATGTCAAAGCAAAACCCAACAATCTCAAAATATCTGGGAGTGGTGCCCAGAAATGTGTATTTTTTTAAAGCACACATTTTCTTTTTTCTAATGTAGTTGTCATTTAGATTAGGAAATTCATTTAGCTGATCTCTCAGTTGAAAATCTAAGAAACTAATATTCTTAGACTAACCTTTTCTCCTGAACTGCTCTGTTCAAAATGGAATCTGGGATTGCCATACTGAGTAAAACCAGACTTCCCTTGGGATAAATTCACACATCTGCCATTATTTTCTCCCACGGAAGCTAATAGAGATGTCTATTTTCCTAAAGCTTACCTCAGTTGAGGATCCAGCAGCTCTTCAACCATTAATGTTTTTTGATTTCTAGTTTTACTATGCTGCTTTCACTTCACAATGTTGTACCTTTACATTGTTTACAGTTTCTAATTCTCTTCTAGGTCTTAATTTTAAGTTTACACAGACTTCTGACAGCATGACCTTTCCCAGATACATTTCTTTAAATGCCCAGTCTCATTTATGCAATTATCTTCAATGCTTCTCTCATGTATTACACAATTATACAACTTTCTTATATTAAATAGAAGAACTTGGCTTATTTTTTTTTCATTTTACTGACATGTTGCAGAAACCATACCTTATTTATTTTTCTATTACCTGTGTCTAACACATTGCCTGGAAAAAAAAATGCATGCTTTCAAAATGAGTGAATGAAGCCCTGAAAAAATGCTGCTGCCATTATTTTTACCATCTTCACCACCACCATCACTGCCAATATATACATCTAAGGGCTTTGTGTATCTATTTCCATTTACTTTTCTTTTTTAAAAGTAATTTAAAAAAATATTTTTTTAGTTGTAGATGGACACAATAACTTCCTTTATTTTTATTTTTATTTTTTTTGTGGTGTTGAAGATTGAACCCAGTGCCTCACATTTGCAATGCAGGCGCTCTATCACAGAGCTACAGCTCCAGCCCTCCATTTACTTTTCAAAGAACAAAATGAGAAGTATTTACCTACTTTGGTCTCCCCCCTTAACCCCCTTTTTATTTTCAGATAAGAAATTTGGGCCTGGCATAAAATAAATGGATCAAGGTCAACATGTTGGTAAGCAGCAGAGCCAAAGTCTAAATCTAGTCTGACTTTGGAGCCCAAGGTCTTAACCACAAAGATATATGTCCTCCAACATTTATTATAGTTGCTCTGCAGTCTGGAGGAGTAAAGATTTGTTAGACTGCTTTGGAGTCAAGGTCATCAAATTATTCACAAAAAGAGGAGCAAGAAAGACATTTGCTGCTTTCCAATCACCATTCACCCAACCCTAGATTTTTTGTCTTTGTCTCCGCTTTTTCTTCATGGCTGCATTTATGTGCAAACTGTGGTCAAGGCAAGATGACAGTGATTCTGGTTTATATTGTGAAAGTCAGGAAAAATATACCATTCTGCCTATAATACATCAACCAATAAAGAATTAAAACAACAAAGCGAACAAAAATTTCACATAACCACCACTGTTTGCTAGGTAATAAAAATATGGTAGCTAATTAAAAATATTTAGCCTACGATTTCACAAACAATAAACAAATGCAAATACTACTATTGGTAATTTCTGGCCAGTACTGGTTAGCAATCTTTAAAACAGTCTCAATGACCTTTATAACTGAGGCAGACCTTGATTTACTGGTCTCCCTGCAGTCATTCCTACATGTGGTCTTTTCTGTCTGCCTGGGGTCCCAGGACGATAACGGCAGGAGAAGCAGCTGAAATGTTTTGAAAGATTACCTTGTCTCACATACTTTACATATTTCAGTTCACTTCATCCTCAAAATGACCCTGTCAGTAAAAACTTAATATTATTCCTGCTTCACATGGAGAAACTTGAGGCCTAGAGAAATCACATAAATCAATATTAACATGTAGTTTGTAAATGGAAATCCTTCTGATTTCAAAGCCTGGGATATTGGTAATCACTTTGTCATACCTATCACAATTCTGCCACATTCCAAGTTTCCCCAGCTTTGCATGGGCTGTTGCCTTGTCTTGCATACCTTCCCCATTCATCCACCTGGCTGTCTTCCACTTGCCCTTCTGAAATCAGCTCAAACATTACCCTTATGGAAAGCTTTTTTACCAACCCTTCTACAAACTACTTCTATTAAGTTATCTTGCTCCTTGTCTTCTTTTCCTTCTTTTTTTAATACCTTTATTCTATTTATTTATTTTTATGTGATGCTGAGAATTGAATCCAGGTAAGCACTCTACCTCTGAGCTATAGCCCCAGCCTGCTCTTTGTCTTCTTGTTTAGCAACATTCTACTATTATACTTATAAAATCATATTAAATTTTTCCCACAGTGTATTGTGGACTCTTCAAGGACAGGAATAGTATATGCTTATGCTCTCAATATCCATCAAAGTGACTGGCTTACATAAATTTATACGTACAAAACAGATAAACTCAATTTTTTAATTCAAAAATACATATATATATATATAATTGCAAATTAATTATCCAGAGATTATTAACTATTAAATTTAAACTATATACAGATATAGTTTAAATTTAAATCTAACTGAAGAGTTGAAAAACAGGATACAAAATTACAGTCTAGTATTTTATCCAGATACATCAAATATTAAGCTTTCTATGTATACTTTATCACTTTTTTACTTCTATCTCTAGCTCTGCCTCCTTCTCTCTCTCTGTATATATGCATGTATGTGTATGTAATATATATATATATATGTGTGTGTGTGTTTCTCACACGCATTTAAGAGGGAATGGTAACTATCTGTCCACCTTATGTATATGAGAGAAAGACACCAAGTTGCTGATATAATGATATAATATCCCTTTCAATTCTTAATTACTTCAGTATATATTATCTAAAACAAGAACGTTCTCTTATATAACTATACCACAATCATCAAACGAAATTTAGCAGTGATTTTTAAATCGTACATTATTTACATCATTTGCAGTCAACATTTCAACTCTGACTAGTTACACTTTGGTGTTTCTGATGGCTCTCAGTTTCCAGTCCAGTATCATTCACTGTCTTTAGTTATCATCTCTCTTTAGACTCCCTTAATGAGGAATTGTTCCTGGCTCTTGTCCCCTCTCTTACTCCTCATCATATAGTAGGGCACATACCAGTTATATCACCAAATGACTGATGGCTTGATCTGATGTATGGCTTAATGTTTCTTCTTTATTAGATTAAAGTTATATATTTTTGACAAAAATTTCATAGAAATCATACTGTACTCCTCACTGCATCACACTGAGAGGCACATTTTGTTTTAAGTTTTTTTGTTTATTTTGTTTTTATTCACATTTTTGGCAATGCTCACTTTTGATCATTCCTGTAAGGTGGTATTCTCTGTTTCTTCACTTTAAAAAAAAAGTAGTTAATAATCCCTGGATAATTAACTTGCAATATGTTAGAAGATCCTTTAAAAATCACGTATTTAATTCCTCCTTCAAATTTTACATTTTTGCGTGATAAAGATGGAAAAAAATTTTACATTTTTGCCTATTAATATTGTGTAATGGTGATTTTACAATTTCACGATTCCTTGAACATTTATTTGTTAATATTCTACATTAATACAATTTCTTTTTTCTTATTATTGATTAATTGATTTTAATATATACTCATGGGTTTTTGTTTTCTTTCAAGCTTTATTAGCAGAACAAACAGTTTTTAAAAGATAAAATAGTTTTATATTTGGCCAGTGGGATGCTCCTAAACTTGGAATTCTTTTGCTTATTCCATTGACATATTATTCAAGTTTCTTTTTGCTACTTCTCCTCTAGGAATTTTCAGAGTGAGCAAAATTTTAATGTTAAGAGAGAAGGTACCCTGGGTGGGAGATGAATGGTTTCCTGAACGGCAGGAGCTGTGTTCAGTGGCATGCTGCAGTTGGTTGAGAATCAGTAGTTTGTGTCTCTTCCTAGCTTCCCAACATCAGTCTGTAATTTGAAATCAGGCACAGAAATATTCAGCTTTCCTCCTCTTCCCCAGGAGATATAGTTGTAACTATCCAGCACACTGCTGGCAATGCTCAAATTTGTTCGACCACTTTATTCTTGGCAAGTCAGCATCCAGAGTAGAAGTTGGTGTAGCTTTCCTTAAAATCCCTCTAATTCCACATGGATCTCTTGCCTTAGAACAGAGTTTGAAGGAGTAGGATGTCAGAATGAATGGGAGACAAATGGCAGCTAGGAGTGAATTATCCCATAGACCATCCCTCCCAAATGTGTAAAATAGGAGTCATAACCCCAGAATCATGTGATAGAAAGATGTCATTCTGATTCTAGGAGCTTGACTCTTTGGGGTCTCAGAGGGCTGTGTGCCTGGAGCTGAGGAGGTCCCTTCTGAATGGGCAAATACAATTACCCAGCTTCAATGGATGTAGTTGCCATTTAGGTTCACTGATTCCCCTTCCCCTCAACCTTGCAGCCCCCATGCCAGGTCTTTGTCTCACTGAAGCTCATCACAGAGAACTGCCCCAGATAACTACAAGTTAAAAATGCTTGGGTGATTTTGTTCAGGAAAGTGGGGTCTCTATCAAATTCTTATTTAAAATGAGTGTGCCCAACTGGAACATTTATTTATCTCAGATAGATAAGCAAGCTGAGGCTTGTTTTCATCAGCTCCAAATTTGCTTTGACACAGGAATGTTGACACTACAACCCAGACTCAAATTTGATCACATGCTTTTACCGAAAGGATGGCTAGCAGTTTGGGATTTCTCTAATGTGACAGTACTTGAGTGTACTATACAGCTTTAAGTGTAATAGCATTTGAAAGGCTTGCTCTACACTAAGAGGAGTTGTAGATTCTTGAACAAATGCAATTTTAAGTGCTGTGCTCTTCTCAGAAAAGTAACTAGGTATATGAAGGCTTTAGCCAAATCTACAAAAGAGCACTCTCTCTCAGTCTGCAGTTTGCAGTGGTATGAAGTGTATGTATACACATTTTTTTTTTCACTTTCCTCTTGGTCTTGTGTTAAACAAGCTGTATTTTCTCTTATAATGATTTCTAGAGTAATTTAAAATGAAAACAGGGAAAGTTTTATTCAATTTGCTTTATTATTTGAATAGGATTGTGTTCTGACAATCTGCATGTGACAAGAAGAGGTATAGAGGAATATTAAAGGCTGTCACCTGCTATTAAGTTGGAATTTTTGATGAGGCTCAAAGATAGGTCTCTATGACCTGGAAAAATAAATCAAGGTCACCATTTGACTCATGCAAAGTCTTTTTAGCCATTTATATTGCAATGTAATTATAGCAAACTGATGTGCAATCCTGTAAAAGATGTAGCCTAGTCACACTGATACATATGCATTGTGGGATGAATAAATGAAAAGAGAAAACACTGTGCCAAGGAAATTGCCTATATTATTCATTTTGAGAAGGTTCTACATATTGCACAGCCAACTTAAGCATGAGTTTCTGGATCCCCATTCTTCAGTGATATTCAGGTTGTGTTGTTTACTAGCATTCACTTATTGTTGTGATTATTAATATTTGCCCTTGAAACATAGTCCTGTTATTTTACCTGATCCAAGAAATGAGTGTTGTTGCAAAACTGAAACATTTTAATTGTAATTTTCAAACCTTCAAGGTACAACAATAAACCTTATACCAAATACTCTGTAGAATATATGTTGTGATTTCCTTTGCTGCAATGACTTTCAGGTGTTGTGGGAGCAGATAAATGGTCTTATTTCTGGAAGATTCTGTATTATTGGTCCCAGAGTTAGATTCAGTTTGATAAAGTCAGTCAGTTTTTATTCTCCTAATCTAGGAGTGGTAGTATAAATCCCCAAGCAAAAATGTATTTGGAGTTAGGTGAGCTGTGGAGGCACTTTCTTATTTCCAATAATTTTATCCCTTGGTTGAAGAGAAAAGAGTTGACTGGCAGGAAGTTTGCCTGAAATATGAAAAAGACCAGTCCAGAATTTATTGGTTAAAAATTATAACAAGATAGCTGATTATTTTTATTCTTGCTCTTAATCAAAAGTTGCTCCTTTCCCTGGTTATTCTCTGGAGAAAATAAACAAAAAACTTTAAAACTGAGAAGTGATCAAGGAGCAGAGAGCTATAGACAACAAGAACTGAAATTAAAATTTCTGTACCTGAAAAGACAAAAAATACAAGACATAGGTGGATAGGGGTTTCCTCCCTTTCTATTCTAGGGGACTCCAGTACATTGTTGCACTTAACTTATTCAATAGTTCAATGCAATGATGAAATATTGAGCACATATTGAATTTTTATAAATCCAATTCTTTTTCATAGACACCAGTAAATATATAATTGAACTCTAAGTTTTTCAGTTGTTTAGAAGAAATTCTACCTTTCAATATGCATGTATATTCCAATCTCAAAGTCTTTGACTTTGCTCTTTGGGTTACATCCTCAAAGTTTTATGTGATATCTCCTTCATCTAAGACTGTCAGAATTCTCTGCCTAGTTAGTATCATGGGGAAGAAAATATATAACTATATTTTCATATATATATGTATATGTGTGTATATATATATATATATATATATATATATATATATATATTCTGTCCTCCTGTGAACATTTCTTTTCACATTTTCTCTAAAACCTAAGTTAAAAATTACTAAGTTAATTTTCTTAGAGCTCCTTTTATAAATGAATTTTCTAAATAAAAGAAGTTGGTATTTAATTTATAAAGAAAAAGTTTTGGCCATTTTCAAAGATGAGTTGATATTTTTAAAATCATTTTTGAAAATTATTATAATATAATAATTAAACTTATTTTATGGTATATTACAACCAAACTCAGAAGTTACAAAAAAATTGTCTTTCATTTCTTGCTGATCAAATTTTAATGTTGTGTCAAACTTAATTGCCGACTGTGATCTCAAATTTGTATTCCTATCTTAAGAAGACTACTAGTGGTTCTGGATGTCATAATGATGATCTAGCCACATTTGACTGGATTAAAGGAGGCAACTTATTTATTCATTGATTTTCTCAAGGATATTCATAATTCAGTGGACACCATACTAAATGTTCAGATAAAAGAAACGCATCAACCAATAAAATAAAATGAATTCTCATTTCTATAAACAGTTACTTTTTCAGAATACCTAATGTACATGTTCTAAAGTTTGGCTTAAAGGAGATTTAGTTTCCAGGTGAATGGGGAGGAGTGTTTAGCAACACATTTAAAAACTGAAGAGATTGTAAAGCTGAATCACATCCAATGCTGCAGAGTAGCATAAATAGGATTGTCTTTCTGTGCATTTTTAGTAGTTAATATGCAGATAGAGCACTTTTATGGAATTAGTTTGGCTTCTGTTCAGCTTCCAGCAATATCAATATTAAGTCTCTAGTACAGTTGAATAAGTAGAGGATTAACATATTTCCAGATACAGTTTACTATGTATCTTAATGGTTGATTTCTTGTACTAAAAAAAAAAAAAAAAATCTGATGTTACTACACAAATTGCTTCACTCTAAAGACACAGAAAATCATCGTAGCCATTTTAGATACAAATCCATTGAGTGGCTTTAAGAAAAAAAGAATAGATTTCTTTATGCATTATTCTAACATGATCAGTTGTTCATATTTTCTAAAAATGGCAATTTCCAGATACAATGAATATTAGCTTTGTTATTAAATCATTAAAATATCTCAGTTATTATTACCCCTCTCTATTTTTATTCTTATTTCTTCTTCCTTTCAGGCAAGTAGGTATAACAAAATATACATAACTGCTGTCTGTACTGTTCCTAGAGCAAGTTCTATTTTGCTTGCACTTCATCTGCAATTTTCCTTTTGAGATTTGGCACATTATATGTAAAAATTAGAATATCTGCCACTAGTATTGTAGATTATGCCAGACAGAACCATCAATACGAAAAAGAAAAATAAACCACTGCCTTTTGTAGATCACTCTTCAGCCAATCACAGTGACAAAATAATTGTAGAACCAGTAGATTAGTCAGACCACATGGGCACAGGACACTGAGTTTGACAGAAGCAAATGTGCTATTAAAGAAGTAGCCAAGTAAGAGCATGCTGACACTTCTTGTGCTGTCTGGGAATATAGAATGCTTTCTTTGAGAGAATGTCAGGGCACAGTGATTACCATAATTAAAACATACATATATGGCACATTTGTAACTGTTTAAAGATCCAGCATGTAAAGATTAGACACAACTGGAAATCTGCCAGAGTGACTGTGGCCTAAGGATACCACTGAGTTCAGGTATTAAAGGTAACGCCCATCTAAATAAGGCACAGCTCTAACCTCAAAGATTCTGCTTCATGAAAAACATGGTGCCAGAATCTGTTTACTCACATATGGTGTGAAAGAAAACATCAGCTCATTGGCTTCATTCTGTTTTTTTTTTTTTTTTTTTTAACCAGGCTGCAGAAACTGAGACATTTTGATTCTTATGTTTTATAGAGAAGCCAGAAAGCATTTCTCTCTCTGTGAGACTCTAGCAATAAAACAGTCTGGAAAGTCACTTTAATTATTATGCAGTGAAGGTTGAATTGGCAAGTATCATGTCAATTAGTGCCTGGGCTAACTTTCAACTTCCAGACATACCAATATTGTGTAAAGCTCTTCACAATTGTGTGTACCCTGTAGTTTGTGGAGGTTTATTTATCTCTGGCACCTGGGTAAAAAATTTTTATATGCACCAGTTTGCCTCTAAAATTAGCTTTCAAGACAAAGAAAAAAATGTGTGTTGGTGGGTATGTTTAATTAGTAGACTAGTTTAATATAGAGTATGAGCAGTGTAATGTTTTAATTTATTTAATAATCCAGGTAAAAGTACAAATTTATTTTCCAAGAATAACTGCTCAGGTATATTTCTAGTATTATTTATTAAACAAATTATACATGAGGTTGAATTATGCACACTAAATTCAAGTAATTATCTGTTGTAAAAATAATTTTCTTTAAACTTTCCTTCATCAAAAGATAAATTAAGTCCGGGTAAGGAGGCACATGCCTGTAATCTAGTGGCTTGGCAGGCGGAAGAAGAAGGATAGAAAGCTCAGAGAGCCTCAGTAACTTAGTGAGGTCTAAACAATTTAGTGAAATCCTGTCCCTAAACAAATAAATAAGTAAGTAAATAAATAAATAAGCCAAGTGTTTAAATGCACCTGGGTTTAATCTTTGGTACCCAAATAGTAATAATAATAATAATAGTAATAGTAATAATATATAAATTAATTTTAGTCACTAAACTACATTTGTTAGAATTTTAAAATATTTTAGAGAGAAAGCATTCTTTGCTCATGGCAAATAACTAGGCAATTGAAATATTTATGAAATGTTTGTATAAGTGATTATCTAAGGGGGTGATAACTTACTTTAGGGTGTATTTTTGTTTTTAAATGTGATCACCTTTCTTGAGGTAACAATGAATAGCATGGGCAGTCCAATTATCATGTAAGTTTAGCTTCCCAGCTAAATTGTCAGTTTCCTCCTCAGACAATTCCATGTCTCTTCTCTGGCTCAGAAATTTCTACAGCTTAACAGTTTATTTAGACACAAGCTGAAGTAACTCCGAACTGAGTTGTAATTAAAGGCTTCAGTGGGTCAGTGAGAATCCACAGGTAAATGCCCAAGCCTTCCTAGGTTCTTGTATGACAGTTCTGAGACATAATTCACTTGGTTTCTCAAAGGATGTCCAATGGGTTGTACCCTATTTACACACAGCAATATCCCACTTATTAACTTGCCTTTTCTTCCATTTTCTTCTTTGCTGCATGTATGTCTTCTTTGACACAAACTCTTGTTTAATATAAATCAAAATGCAGAGGGACTAATTTACTGGAGTGTAAATATCTTTGCTCCCTGTATAACACATACATATATATACCCATTTATGTAATGCCTTCTTTGAAGGCATAGGTGAATTTTGTTAATATCAATCAGAAATGGCAGTCAGCAAATTTTCTTGGCTACTATCAAATTAATTTAATACATATTTACATAAGTAAATAAACACACAGAAATTTCTCATTATCACCAACTTTGGCCATATTTTAAAACAAGCAATCTATGGGTATATTACAGACTAAAGAAGTAAATTAAAAATTGTATGGAAGCAGAAGAAAGATATGATTAGACATAGATATCTTGACTACATGTCAAAAATGATTATGGCTTATGGCCAACAAAAGAACAAAAGTTAACTTAAACAACACAATAGGAGGGAATTGTTTAGGAAAGGGACACATGTCTGCAAGCATCATTGGTTTCAAAAAAGGATAAACAATTTATGGCAGAGTAGAATTCATGCTATTGAGAGTTAAGATGTATTTATTATACTACTTAATATAATGGAAAAGTGTGTAATAGGTTTTGGGCAAAAACATTTCAAATTGTTAATAGGTTTAATGTGGAACTCAACTCATGGAAATAGTACCTGGGAATGTTCTAGAGTGGATCAACTTATTTCTTAATGATATTGAGCAAATGTGGTTCAAGTGCAATTAGATTTTTCAGCATTCTTATATTGAAAACAAATATGTTAACACCATTTAAAGTTGAAGGTATTGAAATTTAAGATAATTAGTGACCTATCATCAATATGAATCTCAGTTAAAGCTGTCCAATATATTTATTTATTTAACAAAGATGCAGGAATACTAATTATTTTCAGTATCATGCTGAATTTTAATGATATGTTACCACAGACATAATATTTACCTTCATATACATGCATACTCTGATAGTCAACAAGACATTAAGCAAACAGTTACAAAAATATGGGTAAATCTACATTTATACAATTTGGAAATAACGCATTATGTAATAAAGGCCTAAAACCTGGGAATTTAACCCCTGTACCAAATTCAGGGAAGGATCCATGAGAAAATGATATTTGAACTAAGACCTAAATGATTAAAGAGACATGATTCTAACTGAGAAGGTAGAAGTATAAGAGTCTGAAAACTGCTCAGTTTGTCTCTTGAACAAATCACTTGGTTGTGAAGTAGGGAACTGAATGTCTAACCAGTCAATGCTACTAACCAATCAGTAGACTTTGGCAAAGATAGTTCAAAGGGCTTGAACAAAAGAAAACAGTCACAAATCTGTAAATAATGATGTAGTTTTTAGAGTATGGGAAGAAAAGCAAATGGAGAATGTCTGCCTGTTTTCCAGTGGTGTTATTAGATGAACAACGGAATTATATCAATATTCAGAAGCAGGAAAACTATGATTATCTTTTCAGGTGATATCCGAGTTTGGTTTTCAGTAGATTGACTTTGAGAATTTATTGAGATACCCAAAGGGAGATATCAGTAGGCATCTGAATATTTACGATTCTGGAAATTAAATAACAGGTCAGTTTCAGAGATCTAAATGTCAAATGTCAACTCCATACAGATTATAGTTAATTTTGATGGCATAACTAAGATTGTCAAGAAAAGGAGTATAGAATGGCAGAAGCAGAGGCCTAAGAAAAAAACTGTAAAGACCTCTTGATATTTTCTATTAGAACAGTGCTTAAATCACACTGTGAAAAAGAAAGTAGTGAGGTAGAGAGAAACCAGAAATAGTATAATTACAGTAGTCAAGGGGGGAAAAAGTGCTTCAAGAAAGTGTAAATGTCAAATTCTTCTGGAGGAGTAAGAGAACAAGTAGATTTCCTGTTTGCCTTGGTAGCAGGCAAGCAAGAAAGAAGTGAACTAGAATCTTGCTGTTACCCTTTTATATTCATTCTCTAAACAGGATGGAGTTTTAAACCACCCCACATGCATATAATATAAATAGTATCATGAACTTCACAGACATATTGTAAAGATTAAATGAGATAGTGTTCCCCTAGTGCTCAGCAAACATATACTACATTGATTGAAATTTCAGCAAGGGCAGAGGAGGACTGTGGCTCAGTTTACAACTTCCCTATAACCTCCTCCACATTCCTGATAACCAAAAGAAGTTGAATGCTGATTCCTACTGTTAGGTAAAGGTGTCAAGTGCATATAGTATAAATTGCTCCTAGAAAGATTCAAGTAGCTATTGATTAAAATAGCTATGGTTGTTACAGAGCTAATTACAGATAAACTGCATTCAGCAAGTGAACAATTCAGGGAGCGAACAATGGCTCAAGGATGAAGCATTTTCCTGATGCTGTAATCTTCTAAGCTACTAGTGCTTCCTCTAGTCCTCTCTCCCTCATGATCCATGGTGACCTCCAGTTGAGGTCAGGACAAGTCACTGGAGTGATTTCAGATAGCTGCTCCTGACTAAAACTCACTTCTTTTTGCTTCATTCAATTGCCAATTGGTGCTTGAGACTCTTATGCGGCCGCACCCTTTTATTTCCCCCATGATGTGGCCCGATTCTTGGGTAATGGTAACTTCTTTATGTACATTCTCATGCTCATGTATATTAAATGTACTTAGTGGCATCCAAACAAATTTGCTAACTGCCATCTCTGGTTGACTAAGAATATCCACCTTTTACTTCAAAATAATAATTGCTGATATAGGTTGATTTCTGTACTTTTAGTTGTCCATATAAATCATTGGGAATCTTGTTAAAAATTCTATCTCAGTCTTCCTTGTTAAAGTCTGATTCAGTAAATCTTGTTTAGCATGCAAAAATTTCAGTTATCAAATGGCCACCAACATAATTCTGATGCATATTAGTACAGGAGGTATACAGGCTTAAAATTATGGTCTAGCTAACTGCATATACTGAGTGGAAAACCAAGCTCTGTCACTTAGTACCTATGAGATCTTAGGCAATTTACTAATGTTTCCTTGTATGTAAATTGAAGCTCAAAGTAGTAGGCACATCATAGTTGTACTGTGAAGCTGAGGTATGTTGATTATATACTTATTATAGTGCTTCACATACATTGATTGCTTATCCGAGGCCAAGTTCCTCAGAGAGCAAAATCTATGACTTGAATTTGATTGAAGTTGTTTAGGAGAGGTGATTTTAGGAACAAAGTAAGGAACGATGCAGAGAGGAGAGGGAGGTAAGTCAGCAGAGGGTGAGATAATGAGCTGGTTACTACTGGGGAAAATGGGATTCAATAGCAGAATGATCTTTTGAGAAGTACCTAAGAATTGTACCACCACAGGAAAGAGAGACTGAGGAATTTATCCAGCCACTCCTGATCCTCATTAATTGAAATCTACCCTAAAGAGGTATTTTGCCCTCATTTCTGGGCTGCAACTGTGTATGTCTGAGCATAGTCACGTCCTCCTGGACTCTAGAGAAGGCCTCACCATCCAAAGCAGAAACACCACTGGCAATATGCAAAAAGCTGTCAATCAGAGCTGAGCTGAAATAAGGGAGATTAGAGTTATGTGATGGGTATATCACAGGCATTTGTTATAATTGGTAAATACAAATGATACATTATTTACTCAGTAAATGTTAGTCATTATTAGTCATTCATTGAGCCAGATTTTTTACATGCTTATTTCATTTACTTTTGCAGAAATGCTTTATTACTATGTTAATTTTATAAAAACTCATATAACTGGAGAAAGTTATTAAAATTAAAATGTTCTTTATGTGAGATGAATGTGAACAATGATAAGAGAGAAATATATGTATATACACACACACACACATACATGAGAGAGAGATCATATATATATTCCCAGAAAGTGTTTTTTTTTTGTGTGTGTGTGTGTGTATGAATATATTTCCAGAATTTGGGCTCAAAAATTTATTCTCAGAGTTTGGGCTCAAAAAGGACTTATGGGTATGGTGCAGCATCATATTTTAAGATACCAAAATTGTAGAAATTACGTATTTACTAATGATACATTAGAAGCTGTGCCAATTAGCTTTCCTGCCATTTACAGTTAACTCTTTTTGGATTAGGTTGAATATGGCTGACCTAAGGCCTCATATTTTTATCTCCTTCCTCTTGGCATCTCAACGAAAAAGTTCCTGTAGCTGAGATGGGTTATGAAATCTGGGTCCAGGAGAGATTTATAAGTAAACACTCTTACCTCAACTTAATGTTGGAATTTGAAGATTATGTTGAGTGATTTAGTTTGTCAAATAATATTTAAATTATAGAATTGGCTGTTACCCTAAAAGTCATCTAATTGGCTTACCTCCTAATGAGCAATTCTTTTTAGCAAAATGGCTAAGATCACAGCTTAAAAACAAAAGTCAAAATTATCTTTGAAGCTAATAAAACCTAGAGGAGTATGAAAACAATCAGTAGTCATTAACATGTAATGATTTTGAAGGGCTGATGTTGGTAAAAAAAAGATATTCTCTGTCCATTTTGAAACAAAAAATATCGATAGAAGGAGCTCTTATGAAAGCCTGGACTTACTGACTGATCATCTTGAAATAAAAATAATTACTTGAAAATAATAGCTTGTTTAATTAATATCACAGAATAATACAATGCAAGATATTCCTTGTGAGATCTTTCATATTCCAGCACAGAGTTGAAACAATAGCCCAAGAGGAGCATTTTTTTTTCACTTAAAAGGTTATTTTGCTAAGATTGAAATGTGAAATCACTGATATGCTGAGGAGTGATTTTGAAGTGGGACCTGGTGCTGTGTCTGCACTTGGGCTGAGCAGACCAGCTGTGCTAGTTGTTCTGTTGGAAGGAATACCTGCTGAGGCAGTCACTGGCGTGTGTTCCTTAATTTCTTGAATTATCATATCCTTATAATCAGTTTCTGAGCCATGACACCATTATGAAGACTGAAATCCTAGGTTCCAGGAGAATTTCTAAGAGAAGTAGTTTGAAGTGGAATATTTTATTTAGCCTCTTATCATCCAATGTGGTGTGCGTATGTGTATGAATTTATACATAGATGTATATACACATAGGTTTTTATGTTTGTCTAACCTAAGCCTTGAGCCTCTTATGTTAATTTATCATAATGAGGTTTGAGACCCCTAGATGGTCTTCAAGTAGTTAAGTAAAAAATATTATCTCACTTAAGAAGACTGAATCAGAGAAAATCTATTTGGATTGTACATACACTAAGAGAAGAAAAAAGTCACGCCATACAGACACGGCAGGGTCCAAAATAATGGATATACTTTTAATTCAAAATGACAATGATATTCTTTACATAGTTTAATGATTAATTCTGTTTGCATGGGAGTACATAGATAAAATCACTCTGTCCATAACAACCATTTTTTAAAGCCACTATTACTTTATATCTCCTCTATATTCCTAAATCATTAGTTGCCATTTTATTCTATGAAGTTTAGCACTTCATAGAGATATTATGGAGTTTTAAAATTAGAATTTCAAGTTTTCAATCCAGGGACAAAGGTAATAATTATTTTAATGTTAATTCATATTTTATAGAACATTTTGATAGGGTTAAATAATATAGTCTGTCTTCCTTGCTCCATACTTTTTGGTTGCAACTACTGATAACATTAAAATTTATGTTGTCTAAAACTTAAAAATCTCAAGCATGGATTAGACGGAACATGATGGAGTGATATAATCAGAGATGAAATGTCCAGTAGAGGTGCCCATGTTCATGGAAAATTGCATGCTTAAATTAGGAGCACAGGGAGGCTGATGTGGCAAAGAGACACCCATGTAGAAGAGTCAACAAGTCATTTTCCATGCTCTGCTGAGCAAAATGTCAAGATTTCCTCAAGCAACTTATGTTTACTTTCTCATAGTGACCTTATGAATTTATTTAAAGGCTCAAATAAATTTGGTGGTAAGAATCTGAAGTGAGCAACAGTAAAATAAAAGGCTCAGATGTTTGTGCATATAATTTGGAGTGGACTTAGCTTTGAACTAAATATGAAGTTGAGAATATCAATTTTTCTGAATGCAAGTTGCTATCTATATGCTGATGACCCACATATCTGTATTTCCAGAGCAGCTTTCATTTTATAGCCAATTGAATAAGTCCATGTAAATGCTCATAAATAATTCATGCTAAATATGTGATAGTGAGAAGAAATTATTTTCCTATTAATCCAATATCTGCTCTACTTGTAATCTCCATCTTGATGAATGACACCCCAAAACATAAAATTGACATCTTAGAGAGTACATGATTTCTTCTCAAAAGAAGGATATAAGTCTAACATTCTATTATCTTTCTCCAGCTTCATTTGGAAATCATCCCTGGATAGTACAATAGTTTATAATTTGGCATTTTTACCACTTATAATTATTATGACTTATATTCATGGATTTAAAAACACATGAGTACAGTATCTTGTGTTTCTTTTGTATTCTAAACCATATCCAGACAAGCTAATCTAACCTAAAACTTTGCTCTTTTAAGAAGTCCTCAATCATGGTTCAGTGGTTCAAGGTTCATGATAGCAGTGAAATTTACCTAGACGTATTCCACTGTTTTGTCTCCACCATGTCTCAAATTTCATTTGCTTAAAAATAAAAATAACTTTTAACAAACCAGCTAGAACCTAGAAATGGAATTTGGAGAGTTGAGGCACGTGTTGAGTCCTGCCAATGTTCAATTTTAAAAATCCAATGACCATGTCAATACTAAAATAAAAACAAATGTATTCAGTATGCCACTGTAATATTCTTTACTTATATATACATGTGAGTCCCTAAAAATGCAATCTAATATAATATCTCTGTGGAGGTTGATTTTTCTAGTCATGCTGTCAAATTTTAATTCATCGTTTACCAGCACTTCTGAGACATTAATGAAGCATTCCTTAACCAGAACACCAGTGCTCTAAGCACTTTGTCAGTATATACATGCTTTGAAAATTAATTTTTATAATTATAAAGAAACCAAATGAGGTTTTTACTGGATAATTTTAAAAGGATTTATTTGAAATAATGGTATTAGAGTAAGAAATATATACATTTTTTCAACAATTCATTTCACTTTTCAAACATACAATTGTTTAACTGTCATTATAACAATTAGAAATATGATTCAGTGAAAAGAAAATGAACTTAGAAGTTGGCAAGCTCTTGCTTTTGTCCAGACTAGGCCACTAACTAGATGTGAAGCTTGAGCAAATTATTTTTTTTTCTTTTTTTTTTTTTTTTGAGAGCAACTATGAACAGAGCAAGGAGGAAGAGCAGGAAGAAAAGACTAACATTTAACAGAGTCATGAGATGGGAGGGAAAGGGAGAGAAAAGGGAAATTGCATGGAAATGAAGGGAGACCCTCATTGCTATACAAAATTACATATAAGAGGTTGTGAGGGGAATGGGAAAATAAACAAGGAGAGTAATGAATTACAGTAGATGGGGTAGAGAGAGAAGAAGGGAGGGGAGGGGAGGGGAGGGGGGATAGTAGGGGATAGGAAAGGTAGCAGAATACAACAATTACTAATTGGGCATTATGTAAAAATGTGGATGTATAACCCAGGTGATTCTGCAATCTGCATTTGGGGTAAAATTGGGAGTTCATAACCCACTTCAGTCTAATGTATGAAATATGATATGTCAAGAGCTTTGTAATCGCTCTTTTCCTTAGATAACAAGCGGAAATAATAAAGCCTAATTATTAGGGTGCCTGATGGTTGAAGGTAACATATATACCTACCTACTTCATCACCAGTATCTCTAATTCAACCTTATCAGGGAGGGGAGATTGAAATTGATCTCCAATCTAAACTAATTTCTGCATGGTTTCATTTTTTCTCATATGTGGCAAAAGGCTTGTAGAAGTCTTCTGTATTTATTTGATGTCTTGCTATTCCATTGCAAGAACTTCAGGTTCCTAATGCAGAAAGATCTCTGAATTGCCTCTTCTTTAAGGCATTGCTATGGTAGCTATAGTTTTCTGAGCTACACTCACTCTACTTCTTAATTTCTTTACATAGTACCATGCATAATATTGCTGTAGTAAATTCAAGTTTCTTTTCTTTCATTGTTGAATTCTACAACTTACTATAAATATCAACTTTCGACTTTTTAAAAGTTTTTGTTTTCATGTGGAATTTGTCAATTATTTATAAAACTGATCATTTCTTTCTTTTTTTTTCTTTTCAAATTTCATTGGAAGACATATGCTCACTATAAAAACCTGAAACATAAAAATAAGAATACAACAATCTCATTTATGTACACCACTCAGGAATCAACCAATTTTATTATTATCTCTATATGCATACATGAGCAGGTGCATATCCAAAAAGAAAGATCAACAGAATAATAAAATTTGATATGTAAACAGTAATAAAAATTATAAGAATTCAAGTAGATTATAAGTGATTTTAAAATAAGCAGAGTAAAATTGTACTTAAATGTAACATAGAAACAAAGCCAAAGGAAGAAAATCTGGAACAAATTCTATACTTCATAAATGCTTTATTGAAGTTTTTGTCATCAAAGATACATTTCTTCTAAAAGTTTCTAATATTAATATGAGATGCCAGTAAATGGAATCGGTTTTTTGAATATGTATTTCCTAGTGAACTCTTCATAGAATTTTTCTATCCTCTCTCCTCATGGAGGATTTAGCCACTTGAAGTTTGCAATTGTGACTTTTAAGCTGTTTACTTCTTCTGGATTCCAGCCTTGTCTCATTCCCTAAAATAGCATTCAAGGTCCTAAGTTCTTATAATTTACAGGTGTACTCAAAGCAGCTCCACTTGCGAATTTGGTTGTTCTGCACTGTTTTCATTTCCACCCCTGAGAATTTCATTCAATTTGTTTTGCTTTTAGCTGTACATTTAAAAATGTAATAATTTTTGCAGCACTTCTACATATTTTAGAACTGAAGGACTTTTAGAATATTAAGCCTGCCAGAGTTGTAGAAATCACATCTCTGTAACATTTTCATCTCCATCCTCTGAAGTTTTGGTTCCCGTTTTAGTTTCTATTCATTGATTAAATTGCATTATATATGTTCTTTTGTATCTTCATCTGTATTTTCATTTTTATACCCATTGTAGAAGATTCTTTTTGAGAGAGAGAGAGAGAGAGAGAGAGAGAGAGAGAGAGAGAGAGAGAGAGAGAAAGAGAGAGAATTTTTTAATATTTATTTTTTAGTTTTCGGTGGATACAACATCTTTATTTTATCGTTATGTGGTGCTGAGGATTGACCCAGCACCCCGTGCATGCCAAGCAAGCGGGCTACCGCTTGAGCCACATCCCCAGCCCATTGTAGAAGATTCTTAAAGTTTTCAGAACACTAATAGATTTATTTAAGGCACATTTTAAAAAGGTAACAGAGGATTATTTGATAGAGACTAATGGGGGAAAGTAACAATACCTTAAACAATATATTTCTCTCTCCTGTTAAGGTCTGGAGTGGATGTTCTAGGCTTGCAAGATTATTCTCTTCCAAGAGACCTTTGTTTCTTCCATTTTTTTCCTTCTGGAACATAATAATGGCTACTTCTCTGGCTGCTATTTCTAATTTTAGAGTGTAGGACAGAGTAATGAACAAATAATTTGTTTAAGGTAGAAAGGAAACACACTAATAATTGTGAGAAAAGTCCACAGAAATGGTCAAATGACACTTTGGTTACATATTATTTATTGAAACTTATTTTGTATCTTGCTACAAGGAAGACAGATACATGTGAACTTTATTCATTATCTAGGCAAAAAACTGGGGATGTGGCTCAAGCGGTAGTGCGCTCGCCTGGCATGCGTACGACCCGGGTTCGATCCTCAGCACCACATCCAAACAAAGATGTTGTGTCCGCTGAAAACTAAAAAATAAATATTAAAAAAAAATTCAAACAAAAATTAGAGTTCTTCTGGAGATATGAAGAACAGGTATTGAAAGAGCAGCTTCTAGGCCCCATCTCTCTCTTTTTTTTTTTTTAAAGAGAGAGTGAGAGAGGGAGAGAGAGAGAGAGAGAGAGAGAGAGAGAGAGAGAGAGAGAGAGAGAGAGAGAGAATTTTTAATATTTATTTTTTTTAGTTCTCGGCGGACACAACATCTTTGTTTGTATGTGGTGCTGAGGATCGAACCCGGGCCGCACGCATGCCAGGCGAGCGCGATACCGCTTGAGCCACATCCCCAGCCCCCCCATCTCTCTTATGAAAATGAATGTTTCCCAAGAAAAAGACTCATGACCCCAACTCTTGACATTCCCCCAAATCATTTCTCAGAAAATATCTTTAATGTCTTCAATCTGTTGACTCAACATTCATTTGCTTAGGTTGCATTTTTCTTAAGCAGTGCATATATATCCAGAGTACTTCCACAGGGACTTTCCTAAATCAATCAGTATTGTTTGAATTATTTGAGTAACATCTCTCAAAAATTTAGCCATATCCTTACAACACTGCTTTTATTCCCCTTCCCCACAGTTCTTACCCTGGTATTGCCATATGTTAAAATGATGCATATTTGCTTAATTTCAGAAGGAAGACAAAAATAAATATTATCAGTCAAAAATTAAGACTCATATTTTAGTTTGTGGGAAATTGTGTATAGCAGGTTCAGAACTCTTTTCTGGTGTTTTTTGAGGAGTGGAAACTTCTGTCTGCTTTAATGGTTACATGCCAGAAAATAGAGTCGTAGTAAGCTAGGACCCATGTAAAAAGGAGATCTTCATTAATTTTTGCCAGGTCCTGGGATGACAATTCTACATGTATTTTGCTTTTAATTCTTGTACCATCTTCTGTAGTAGTTAGTAATATTATCTTATGTCACAGAAAAATAAACTGAGATGAGCAAATTAAATTGTGAAAACGTCACAGAGCTAATGGGTGGCTCAGCTGGCACTGGTTTCACAAAATCCTACTACGAAGCCCTGGCTCTTAGAACTCACAGGCCCTTCTTCCTCTTACTGGACATGACCATCCCAAGGCCCACAGAACAATAACCAGAGTTCTACATATATTTGCATATATTGGGTTTCAGGATTCTGAAGACAAATGTTCATTATTTTTTAACCTTATATAACATTGTATGAGAAGCCCGGTGTTTACTTAGCTTCCTCAGTCTAAGTGAATAAAACAAAACAAAACAAATAAAAAATAACTTTCAATTTTGATTAGTCAACTGGAGACAGCTTAGAGAGAACATCTACTCAGGGGGCATTTTTAAATGTACCATCTGCAAACGATTTAATGTGTTTTCCATGATTATCTTTGACACTTTTAATAATTAACAAAGACATTTATAATATTTGAAAGGGCTAAGATACTCACTTTCCTAGATGATGAGAGAATTTGAAATTATGACCATCGTCTGATTGGTTAATGGACAGGAAGTGGTGTACTTGTGTGTCATTGATAAGAGAGAAAAACTGAATCAGAATATTTCTTAAGATATTTGATTGACCAAGATCATATACAAAATATTGTATTCATTTATAAATCAAATGTATTTGGGAACTTTACAACTTCTTAAAATAACTAAGATGTTGTCTATTAAATCACCATATTATATTTGCTATATATTATGCAAGATATATTTTTGTAAATAAAATAAGATTTTTGTGGTGGTAAATAGTAAATGTGATGATAATCTTGTTTTCCAGTGCAGACTCAATTTCCCTCTCTGAACTGAGCCAATATTATTTGCTCTTATATGTCCTTTAAGAGATATTTTGTATATGTATGAGAAAGTATATGCATACATTCTTTTTAAAAATACTTTTTGTAATAAAAATAGTAGCATATTCTATGTGTCAGAGAATGAATTAAGGAGCATAGAATTCAACTTAGGAAGAAAAGATTCTCATAGCTTTAGTAGCTTAAGAAGAAATATTCTCATTAAAAGATATAGATAACTTCTAGAAACTTTGCAATGTTTGAAGACACGGACCGTACAGGGATACCCCCAAAGCCATGCTTGGTCTAGAACTGCAACTTCAGGAGATAGTTCCATTGGTGGCAATTATGAAGTCACCAAGGTCATTACCACCATGATTTTTGCCTCTGTATGGATTCACATTACCAAACGGCTGCCTTCCTTCCCTTCTTTACCTGAGTATAGTTTATTCCAAGTTATATTCATATGTTATAAGATAATTTTGTTTCCTACATGAATCACAGCTGAATAATATTGTCACTAAGTTGCTGAGGCTGGCTTTGAACTAGCAATCCTCCTACCTTAGCCTCCCAAGCTTCTGGGATTATAAACCTTGTACCACTGTGACCTGAAAATTCCTAATTCTTAAAACATATCAAATGTAAGGCTTGCAAGGTGGTGCATGCCTATAATCCCAGGAGTTTCGGGGGACTAAGACAAGAGGATCACAAGTTTAAAGCCAACACATAGCAACTTAATGAGGCTCTTTCTCAAAATAAAAACAACAAAAAAGTTCTGGTGAATGTGGCTCAATAGTTAAGCTCCCCTGGGTTTGAGCCCCAGTAGCATGTGTTTATGGTGACACCTCAAATGCTGTACCTGATCAGGATTATATGTAAGGGATACTGTAAACCAATGAGAGGGCAAATTCTCTACTATTTATGCAAGTTACATAATGAAAAGAGAAGATATTTTATAATGATTACTAGAAAGTGATCAAAATATTCTTTCCTGAGTGTCTTAGTCTGTTCAAGTTGCTCTGACAAAATATCACAGTGGCTAGTAAATAACAGCAGTTTATTTCTCACAGATCTGGAAACTGAGAAGTCCACAATCAAGGCCCTTACAGATTTGGAATTTGGAATAAGTACCAGTGGATTTCTTAAAAATATATGAAATAATTTCAAAAGTTCATTTCTATTAAGTTTATTAATCTGCTCAATTTTAAGCATTGTTCTTTATCCTAAGAGAATGTCTGTCCCAATTTTAGTGGCACATTAAAATCATAAAATGTTTTTTATGGAAATGGCAGTAAGAGGCAATTTAAATATATTAATACTTGAAAAAACAAAAAGTTGACAATGCTATGTCTGTACTATAATTACTATTATGGTGGTGTTTTTTTGTTGATATTTACATTTTACTTTTTATGCTTTTTCATTTATTTTTAAATTACTGATGCATAAAATTATACATAATGGTGGGATTCACTGTAACATATTTGTACATGCACATAACATAATTCTATTAATTTCATTCTCAGCATCTCTCCTTGCAAACCCTTCCTGCCTCTTTCTGATTCCCTTTCTCTACTCTACTGGTTACATTTTTTTAAATCCTAGAAGTCTAGGCATTTAGAGTGGTAACATTTATATATTTTATATAAGCTTTAAATAAAAATCCAGTCGCACATTCAATAATAATAATGAATAA
This sequence comes from Ictidomys tridecemlineatus, assembly GCF_052094955.1. Classification (NCBI taxonomy): domain Eukaryota; kingdom Metazoa; phylum Chordata; class Mammalia; order Rodentia; family Sciuridae; genus Ictidomys; species Ictidomys tridecemlineatus. The sequence goes on from NC_135477.1 coordinate 223,951,273, forward strand.
TAATGAAAGGGATCACTTACTGAATGAGTCCTCATTTAATGTTAATTTAACATCTAAATTATTTAAAATACCAAGAAAAAGGCATATAAATCGATACAAATATGACATTCTACCAACTTGAATATTCTACTCTACAATATCACAGGGACTAATATGAAATTCACTTAGCTTACAGTGTGGTTTCTTAGCATTGATGCCTCTGATGATTTTAAGCTAAGAGAGAACTTTAGATTCATGGTACAAGAAGCATAAACGAGAAGAGAAATGTCACTTTCAGAAATACAGCAGAGCAGTTGTTACATCCTTGTAATCTTGATGGTGTCTTCAGGAGACTTCCTGGTATTAAACTCCTCTGGAATCAGCTTTCACCTGTGGGACCTGACAACAGATTGTGGCAAAGTCAGACAGATCTCCCTGGAGATCACAATGCTCTCGGTCACCATATGGCCTGAAAGGGCTCTTCATATGTTGCAATATTTTGCAGTAGGGACTCTTAGCTAATCTTCAGAGTACATTCTTAATCTCATGAACCTAATTATCTGTGAAGGACAGTTTAAGGGGTCCTCCTTAGAATTATTCATACTAGTTCATGCTCCTCTATCAGGGGGTGCATAGAACTCTCATTATGCAGTGATTACTTTTTGGCTTGGACAGTGTATTCTAAGAAGGATTAAAAGGATTATTCATCTCCATGGTGATCTGTGCACCCATTTTTGTTCATAAACACGAACATATTCGATTCACTCATATTTTCTGACGGACTTAGGATTCACATATTTGATAAACGTTCATGTTTCACCTATGTAAAGAAGCTGTATGAAAATATTGAGTTTCCTGCTAGACAGCAATATAAAACAAATGGTTCTTGAATTATATGGAAAGTTTTGCTCTTAAAAAATAAAACAAAATACAATAAAAAGTTTCTCACTGTTGTTTAATGTTATCAAAAAATTGAGACATGCATTGTGTTTTAATTTCTCCTTCACAACTCTGAATATTCTTTCTTTGTAACAGGCATAGCCTCTGAGGCGACTGTCCCCTTTGATTTTCGCAGCTGATGCTGTGATTCTTGATTATTTATCATAAGATGTGATATGTAAATGAAGAGGAAGCAGAGTAAACACACCACTCAGCCCTTTCTTTAAGAAGGGTACTTTCCACCTCCTCATGTTTATTTCCATAATAAGATATTTCAAAGTAAAAAAATGCCATGGCAAATATCCCCATTCCTAACCAGTAAATATTCAAGTAGTAAAAAGGAAAATTTCACATTTTTTAAATGCTTGATTTAATTTTGTGAAACATTTTATATGTAATTAAAATCATAGCAATCTGTAGCTCTGCCAGATAATCACATAAATTGCAACTTCTAATAAATATCATTCAGTAAAAATGAATAAGCAAATATTGTTTGCTGACGATAAGTTCTTCCTGTTGTGATGGTATATTGGAAAATGATGATAATTTAAGTAAAAATATATTCCCCCAAAGTAAATTAGGTAAAATATTTTAAATAATAAATGGGGTGAGCTAAATGACTTAAAGGCCTTAAGACCATATTAAGCCACCTGTATTAATTTGTTGCTTTCAACAATTTATCAGGGAACAATACTCTCAGAAAAATTTTATACTAGAAATTAAATACTCAAGTTTGAGGGTTAAGAAATAATAATCATTATGTTTGAAGAAAATGCATAGCAATAAATTGATTAGTGCAATAAATAAACTTTCAAAATGTTAATAGCTGAGCAGACACAAGCAGAATTCTTACATCAGAGATTCTTTTGCATGGAATACAAAAGGCAGACAGGAGAGCAGTCAGTAATGGTGCTGGGACCAAATAACTCCAGACATTACTTAGAAAGACATTTTGTTCCACCTCTACTTTCTTAAATGAATCTTTAATAGGTTCATTTGGTAATGGACTGAAAGGGGGACAAAGCCCTGATCTTCACCTGCACTGCTCATTCACCTGTACAAACAACTTGAACTTGACTTCTTTCTAAACAGTTTCCCAGTAACCTTCCCAATGTACAGCTGCCATATATAAAGCATGAGTTCTAAAAAAGAAGGTCCTGCTGTGTTATGAATCACAGTGCACTCGACCACACTTCAGCAGGTGTGGGATAAAAAGAATAAGAATAACTTCTTGTTCTTTTCTCTTTTTTTCCAGCCAGTAAAACCAATGCGTAGCAGCTTCCTGGAATGCTTCACTCTGTATCCAGCTGTAGTAGATATGGCATATTTGATTCCTCTGCCATCCTTTCGTACACAAAGATATGATAAGAACATATTTCCTTTCTGGAGGCACGGGGCAAATCAATTGCTTAATCAAGTGAAAACAAAACATCTGTGGCATATGAAAGGGAGGGTGGCTTTCTCTGGAGATTTTTGTAAACTGATTAAGTCAGAGCAGTGCTAATCCTCTGTCCTTCAGATGTTACATTGACAAGGAAGATTAGGATGAAAAGATAATGGTTATGTCACCAGAATAAGATAAACACCAAAGAGCTAGCAGAGGTTCCTAAATATTCCTATTACAAAGGTGAATGTAAATTTTAGCTCCAGTGCTGGAGACACTGGCTTCTCTCTCAAGAAGATAAAAACAGAGAAGAAAAATAAAACAACAAAAGGAAGTTTATTCCAATACCATAAGACACTAATTCCTTTGTGCTGATTAAATGAAATTTAGGATTTGTGAATTTGGTCTGGTAACAAGTGTGCAACTTAATCATAGTTGTTCTGGACACTAAATCAGATATTATTTTGAGAGTGTTTCTTTCCAATTCAAACGAACTTCCCCTGACAAATAATAGGTCTAAACTGACAGGATAGTGCCAGTTATAAAGAAAGTAATTCAGAAAGAAATCAATGTGTTAGTCAGCTATCCATAGCTGTGACAAGATGCCTGAGATAATCAATTTACATTGAGAAAAGTTTTTTTTGATTCATTGTTTTAGAGGAATAAATCCAAGATTTCTGGGCCCTTCCCTCTTTGACTTGTGGCAAGCAGAACATCATAGTGAGAAGCACGTGGTGAAACAAAGCTGATCACCCAGGAGGTGAAAAGGAAGAGGAAGGGGCTGAGATCCCAATATCACCACAATGACCTAAATTCCTTCCCCTTGGCTCTACCACCAACTAATAGTGCTATCAGCTGGGGACCAAGCCTTCTAAACACAGGTCCTTGGCAGACATTAAAATTCTAAACATGATAATCAGCTTTCATTAAAGCTGCTCACTGGATCCACGTCATGTCCAGAACAAGTTATTGAGTACATCAGACATTAGCCCTGACATTAGGGTTTTGGCCCATACACCCTAGTTCCACTGGACTCAAGCATAAGATATTCTGTAAACAAATTCCTCAAGAAATAGAACTCATTTAAATGTTGCTTTCATATTTTGATTCTTTCAATTTTGAATTAGTTCTATCATTTAATCCTAGATATGTATAAAAAGTGTTAAGTTTTTGAAAACAAATTTTAAACTTTAAGCAAGCAAGATAATACTCTAAAGCTAAAGTGAATCAGTTTTAAAAACTGATCAGTTTAAATAATTGCATGATTCTGGTAAAAGATATAATTGAAAGTGGATGATTTTGTTTTTATCCTCTTATAATTTGTCATCTTTTCTGATCATTAAGTAAATGATATTTTCTCTGATAATGTAATTCATTCTCAGAGTGCTCAGGGATTTCCATATCAAGTTCTGCAACCACAGCACAGGAAAGAGAACTGTGGGTTTAAACTCCATGGGCAAGAGGCAAAGTGGTTTAAAGAAGGTGGGAGATAGGCAATGACTGGATTAATAAACTTGACGTATTTTATTATCATTCCTTATTATTTTTGGTGTTTCATTTTTTTCAAAACAATAAAACTAACATGTGCCAACATTCACTGCACCCTTAAGTTGTGCAGTCCAGCAGCACACTCAAATTTGGGTGCCATGTCTTCAGACAGATGCACAGCTGGACACCAGACAGACCAGAACTCTCCAGATGGTCATATGTTTTCAAAATTTCAAAAATTTTCTGTATTTTCAAAAATAGAAAAACTAGAATTCTTAATCTGACACCACAAACAAATACCAAGATACATATGATATAAAATGAAGAAAAATATGAGACCTATAGATATTTTGCTCCACACAAAAGACAATGTAGGGATAAAAGAACTAATAAGTTACTTGTCCTAGACTGATGATTTTACTACAAAGTAAGAAGAAAGAAGGAGTAAATCTGTACTAAAACACAATGGAAAATGTTCTTAATGAGAAAGAACAGCTAGGTGCTACAGGAGAACACAGGAGAACCCAACTAACTCAGGCTGGGGGAGACATAAGGGAAGAGGTTTGCATGAGGTTAGTTTTGAAATAAAAAGCAAAGTTATTGGCACAAGGAAGTTAGAAAAAAAATGAGACAGAATAGAATGTGTGAATCACACACATTACTGCCATGTGGGCGACGTGGATTCTTCAGAACTTGGGGGTGATTGGCTCCCATAGAGTGAGGAAGAATCGTGGGGAAAAATCAGGGTGATATTTAAGCAAGTGGACAACTATAAAGATTTGTGCTTCCTTGATATGGAACTTGGACTTTTGCTTTGAGGATTTATGCATCATAAAGTGGTAAATACATAGTAAGTAGAGTTGTGTGCTGCCTGACAGTGTTTTGGTTAATGATGGATCACATGTATGACTCATAAGACTATAATGGAGCTGAATAATTCCTACGACCTGTTGATGTGGCAGCCATGATAAGCCTGTAGCACAACACAATTACTTATATGTTTGTGGTGATATTGATATAAACAGACTGACTTTCCTTTTAGTCATATAAAATAATGACATGTACGATTAGGGACTGTGCCTAATATTTGATAATGAACAGCTCTTTACTGGTTTATGTATTTATTATACTGTAACATTCTTTATCATTATTTTAGGATATTCCTCCTACTTGTAAAACAATAGTTTCCTTTAAAACAGTATGTCGTATCCTGGTAGAACCTTCATAAATCTCCTTCACAATGTTTCTTGGTTGGCTGTGCCATCTAGCTTTACATGAGTATACTCTATAATGGTCACACAATGATGAGATCTGCTTACAACACACAGACATATCCTTGTCATTAAATGATTCATGACTGTACTTGAAATGTTTGTTGAATTAATATGGAAAATATTCTTGGTGACATCTACTCAGATGAATATTTTAGAAAGGTTAGTGTGTTACCAGCATGGAGACTGAGTAGAGAGTTTGATGCTCTATGCAAGAGGACCATTCAGGAGTTGATTGCATGAGTTAGACAAGGAATGATGCGGAGGCCATGCACAAAACTGTTGGCCATCAGCTTCAACTGTAGAGGAAGCAGCAGGGCCACCTGGCAAATTACATCAAGGAGTACAATGGAATTTTACAAATTAAAAAAATAAAATAAAATGCTTATTCTAGGCAGATGCAGCTTCTCTGAGTTGGCAAGCAGAAGATAAAAAGATGACAAATAAATGGTGCTTTTTTTTTTTTTCTGCCTGATGGAGCCCATGCACCTAGACCACTGTTCTCCGGGAGAAGAGGAAGACGAATGTTTCGATTTCAAACTTGTCAGCTGGATAAAATTGGGGGTTCACAAACTGCACTGCTTTACTTAACAGTCTTAGTGAAAGAGATCATTCTCAGATTTATGACACAAATAACTCCCTCACTGGGTTGCAATTCACTGAGGGAAGAAAACCATCTGGAAGCATTGATGCCACAGAAAGAATCCTACTTGTTTTATACAGTGAATTTGGTACAAGTGGATAATATGAAAGTGAGGACATCTTGATTTTCATTCAAAACGTATATACATATGAAATTTAGAAAAAAATGATTTAGATTAAAAGGACTATGATTTTTAAGTGGTAGACAAACACTAGGTAAGGTGGGACAAAATTTTCCATTAAGGACTATCTTTGGGTGATAATATAGACAGAAGTAGGGAATGGGCATTTATTGAGATCATGATGACGGTATTGATCAAGGAAGGCTAGGGTCAAATGGGGTTTCAGAAGAAGTAATTGTGACCTACTGAGGTGCTGTGATCTGAAATGATTATATGTCCCCCAAATTGATGTTTTAATGTTAACCCACAAGGTGATAATATCAGGAGATGGGACTCTTGAGACTAGGTCATGAAATTGGTACCTGCCCTTATATAACAGACCCTTGCCCTTCCACCAGGGGAGGACACAGAAAGTGGCCTCCATCTATGAATCAGAAACAAAGCTTTCACCAGACACCAAATCTGTCTTGATTGGATCTCCCCACCCACCTGAACTGTAAGAAGTAAATTATTGTTTGTAAACTACCCAGTTTATAGAAATTTCTTAAAAAGTAGCTTAAAGAGACAGAGATACTAGTTAAAAATATTTGGTAGAATAATAGAAGCAGTAGGTATATTGGAGTGGTGCTATTGGAATCTGGGCTTGAACATCTGTGTATTTTGGCATTTGCAATGGGATCCTGAAACCAATTCTTCTCAGACACTGAGGGACACTTGCAGATGTATACACTCCTACCCACATATTCAGACTCACACATATCTATAAATCTATACATTAGCTTTCACAACTATTTTTATAAAAATATGAAACTATATAAAATATATTACTTGATGTTTTAAATAAATGTACGTTCCATTTAATTCAAATGTATAGAACAATATGGGCAACCTAAAGTTTTTCTCAAGCTAATTATATTTTGCCAAAAAAATGCTTTTTGATTGGTGACTTGGGTTAAGTATAGTTTTTAAATGCTAGGTTCAAATCAATGCAAGTGTATCATGTGCAGAGTAATTCTCAATTGTTATAAAAATTATGTCCATTATGCTACTTGCTGGGATTCTAGTAATCATCTAAATTCCATAAAACTTAAATTTTCAAATTATCCTCAGTAATTTAAATGTGTTATTAGGCCTTTCATGGAGCATTTTTCTTTTTTGAAGAAAACAAGCGAAGTTTTTCAAAAGCACTGCAGGATAAGGTATAAGTGACTTTCACTTGTAATTTGCAGATGCTGTAATAGGAATTTTCCTTTTACCTCCATCTAAGTCCAACTATTTTGCATTCTAATTTCCAACTAAAAAGTTACTTTAAAACTTGGTATAAAAGTTTGAGATATTTAACAGATTTAAAGTATAGTTTTGCAAAAGATTCAGAAATTGGGCATGAAAATCAGGGTGAGATTTCTGAAAATGAAAAAAGAAAATAATATATAGGGAGAAACAAGTGAAGGAGTATAAATATCTTTTATTTGACATCTTTTTAGAAGCAGAATATAGCATCCTTATTGATTTGCACATTTCATATAAAACATGCATTTTTAGGCTCTAAACTTACCTATTTTTGGCAGATAAAAGATGAATTGCCAGTGGATAACGTATGGAGAGGAAAAAATCACCAGATTTCTCCTCCCTGTGATACTAATGACCAGATGAGACATTGGAGACAGGGAGTGCCCTAGTGTTATTAAAAGGATAGTCTGTGAGAACACAGTGTCATCTCAATAAGGCATACATCAATAAAATTTCCTAGCAGTAGTACACAGCCTTGGGGAAAACTGATGCTCTTTACTAGGAATTAAACAATTGTGTCAGAAAGTTTAATAAAAAAGCATAACTGTGACTTGGTTGTAGGAAACATCAGAGCATGAGAGTCTTTATTGCTTCATAGAAAAGAGACTATTGGTAGAATAGGTTAATGATGTTCAATATTAAAACCTCTTCAAAGAGCATTTAATTAAGAATTAAAATGCTTTAGTTATTAACAGGTATCAGGCTATCAGATACTATAATAGATTATCTCAAATGTCTGATGATTCAATGAATGACGAAGAATTTCTCATAAAAATCATAAATGACTGTACTTCAAGGAAAATTATAAATTCTTAGATCTCACCCCATTATTTAGATTTGGCAACTAAATCTGAGGGGTGAAATGAGAACTCCAAGCAAATACAGCTAAGGAACTTTCCAGAGGGACCCTGTAGGTTTTGTGCTATCTGCAGAAAATCCTTATTTCTTTGGAAGATCCAGGGCTAAAAAATAGTCCATGAAATAGACATAAAAATTATAGAAAGATAACATATTTTTTCCCTGCACTCTTAATACTTTTTAAACTTAGGATAGAATAATATATTACATCAAACAAACATTGTTTAAATCAAAATAAAAATCTCAAAAATTGCTATTGCTTCATTAAACTCAAAAGTTTTTGAAAACAATGTTTTAAAAAAATCATAGTTCATTGAATTTAACAAAATTAAGTTTATTATGATATAATATGATGATTTAGGACACAGAATCTAGAAACAGAGCTTTGAGGTTAAGTCCAACAGGACAGCGTAAGCTCCTACACATTGGGAGAAGTGATGGATATTCTCCTCCTCTAGTTTGTGATTGGGAAATGATGGTACTTGCTTCAAAATCTGAGGGAGTAAAAAGCAGGTGTTTGTACATAATACTTAGTATAGAGTAGGTGTTTAATGAATTGATGTTTTGTATTATTTAGAAAGATCCTCATAATCACCAACATATAAGACACATTTAGGAGGAGATAGAGGATTTTTACTTAGTCTTAATTGCTCTATCAACCTAATTAAAAAAATGTTGTGCAATTTAAAAATATTGTGGGGAAAGGTATAATGGATCAGAGGTATTTAACAGGAATGTGCTTTTTTGATTTCCTTAAAATATAACTTATAATACAATAAGAAATGTGTGTATGTGTGTGTGTGTGTGTGTGTGTTTTAAACACACATATCCTTAAGTGAAGAAAGACTTATCATATTATTTTCTTGAAATGTCTCATCTTTCAAGGAAAACTTAAAATTCTGTTGCAATAAATTTTCTCGAAGTGTAGACCTTATAAATTGAAAAATAATATCTGATTGTGGGCTGAAACCCCCTTCAGTAATTGTCATGTTAATAATGACTGTATCAATGGCTATAACATGCAATATTTAGTAGCTGTGGTTTGGTAGATTAACAAAAGAAAGCTCTAAATGAATCAATTAGGTTTTTAACAAAGGAAATATATTTCTGCATTTTGCACCACAGCAATTTCCATACATGGCAGCAATTTACAACAAGGATTAATAATACAAATTTGAGCTTCCTGGAAGGGGTCCACATGCAGAGTGTTTCTTTGCCACACAGTTCTCACAAACAATAGGCAACTATTTATTACTTTTCCTGTGTATTATTATTACTTCAGCTTAAGATGGGGACAGCAAGATTCCCCAAATTGGATATGGCCTAAGAGGCTTGAAAGAACAATGCTTCCAAATGATCCTTATTGTATATGAGAAGTCATGGTATGTCCGAGGACAGTGTGAAGCTGAAGGTGGGCTGGGAAAGAGCCCCAGGAGCATGCTCAGAGTTGTATCACCCACTGACAGACAATTACAAGGCTTTGAATATGCTCCATGACACAATCCATGGTGATTACACTACTCAGAGAAACCAAAAGACAGATGAAAATGCTTAATTTGCTTATTCTCAAATGTGGCAATTTGCCTAATGAATGAAATTGACTTTATAAAATGCCAAGGTTATTTTTTTTTATTTTCCAATCTGGAAAATAAAAGCATAGTCTTACCATAGTCTTACCATAGATCCTAATGCTCAAAGATATAATAGACTTAAAGTGAGACACAGGGAGTGCCACATGACTCATGTCTTACAGAAACAGGTCAAAATAAACAGAATGGTTGATCAGAACAAAGATTTTGATAACAGGGAATAGGAGAGAATCTCAAATGCTGATCAGTTATGATTATCTCGAAACATTAACATAAGAAGATATAGAACTACAGTTTGTTATCCAAACATTTTCTTTCATTTCAGCATTTGCCAATAATGTATTATATTGTGTGAGTGTTCCATGAATCCTGTGAAGTATGTATAAACAGAATGATTAATGTTTCTATTGTCATAATAGGGAAAGCCCCAGAATGCAGAAGGGAAAGTCCACAGACTTCATGGATAGAGGTGGTAGTGTTGGTGTTGCACCAGGTGACAGCAGGAATTTTGCAGTTGAGCCAAGGGGATTA